>NW_027412088.1:204911489-205218105 GCF_047663935.1 Musca autumnalis
TGGAAATCATTATTTAATATTAGTATATTCAATTGTTTTAGGATAGATTGTAATTTAGGATGTTTATATCATTAATATTTGTTGCTTCCACCTTTATTTTGACCTACTTTTTTTATTCATTTTGGCATAATGCTTAGAAGTTTGCCGTAATTTTCAAAAGTTATTTAATACCACATTTTTTGAATAAAATTCCAAATTTGATGTTTATTTTGGAACGATTGTGTACCAATGCGCTATTTTAAGTGTCCGCAAAGGTTTACTATTGCATTCATGTCCGATTACTGCATAGGCGAGTCAAGTAACTTTATTATATTGTCCTCGAACCCATCCTTGACATATAGGAATGCATGTTTTGGTAGTTCTGTTGAAAGATCCATATAAAAAGCTAATTGTCTTCTGTTTGTAGCAACAATGTGTTGACCAATATGTTTTTGTATTGGAAATGGTATATGTAATGTGATATGTTGGATAAAGACCATACCAGGAAAAATAATCAGCCTCACACCATTAGGTGGCTACCTCCGTGTTTAATTGGATTTTTGTAACTATTGTATGAAATTCCTCTCCCTTGAGATTGAAATTCATCTTGCCGTAATTGTTACTAAATAAATTTATTTTTTCATTTTTATTTCATTGCTCTAGAGGAAATTTCGCCAATTTTGTCCATGTACCTTTTTGCCGGACCAACCCATATGATTGTTAGCTAAGGAAGACCTCGTCAGCAAAATTTTTTCCTGGAAGATTTGAACGCCTTTTTTTAATTATTCTGGTAATTTGGTAGCCCCTAGTATTCTCCGAGCTATTCGGGTGAATATAACATTACATATGCCAACAGTAATTACCCAAGATGAGTTTAATAGGTATCTAAAGCGTGAGCTACAATGGGTCTATCGATTGTTTATTATTGCCTTTCTAGCCCTACAACGTGTTTCTTAAGTTTAATTTTGGTTTCAATGTGTTTTAGAAAAAACCCACCAGCTTTTCCAGGGATTTGGCTATTATCGAACATTTGTTCCCTCATTTCTTAATTTTGACGCCAATCTCCTCTCTCCAGTGTAATAGTGCTCATTTCGTCCCATCCATCAATTAATTTTAATTTTATTTTGGTCTAATATTATTAGCACAGTTAAATTACTAAACAACCTTTATTAAAATTTACTCGATTATTGGTAAAAAATAAAAAATCCAAAATGTACTTATTTTTTTGACCAACCAAATTTTGAACTTTTAGAAAAAAGTGGCACAGAAACAAAATATTACAATTTTTTGCATTTTTATGCTTGTTGCATCATTGATTATGAATAGAAGTTTCGAAATGTAAAGCAATTCACATCTTTTTTGATAAAAAATGATTGTGCAGCACAAAATCAAACATAAACAATGATGTATTTATTACTTTGACCATATGTGTATATGTTTGGCTAAGAAGTCTAAGGCATGGTCTTCTCACTTAATCGCCTACCTTCAAATATAAACGAATAAAGGACAAGGGATACCAAATTCAAATGTGACTATGACAATCCTTAATTTCTTTACTGTTTAAGTCAGCTGATGACTTGAGAAGTGAGAATGACTTTTACAGAGAGCATATCAAAGAAGAAATAACACTAATATAGAGTTTGCAGATGGTATAAATATTAATTAGCCTTGTTTTTTTTTTACCAAAAACAACAACAAAATTATTCATATTTTTTGTTTATTGGTGTTTATATCTTCCTATAGTAACACAAAATCTATTTCATCATGTCTTTGCTTGCAGCAACAGTGCAACAATGTAAACACTTCGGTTCCACTTTTCTGCCACAAAAAGAGAAACATTTGGTCGGTTAAGTGTTGCAACATTTCATACAAAATAATGAGTGAAATATATTTCCTCATTATAATGGCCAAAAAAACAAACGGCAAAAAATAGAAGAAATTTCATTTTCCCAAAAAATAAGTACAAGCAATTATAAAATCACTTAAAATGACTATAATTTGTTTTATAAGTACTTTGTACCTACAACCACTCCTCAGGGCATTGTTGCAGAAATATAAAACTGTCGTAATTTATCATTTAGTTTCCTCACACACACACCACCCTCCCTTCTCTTGTTCAATAAAAAAAACTCGCAAATATGCAGGAATTTTTCTCAACTAATTTTATTCACACTTCAGATTTTCTTTTTCTCCCGTCAAAAACATTCCTCTATTGAGGGCAAAAGTTTCACATTCTTACAGCGTCCATTGTACACCGCCCATGCCTGCCATCCTTGCAGCTTCTTCACTTTTTGTGCACATTTTATGGATTCTTTCAAGTCTTCGGAGTCGAGTAAATGTTGACAATTAATTTGACATAAATTTGCTGAACGTCTTGATGGCTTCACCGATGACTGACACCAGTAACGATCACTAAATTGAAATAGGCCATAATCATTTGACCAATTACCATTTAAATGTCCCACGGCAGTGGCATTAAAACGGCTTTCGTATTGGACGATGCAACACCAGGTGGCCAGTTCAGATTTTGCAACACCTAGGGCCAGCATTTCGCGAGCCAGATCACAACATTTCAAAGTGCGTGCTTTACAAATATTGGGATTTGCCAGGAAGATTAGTAGCAAACAACAAATAATGTAACAAAATTTCAATTTCTTCATAGTTTTTTTTTCGTTCTTTGCGTGGCAATTTAAATATTCTAACTAAAAATTAAAAACAAATGCCTAACTAATAATTTGCCATAGTCTATGGCATATCTTTGGCCAAGAAAACAAGTTTTCGGCCAGTCGCCTCAACTAGAGGAGAGACAACACCCTAAAAATATTTCAATCATTTATTACTTTTTTTAACGACTCGTAAGCTATTAACTATGGCAATTTATGACATAGATTTCAAGACACTCTATAACAAGAATGTTTAGAATTTGAGAGCGTTGATTAATATTGATATTAATATTATTGATAAGCGGATATGAGGATAAGGCTGAATTAAAGTTTTCCTAACCAAAACCTTATTCAGCCGGGGCTGAATCAAAGTTTTCCTAACGAAAACCTGATTCAGCCAGGCTGAATCAAAGTTTTCCCAAGGAAAACCTTATTCAGCCATGCTGAATCAAAGTTTTCCCAAGGAAAACCTTATTCAGCCAGGCTGAAACAAAGTTTTCCCAAGGAAAACCTTATTCAGCCAGGCTGAATCAAAGTTTTCCCAAGGAAAACCTTATTCATCTAGGCTGAATGAAAGTTTTCCTAAGGAAAACCTTATTCAGCTAGGCTGGATGAAAGTTTTCCTAACGAAACCCTAATTCAGCCGGGCTGAATGAAAGTTTTCCTAAGGAAAACCTTATTCAGCTAGGCTGAATGAAAGTTTTCCTAACGAAACCCTAATTCAGCCGGGCTGAATGAAAGTTTCCCTAACGAAAACCTTATTCAGCTGGGCTGAATAATACATATCGAATACAAAATACCTAATTTCAGTCATTTCGATCGGTCGTTGCAGTTCTATGGAGGCTATATCAGAACGTGGACCTGCACTGACAAATTTCTGGGGGAGAATTTTGTAGCCCCAACGATGACTAAATACTAAATTTCAACAATTTTGGTACCATACCGTTGTATGGTAGCTATGTCAAAACATGGACCAATGGAACCCATTTTCAATACCAAACATCCTAGGAGTAATTAAATGCTCAATCTTAAATATTGCGAGCTCTATCTTGATTTCCACAGACGGACGGCAATAGTCAGTTTTTCGGCGAGGAAGGGTGTTGAGAGGCAAAATGTTAACATATGCCTCACTTCGCTCTCCATCAAACTGACAATTGCCGCAAGGAAAATTGCCTAATATAAATATGGACTTATATACTTCATGGGGTCCCCGACGAACATTTCGATGTGTTACAAACGGAATGACAAAGTTAATTATACCGATTTTGCAACATTATTCAGATTTCATTGATAACAAGTAAAAAAGTATCAGTCAGCTTTGCTGACAGACATATACCCTCAGCCTGTGTATATTGAAAAAATTTTTCCCAAAAAACGTATGTATGTATTTACGGGGTTTTCAAAATTTTGGATGTATGGACCGACAAAAATGTTGATTAGGATTAAAGATCAAAAGTTTTGCGGAGGTGATACTTTAAGGAGTGGATCGACATTGACCATTATGGAAGTGGATCTCCAGCCACTACATATGGTGCCATAGGGGGTTTTTACACCCTTCGGGATGTTTGCTCAAGAAGTATGGACTTACGCCTGAAAAAACGTTTACCATCGTAATTGAGTCAGCGAATGCAAGTGGCTTTAACAAAAATCAAAGTGATTCGAGAGCAGGTCTGAAAGTGAACTTATCCGAAATTTTGTGTGGGAGGTACCGGATGGAGTGGACAAATATAGTCCATATTTGAATCTGATCTATATCTAGTAGATATATTAGGATGTGTAAAGTATGGACCAAATCAGTCACTCCCATCAAAAGTTATCGTGCGCACAATTTTTCCGAAAATTTTTGAACTTTTGTGGGGGAGGTACCTGAAGGAGTGGACCGATAGGCTTATCTTCCAATTTAAACTATGTTTGGACAAAATATTACGAAGGCCAAATTTTGGACCGAATTGGCAGATCTGTTCGAGAGTTATCTTGCGCTCCAACCACCTCACACGGTGTCATAGGGGTTTTTTGCAACTTTGGGGCTATTTTCTCAGGAAGTGTAAACTTGCCCCTGATGAAACTTGTACCGTCGTATGGAGGGCAGTGAATACAAGATTCTAAAGCAAAAATCAAAGCGATTTGAGAGCAGGTCCTAAACTGTACTTATCCCAAATTTTGTGTGGGAGGTATCCGAAGGAGTAGACCTATTGAGTCCATATTGGAAACACATCTAAGTCCGGTAGACATTTCACGATTTGCAAAGTATGGACCAAATCGGTTACTCCCTTCAAGTGTTATCGTACGTACAAATTTTCCGAACATTTTCGAACTTTTGTGGGGGAGGTACCCGAGGGAGTATACCGATATAACCCATCTTCGAACTTAAACTAAGTTTGGACAAAATATTAGGAAAGCCAAATTTTGGATCGAATCGATTGATACGTTCGAGAGTTATCGTGAGCTCCAGCCAGCCAGACAGACAGACAGCGGGCGGACATTGCTCAATCAACTCCAAATTGTCTGAAACACATTTCGTCCAAACATACTTGGGGTCCAAAACCATTATTTCGATGAGGCACATTTTGCCCATATGAAAGTGTATATACCCTCGTTAGCATAAATGCTGAGGGTATACAAATTATAAAAATGACAAAGCCTTTAGATTCTTGCAGGTTCTTGAACAGACCTAATGTACATCATGCTATTTTTGTTATTTTTATCTCCTTCTTGTTGTAATATTTCAATGTTAGCTCCATAATTCCGGTGTTTTGCAATATAAACACTCTCTCCCATTGTGCTCCCATAAAAACTGTTAATTCGATAACGGAGACTCATTGAGACTAATGCATAAAGGAAATGAGTTACTCTTCATCATAACAGTAACTCTGTTATGACTGGCAAACAATTCTGCATAATTTTTTATGATTAATTTAAAGTATTTATTATTATTTACTCTTTTAAAAATTAGTAATATTGTTTGTTAGTAGAAAGATAAGAAAAGAAAAAATAAATAAATAAAAAGTTGCTTACCAAAATGCACTAAACGAAAAACGTTTATTGGGCGTTGATTCATTGCTATGATTTGACATAGAATTACTGCGAAATATTCCCGACATGTTTAAGGCATTAAAAATTAATAATAATTTAGTTAAAAAAATTATATAAAATATAATTTTAATTGTGTTGTGTGTTTTTTTTTTCAAATTAGACTTGATCAGACTTTGGTGTTGGTTCCTTTTTTTTATAAAATTTTCTTTGGTTTTTTGTGTAGTTTTTGTTTTTGGTTGAGTTGCGTTAAAATCTAAAAACAGAACGCTTTTCTTTTTTTGGTTGATATGCGTTGTTAATTGTCGCTGCTGTAGATCTTGGCTTTTTTCCTTTTTTGTTTTAGTAGTTGGTTTTTTTTAACGGCTGCTAAGGTCTTCTCTTTTTCCGTTTTTTCAAATTTTCAGTTTGAATTTGATTTCTCAATTTAATTAAATTAAGTTGATGTGGTGTAGTAGCAGGCATATGATGCAGCCTTAGCCGCATGAGTCACACGTTAAGGAGAACAGCCAGCCAGCCAGCCAAGCAATGGTTGTTTATTGTTGTGCCAAAAGGCAGCAGCAATGTTGCACCATGCAGTGGACGAATTTCGCCGTATTAAGGGACATTTATTGCAGACGTTTTTTTTTATTCTGTGAATATGGTTGATGTTTATTTGTGTTTCATCTAAAAGAATTAGGAGTTTAGAAAGAATAAAAAAATAAATAAGAAAACGTAGCACAACAAAATTACACATCAAAGACCACCAGACCATTGCATCAAAATACCAAAAAAGAAACGTACGTTTGCGAGTTGTTTTTGCGGTTTTTTTTCTTGAAGTTTAGAAAAAAATAAACATCCATTTTTCGTCAACATCAATTATTTCAAGATAGTGTATTGACAATTTCATTTCACACCAAATTGTGACTAAGCAATTTAGTGACCAATCGAAGGCAAGTTATTCATTACACGGCCCAATTTGTTAGAAATTTTGTTTGTTTTTCAGGGGAAGTGAAAAACTCTTCCCTTTGTTTCTTCCATACCCTCATTTCATTCTTCAAACTAACTTTGGTATTAGATACGAGATTGTGTTGAGCCATCAACATTATCCCAAAGAAATTTCTTTACATTTTCCTTGATTTCCTTTCCTTTTCTGGCCACAAAGCACTTCACATGCAATCAGCCATACACCAAGTTCTAGTTATAATAACAACAACATAATTTTTCACACATTCATCAAAGAGAAAAACAAAAATCCCATTTCATGTCAACGCTTAAAAATTTACAAGACTACATCAAACATTTTTTTTATCTTGAAGAAAAGTCACGATTTTTTCCAATTTGCATTCATAAAAAACAACAACAATGCACCATTGCATTGTTGGGCCTGGCAAAAATACACAGAAGAAGATGAAGAATAAAACTAGAACAAACTTTAGATGTAGAAAATATTGTTCACCAAAAAAAAAAAAAAAACATTTCTGACAAAATAATGAGATTTTTAGCACTTACTTTATGTAGATGGGAGACATCATCATGTAAGGTTGTTGTTGGTGGTGGGGTTGTTGTTGCATGTTCATTAGTTGTTGTTATAATTTAGTTTTTTTCGATGTTTTTGGGACACACTTGTGCATTCATCACTCACTCAATAAATAAAAAAATCAGTTGAGCAACTTATTTTTGGAAATTAGCAAATCTTGGGACCAGCCAACAAACCGAAACTACTTGAAATTTTAGAATTATAACGACTGAAAACATTTTTTTTTTTCACTATGACAAATTTCCTAGCCATTGGTCAGTCGGTAAAAATCTCTTTGTCATTTTGTAGCCATTCAAATGTCAAATACAAAAGGAAATAGGTTGACAGGACAACCAAAACTGGTTTGCCATGGTAACCCAACCAAAGGACACAACCAGCAAAAAGGATATCCACTACCACTCCATATTTTGTAGTCACAACAACAACACCGCCATGACCACACCACCACCACTACTGCCAATTATAATGCACCAATCTAAACAACAAATGTAGGTTAAATGTAAATTTAGCTGAGCAGCAGCAACAAGTTGAAAGGAAGACAGGCAGACAACCAGCCAGCCAACAAACAAAAACCAGAAATCGTGCGAATTTTTTTAAACTAACATTCCGCCAGTCTGTTTGTTAATTTATTTATTTTGTATAGCATGGAAAAAATTAGTTTATGCGTAGGTTGCGGTAATTGAATTATGCGAAAATTGTTTAATTTTCTTCTTTACACAATGTTCATAATTATAGGAAACATGTCTTGAAGAAGTAAGTGGAGGATGTGGGTAGATTTAAATTGAATGCCGCCTCAACCTGCCGCCGCTACAGTGAGTAAAATGCAGGGATTAAATGTTGATGCAAAATGTAAATAAGCGATAGGGTCAACTACTCTGCTGCAGATGACCAAAGAGGTAAATGAGCAGTAGATGAACAATAAGATGACCAGAGAATAACCAATGGCCATTTACTCTTCAATAGATGATCAAAAACGTTATCTACTCTACAGTAGATGACGAAAAAGGTCATCTACTTGACAGTAGATGACCAAAAACGTCATCTACTCTACCGTAAATGACCAAAAAATGCAGATATTCTACAATAGATGAACAAAAACATCATCTACTCTACAGTAGATGACGAAAAAGGTCATCTATTCTACAGTAGATGAACAAAAACGTCATCTTCTCTGCAGTATATGACCGATAACGTCATTTACTCCACAGTAGATGACGAAAAACGTAATCTACTCCACAGTAGAAAACGAAAACGTCATCTACTCGACAGTAGATGACCAAAAACGTCATCTACTCGACAGTAGATGACCAAAAACGTCATCTACTCTACTGTAGATGACGACAAAGGTCATCTATTCTACCGTAAATGTCCAAAAAGTTCATATATTCTACAGTAGATGAACAAAAACGTCATCTACTCTACAGTAGATGACGACAAAGGTCATCTATTCTACAGTAGATGGCCAAGAGCGTCATCTACTCTGCAGTATATGACCGAAAACGTCATCTACTCGACAGTATATGGCCAAAAACGTCATCTACTCTACCGTAAATGACCAAAAAATTCTGATATTCTACAATAGATGAACAAAAACGTCATCTACTCTACAGTATATGACCTAAAACGTCATCTGCTCGACAGTAGATGACAAAAACCGTCATCTACTCGACAGTAGATGACCAAAAACGTCATCTACTCTACCGTAAATGACCAAAAACGTCATCTACTCTACCGTAAATGACCAAAAAATTCAAATATTCTACAATAGAGGAACAAAAACGTCATTTACTCTACAGTAGATGACGAAAATGGTCATCTATTCTACAGTAGATGACCAAAAAGTCATCTATTCTACTGTATATGTCCAAAAACGTCATTTACTCCACAGTAGATGACGAAAAACGTCTTATATTCTACAGTAGATGACCAAAAACGTCATCTACCCTACAGTAGATGACCAAAAACGTCATCTACTAGACAGTAGATGACCAAAAACGTCATCTACTCTACTGTAGATGACGACAAAGGTCATCTATTCTACCGTAAATATCCAAAAAATTCATATATTTTACAGTAGATGAACAAAAACGTCATCTACTCTACAGTAGACGACGACAAAGGTCATCTATTCTTCAGTAGATGACTAAAAACGTCATATACTCTGCAGTATATGACCGAAAACGTCATCTACTCGACAATAGATGACCAAAAACGTCATCTACTCGGCAGTAAATGACCAAAAACGTCATCTACTCTACCGTAAATGACCAAAACATTCAGATATTCTACAATAGATGAACAAAAACGTCATCTACTCTACAGTAGATAACGAAAAGGTCATCTATTCTACAGTAGATGACCGAAAACGTCATCTACTCCACAGTAGATGACGAAAAAGGTCATCTATTCTACAGTAGATGAACAAAAACGTCATCTTCTCTGCAGTATATGACCGAAAACGTCATTTGCTCCACAGTAGATGACGAAAAACGTCATCTACTCCACAGTAGATAACGAAAAGGTCATCTATTCTAGAGTAGATGACCAAAAACGTCATCTACTCTGCAGTATATGACCGAAAACGTCATCTACCCTACAGTAGATGACGAATAAGGTCATCTATTCTACAGTAGATGACCAAAAACGTCATCTACTCTGCAGTATATGACCGAAAACGTCATCTACCCTACAGTAGATGACGAATAAGGTCATCTATTCTACAGTAGATGACCAAAAACGTTATCTACTCTACAGTATATGACCAAAAACGTCATTTACTCTACAGTAGATGATAAAAAAATAATCTACTGTAGATAAAAAATTAATCTACTCCACCGTAGATGAATAACAAAGTCATCTACTCTACAGTAGATGACCAAAAACGTC
This sequence comes from Musca autumnalis, assembly GCF_047663935.1. Lineage (NCBI taxonomy): Eukaryota > Metazoa > Arthropoda > Insecta > Diptera > Muscidae > Musca > Musca autumnalis. The sequence continues at coordinate 204,921,567 of NW_027412088.1, forward strand.
ATCTACTCTGCAGTTTATGACCGAAAACGTCATCTACTTGACAGTAGATGGCCAAAAACGTCATCTACTCGACAGTAGATGACCAAAAACGTTATCTACCCGACAGTAGATGACCAAAAACGTCACCTACTCGACAGTAGATGACCAAAAACGTCATCTACTCGACAGTAGATGACCAAAAACGTCGTCTACTCTACCGTAAATGACCAAAAACGTCATCTACTCTACCGTAAATGACCAAAAAATTCAAATATTCTACAATAGAGGAACGTCATTTACTCTACAGCAGATGACGAAAATGGTCATCTATTCTACAGTAGATGACCAAAAAGTCATCTATTCTACTGTATATGACCAAAAACGTCATTTACTCCACAGTAGATGACGAAAAAGGTCATATATTCTACAGTAGATGACCAAAAACGTCATCTACTCTGCAGTATATGACCGAAAACGTCATCTACCCTACAGTAGATGACGAATAAGGTCATCTATTCTACAGTAGATGACCAAAAACGTCATCTACTCTGCAGTATATGACCGAAAACGTCATCTACCCTACAGTAGATGACGAATAAGGTCATATATTCTACAGTAGATGACCAAAAACGTTATCTACTCTACAGTATATGACTAAAAACGTCATTTACTCTACAGTAGATGATAAAAAATAATCTACTGTAGATAAAAAAATTAATCTACTCCACCGTAGATGAATAACAAAGTCATCTACTCTACAGTAGATGACCAAAAACGTCATCTACTCTGCAGTTTATGACCGAAAACGTCATCTACTTGACAGTAGATGGCCAAAAACGTCATCTACTCGACAGTAGATGACCAAAAACGTTATCTACCCGACAGTAGATGACCAAAAACGTCACCTACTCGACAGTAGATGACCAAAAACGTCATCTACTCGACAGTAGATGACCAAAAACGTCATCTACTCTGCAGTATATGACCGAAAACGTCATCTACTCGACACTAGATGACCAAAAACGTCATCTACTCTACAGTAGATGACCAAAAACGTCATCTACTCTACCGTAAATGACCAAAAAATTCAGATATTCTACAATAGATGAACAAAAACGTCATCTACTCTACAGTAGATCATCTATTCTACAGTAGATGACCAAAAACGTCATTTACTCTACAGTAGATGACAAAAAAAAATAATCTACTGTAGATAAAAAAATTAATCTACTCCACCGCAGATGAATATCAAAGTCATTTACTCTACAGTGGATGATCCTACTCTGCAGTAGATGATTAAAAAAGCCATATACTCTACAATAGATGATCAAAAACGGCATCTACTCTACAGTAGATGACCAAAAAAAGTCATAAACTCTACAATAGATGATAAAAAAATGCATCTACTCTACAGAAGACGACCAAATAAGACATCTAATCTACAGTATATGACCAAAAAAGTCAACTACTTTACAGTAGATGAATACCAAAATTATCTACTCCAATGTAGATGATTAAAAAAGTCATATATTCCATAGTAGAGTGCGAAAAATCATCATCTAATCACAATGTCATATGTTCCAAATTTGAGGTCCAAAAACTTCACCTACAACACCATAGACTCCTGACAACTTCATTCATTCTACCTAGTCAAAACGATAAAATTGTTATATGTATAAAATTTGTGTATCACTGTTCCCCATAACAATCATAACAATTGCATGTATGTATGTAAATATGTTTTAAGAAAATGCATTCAGTGCCCAAGATTCTGTGTATCTGGCGGAGAAAAACATGTATAGCAGACAACAATTCACACCCGCCGCAGCATCAGCAAAACTGCTGCAGACAAACAATTGTTTAAACAATGCAGAAGAGAACAACAACAACACATTTGGATATCTTTGTTCGATTTCGCCATAACAAGTGGACTTTGATAGAACTCAGGCTGGAAAGACAGAAAGTCAGCAGTCAAGACCATATTTTTTATAAAAAATAGAACAACAACAAAAACATAAATAAAACACAGATAAAAATGAAAACACTTGTTGGTTATATCTGTCAGCATTAAGAAAAAATATGCTATTCATAAATTTGCAGTTCGTTTCCTTTTTTTTAATTTTTCCAATGCCTTTAAATTACAACATTGTGTGTGGGGAATTTATGAAGAATTGGTGGCTATTGGAGTAATTTCAGATTTGTTGATGTTACAGCAAATGGGGTTTTTAGGGGAACAAATGCACTATAAGAAAATCTAATGGTTGTTTTTAAGTGATTTTTTAATGAATTCCATAGAAAGTTGGATTTTTTATGAGAAATAATAGCAAAATATTGCAATGATTATCTATAGAAAGAAAGCCTTATGTGTAGAAACTTGTTGTTTTTTGTCTTTTTTTAATTTAAAAACAACAAACTTTTGTTTACATGAATATTGTATAACTTTGGCTAAAGCTAAAAGGGGCAAATATTCGGTTGAGTTAAAAGAGCAACCTGGTTGTTTGCAAATAGATTTAATGGCTTCCTTTTGCTTTATTTGACACCATCCTGTGAGAAAACAAAGATTTATATTCTGTTTTTTTTCTTTTCTTTTTTTTCAGCGTTTCGCTGTTTACCCACTTTTAGTAAGATTTTTCTTGTACTTCCTTTATTTTCTTGATCTACTCCACTAATTTTTTTTCTTCTCATTTTAAAGAAAATAAATAAAACATCATTTTACACCACCCCCTCAAAGAGATATAGGTAAATGTTGTTATTAATATTTATCTAACCTCAATATGAAACAACAACAATAACAATTGACTACAAAGAGGAAAAAAGGCGCCTTAATAATTGCAAGTTCTTTATGAAAATGACTTCCTGTGGCTCTCCCCTGTGCCTTGGCTGGCTGGCATCTTTACACAAAAAAATTACAAGGTGATAAAATTATTTCAAATCTCACCTGGTGCACCAGGTGTTAGTGTACTGTGCATAGGCACCCCAAGGCACATTGTGAATAAAGAGGAGTAGAAAAAGAAAAACATAGTACACTTTATGCCATAAAACTGATCTAGTTGGGTGTTAAAAGTCAATTCTACAACGATATGGGCCCTACATATAAATGATTTGTTAACACTTAACCAAAAAAGAAAAACTAGAACTTGCTTTCCCATGCAAGGAAGAGACCAAAAAAAACGTATGATAACGTCTAACGTATGCACACATAAAACACTCAACAGTTGCGTTCTCAGCATAACTTGCTTGCTTTATCATCATTTCAAAACAATAATAACAACAAAAATAGCAACGAAATATGTATTCGACAAAACATCGGCCCCACTATCATGAAATATTATTTGATATACATTAATCCCTAACCCATATACATAAATTGTGTATATTTATGTATAGATAATATTGAAAACAAACAAATGTGTAAACAAAAACTAAAAAACGCAATACTTTGCCCATTAACAACAAAAACAACAACAAGAGAGGTATTTGAATGTGTCATTTCAATGCATTTAGTTTTGTGTGGTACCCTCCTAAGGTATGATTAACTAAAAAAAAGAGTTGTTATCACATAACTCATACTCCCTCTCTCCCTAATTTTTTATATCGCTCTCCCTTTTAAACTGACTATAATCAATCATTACAAAGAAAACGAAATGTAAACAATGCCCACAGCTGTTCAATGGGGGTTTATCAACAAGAAAATGCAAACAGAAGTCATTTACACACCATGTCAAATTGAAATGCACACAAAAACACACACTAAAGATACCTCAATATTTGCACTACAAAAGTTTAACTCATAATTCATACTCCCCATGGTACATTCCTTTCCTTCCATCCTCTCATCCTAATTTAATTGTTACAAAGATGTTGAAAAATTAAAAAAAAGAACATCACAGCTAAACAAAAGGATACGAGTAAGAACGTCACAGATCTAAACTATTTGAATACCCTGTCAAATGTAAATATGGAGCGGAAATAAAAAAAGTTGACCAAAATATAAAAAGAACACCTCAACAGTGTCATTTGCAATGATAGCCTGGCAGAAAACTGTTTCACATAACCCATACTTCCTCTCTTGCTTTCATGCTGTTCGATAACAAACTTCTTCAATAAAAGAAAAATGAGAAGCAGTTGCAAGAACTTGCAAACACTTTTTACTTGCGACGTTATCGAACAGACCTAATATCTATTACAAAGAAAAAGAAAGGTAAACAATGAATTATCAATAAGAACTATACATGGAGAACTCGCCATCTACATACCTTTAACGGTTTAATAAACAATGAGACTGACGCAGTGTAGTAATTCGTGTGATTTGTTTACATGGACATCGGGTAACACAACAATGTCGGCCGACGTTGCTTTGTAAACAAATCGTATCATTTCTTTTTTTTCCCTTTTTGCCGTGAGACTCTCATAAAAATTGCCGAATGTTATTGACACTGTTGCAATAATCACACACCAATGCAACCATCATTTGCAAATTTTAACTTCCAACCGAAAAAAAGACTCTTCGTTAGACGTCGTAGTGATAAATGGTCTGTTCCTTTACTTTTGAAAATGTTAAAAGTAAAGGAACGCTTTTCGAGTAAAAAGTGGTAAAACTTGAAGATTCTTGCACGTAAAGGAACAGAGCTAAAGTAAACCATGTCTACCGGTGTTGCCATATAAACAAATCACATGCTTTCTTACATCATTCATATCTTTCATTGTTGTGAGTACGTGGCATCGATGTAAACGTAGTTGATTTAATAATAATGTCCACCCGATGAACAGTGTTGTCGTGTAACGATATCACACTTATGATCTTTATTCGTCATTCGTTGTTTAGGAAAGTTAAATTATGCTTACAAATATGTGGCCGCATATTTTAGAAGGCAAAACACGTGGCACATTGTTGCAATGAACACACCATAGTGTGTCCATTGCAATTAAACCCCTTGCAAATCATGTAGTCATCTCATAATTGAAACTCCATCGCATTGTCGAAGAACGACTGTTATGTAGCAGTAGCATGGCACAATTACCCAGGTAGTGGCATCGTAAAATTTTGAATATGTTATGTCAAAACTTTCTTTATGTTGTTGGGGAAATTACAACAAAAATAATTTTTTTATAAAGGGATTTGACTTTTCATATTCGATCAGCTGGTGTGATACCACTACCTGGTAGTTCTGTCATGAGCAGTAGTAAAACAGTGATTGCTTAGGGGTAGTTTACACTATATGTAAATGTCATACGACATGAAATTATCCATCATTATATAGTCGCTAATATGTGTAATATGGGGATTTTCCTTGCGCTATTTACTTTGTGCGTCCACACCAGCAAAAATGTAATAAAATTACGTCTCCACATTGCCTGCGTGGGTAGATATGGAATGTTTTTATTTCGTGTCATATGACATTGATAGATAGTGTAAACTAGAGTTGTGCCAAAGGAATTATATGGAACTATATAGTTCACTTCGCAGTTCCAATGGCCCATATTTTTTCTTTGAACAAACTGTGTATACTTAACAGCACACGTTATATTTCATGATGTTAATCATACGTTTTGGAACTAGTACAAGGAACTAGGAACTAGATTACCCAACTCTAGTGTAAACTACCTCTTACATGGCAAAGTACATCGGCTGACATAGAAACTCTCTCGCGTTGACTAAAGTGGGGTACACACGATCAGTTTTGACTGCCGATTTTTCGGAAATATCGATAACTGTCAAACTGTCTAGCAACACCGAATATTTTGTGGTTGCCTGATGACTGACAAAAATGAAAGGCCATACTGGCAACCAACCGATTATTTCAGCAAAACTGACAGTCAAAACTAATCGTGTGTACCCCGCTTAAGAACAACTGACATAGAGGAGTAGTAAAATATATGATTTGTTTACAAAACATCGGTTGACATCAATAGGCACAGTTACTTGTATCTCAACGATATACAGTGTTGCCATATTTACAAACCATACATATTAGAGTACGTTTACACAAACGCTTATTATGATAAAATAACTTTTAAAGTTTGTAAATTATGAAAGAAAACCTTCCTATAGAAAGAAAACCTTTCTATAGACACTTTCTGATAAAAGGGTGCTTCTATAGACTCTTTCTAAAAGAAAGGGTGCTTCTATAGAAACTTTCTGAAAGAAAGGGTGCTTCTATAGAAACTTTCTGAAAGAAAGGGTGATTCTATAGAAACATTCACAAAGAAAGGGTGATTCTATAGAAACTTTCTCAAAGAAAGGGTGCTTCTATAGACCCGTTCTGAAAGAAAGGGTGATTCTATAGAAACATTCACAAAGAAAGGGTGCTTCTATAGAAACTTTCTGAAAAAAGGGTCCTTCTATAGAAACATTCTGAAAGAAAGGGTGCTTCTATAGAAATTTTCTAAAAGAAATGGTGCTTCTAAAGAAACTTTCTGAAAGAAAGGGTGCTTCTATCGATCCGTCCTGAAAGAAAGGGTGCTTCTATAGACCCGTTCTGAAAGAAAGGGTGCTTCTATAGACTCTTTCTGAAAGAAAGGGTGCTTCTATAGACCCGTTCTGAAAGAAAGGGTGCTTCTATAGACTCTTTCTGAAAGAAAGGGTGCTTCTATAGACTCTTTCTGAAAGAAAGGGTGCTTCTATAGACTCTTTCTGAAAGAAAGGGTGCTTCTATAGACTCTTTCTGAAAGAAAGGGTGCTTCTATAGACTCTTTCTGAAAGAAAGGGTGCTTCTATAGACTCTTTCTGAAAGAAAGGGTGCTTCTATAGACTCTTTCTGAAAGAAAGGGTGCTTCTATAGAATCTTTCGGAAAGAAAGGGTGCTTCTATAGACTCTTTCTGAAAGAAAGGGTGCTTCTATAGACTCTTTCTGAAAGAAAGGGTGCTTCTATAGACCCGTTCTGAAAGCAAAAGGGTGTTTCTATAGACTCTTTCTGAAAGAAAGTGTGCTTCTATAGACCCGTTCTGAAAGAAAGTCTGCTTCTAAAGACCCTTTCTGAAAGAGTGCTTCAATAGACCTTTTCTGGAAAAAAGAGTGCTTCTATAGACCTTCTCTGGAAAAAAGAGTGCTTCTATAGACCTTTTCCTTTCTGAAAGAAAGGGTACTTTTAAAGACCCTTTCTAGAAGAGTGCTCCTTCCTAAAAGAAATAGTGCTTCTATAGACCTTCTCTGGAAAAAAGAGTGCTTCTATAGACCTTTTCCTTTCTGAAAGAAAGGGTACTTTTAAAGACCCTTTCTAGAAGAGTGCTCCTTCCTAAAAGAAATAGTGCTTCTATAGACCCTTTCGGAAAGAGAGGATGCTTCTATAGACCTTTTCTGAAAGAAAGTGTGCTTCAATAGAAACTTTCTCAAAGAGAGGGTGCTTCTATAGAAACTTTCTCAAAGAAGGGGTGCGTCTATGGACTCCTTCTGGAAGGAAGAGTGCTTCTAGAGACTCTTTCTGAAAGAAAAGGTTATTCTATAGAACCGGTCTGAAAGAAAGGGTGCTTCTGTAGAAACTTTCTCAAAAAAAAGGGTGATTCTATAGGAATTTTGTCAAAGATAGGGTGCTTCCATAGTAATTTTCCCAAAGAAAGGGTGCTTTTGTGAACTCCTTCTGAAAGAAAGGGTGCTTCTATAGTTTCTTTCTAAAAGAAAGGGTGATTCTATAGTTTCATTCTAAAAGAAAGGGTGCTTCTATAGACTCTCTCTGAAAGAAAGGGTGCTTCTATACTCTTTCTGAAAGAAAGGGTGCTTATATGGACTCTTTCTGAAAGAAAGGGTGCTTATATGGACTCTTTCTGAAAGAAAGGGTGCTTCTATAGACCCTTTCTAAAATAAATAGTGTTTCTATAGACCCTTTCTAAAAGAAAGGGTGCTTCTATGGACCTTTTTTGAAAGAAAGTGTGCTTCTATAGAAACTTTCTCAAAGAGAGGGTGCTTCTATAGAAATTTTCTCGTTGCAATGAAATCTTTCAATAAAATAAAACATTTATCTCATAACTCGCACTCCCTACCAGCCCTTCTGTATCCCTCCCCCTCCCTCCACAATATAATCAATTAAAAGAAAACGGAAATGTAAACAAAGCCATTTAGAAGAGTTTAATCTTATTGTTTATCAATAAAAACACACACTCGCACTGAGAGAAAATGTTACTTCACCAAATAAAACTTCTCTTGTGAGTGCATATTAAATGAGTATCAACAAAAGAAATCAAGCCAGGAAATGACATGAATTTCAAAAGAAATGACCAATATTGATACACCACCACAGCATTAACGGCGCTGATAAGTCGTCCGTCTTTGTAAATGACAAATGGAGTAAGAACAAAAACAACAAAGTGTTGATAACCCCCAAACAAAGTTATGAAATATGTAATGGAAATATTTAATAAATGTGTTAAATATTTGTTTAAAAATATTTAAAAAATACATAACAATAATGAGAAAAATGAGAAGAAATCAAATTTCAATGAACTTTTATTTACAATAATAATCGATTAAAATTAAACAATATGTTAATGATATTTTTGTAAATATCAAGGCACTTTAAAGAAATTCTCCGTTGAAGGGAGAGATAAAAGTGAGGGCAAGGCGAATTTAGGAAGGTGATACAAAATGCGAATTCACGCCATAGTCTTCATTTGATGTCAAAAGTTTTTTTTTGCGAAGAATCCACAAAAGATAGAAGAAAACGATAAAACGATTCTTCGGGAAGTTTAAATAAAAATGTTGTACACACACAGTTTTGATAGAAACAACATATGAGTTATTTATTTTTGATTAAAAATATGTTTTGACAGCAAATGAAGACATCAGTGAGGATAAGGGACAAGAACTAATCATTCACTGAAGAACTGAGTATTCTTGGAATTAAAATTACAGGCACTTTGACGAATGGTAAGGGACAAGAATCCCATATCTTACCGACGAACTGAGAATTCTTGTTATTAAAATTGCCTAATGTAAATTGACAGTAACCAAATTTCGTTAAAGAAATTAATGGTCTAAAATTGAGATTTAAAACTGTGCAAATTATCCAACATCGCAATAAACTCAGCATGATAATAAATGGGGATTTTTTAAAGTCGATATTTTGAACGGTATAGTGCAGAAATGTATGGAAAACGAATCCGTTCAAATTCTACATTATGCTTTTTCTTAATTATGGACATAATATAAATTAAAAATTCCTACATCAGCTTATGCACACTCACTTTCTAACTTTATTTTGCTAACCAACACATATTTTCTATTCCTAATATTTCTATGCAAGTTACGTATTAGCGTAGCGGCTTAGTTAAAAAAAAACAAATCAAAATAAATTAAAATTGAAATGAAAAAATAATATCCACTAGCCTAACCCAAATCAAATCACAATATCAAAAGGCCGGTACACCACAAATGGATAAATAAAAAAATACTCCGTCGCAAATATTTGCAAAAAATAAAAAAAAAAAAAACAAAATAATAAACGTGTAAAATGTCAATGCACAAATAAATAACCTAGAGAGGAGGCATTTTTTCACAAAAACACAAAATATTTAATTAATCAGTTTTCAATTGAATAACAACAACCGCGACAATAAGAAAACCGGGTGTGGGGCAATATTACCTTAAATGGCATTTAATTAACACAATAGTAATGTGTGTTGTTGTTGCTTTTTTCTATATAAAGTGCCTATTACATGATTTATTACGCGAGACATGATGAGAACGTTTTATAGATTTGTTACACTTTTTGTAAACTCGTTTTTTTGTAATTAATATGATTTAAAATAGAAACTAATTATGCCGATTGTTGTGAAATTTGAGGGACAATGTTAAAATTAGGTATGTGGAATGAGATTAATTTACCTTTTATAATTAGAATGTTTTATGGGTATCTTTTTGTAGTTTAAGCAGATCTAATGATGGATCTGGAAGATCTAATGATGTTATCCTGTTATGGAAACTATAACTTTTTCAGTTGTAATTTGTAATTCCACAATTGCATTTGTAATTCTAAACATTTCAATTCTGTAGAGTTAATGACACTTTGGGTCGTCTACTGTAGCGTTGATGGCCCTTCGTGTCGTATATTGTAGCGCAGATGGCCGCAGATGGCCCTAAGGGTCGTCTACTGCAAAGTAGTTGGCCCAAATGGTCTTGTGGTATAACAGTAAAGTAGATGGTCATAAGGGGAATCTACTGTAGAGTAGTTGACTCAAATGGTCGTCGGTGGTATTACAGTAAAGTAGATGGTCCTAAGGGGAGTCTACTGAAGAGTAGATGGCACTAAGCGGTGTCTACTGTAGGTTATATGGCCCTAAGGGGCGTATACTGGAGAGTAGATGGCCCTAAGGGGCGTCTACTGTAAAGTAGATGGCCCAAGGGGAGTCTACTGTAAAGTAGATCGCCCTGACGGGCGTCTACTGTAAAGTAGATGGCCCTAAAGGTCGTCTACTGTAGAGTATGTGACCCTAAGTTCGTCTACTGGAGAGTAGATGGCCCTAAGGGGCGTCTACTGTAAAGTAGATGGCCCTAAGGGGCGTCTACTGTAAAGTAGATGGCCCTAAGGGGCGTCTACTGTAAAGTAGATGGCCCTAAGGGGCGTCTACTGTAAAGTAGATGGCCCTAAGGGGCGTCTACTGTAAAGTAGATGGCCCTAAGGGGCGTCTACTGTAAAGTAGATGGCCCTAAGGGGCGTCTACTGTAAAGTAGATGGCCCTAAGGGGCGTCTACTGTAAAGTAGATGGCCCTAAGGGGCGTCTACTGTAAAGTAGATGGCCCTAAAGGGCGTCTACTGTAAAGTAGAGAGGCACTAAGGGCGTCTACTGTAGAGTAGATGGTCCTAGGGGAGTCTACTGCAGAGTAGATGGTCCTAAGTGGAGTCTACTATAGAGTAGATGACCCTAAGGGGCGTCTACTATAGAGTAGATGGTCCTAAGGGCGCCTACTGTAACGTAGATGGTCCTAAGGGGAGTCTACTGTAGAGTATATGGTCCTAAGGGGCGTCTACTGTAAATGACGCTAAGGTCGTCTACTCTAGAGTAGATGGCCCCTTGGGTCGTCTACTGCAGAGTAAATGGTCTTTTTGGTCGCCTACTGTAGAGTAGATGGTCCTTTGGGTTGTCTACTGTAGAGTAGATCGCCCTTTGGGTCGTCTACTGTAGAGTAGATAATCCTAAGGGGCGTCTATTGTAGAGTAGATAATTCTAAGCGGCGCATATTGTAGAGTAGATAATTCTAAGCGGCGCATATTGTGTTTGACCTTTTGGGTCGTCTAAGGTAGAGTAGATGGCCCTTTCGGTCGTCTACTGTATACTGTAGAGTAGATGGCCGTAAGGGGCGTATACTGTAGAGTAGATGGCCCTAAGGGGCGTATACTGTAGAGTAGATGGCCCTAAGGGGCGTATACTGCAGAGTAGATGGCCCTAAGGGGCGTCTACTGTAGAGTAGATGGCGCTAAGGGGCGTCTACTGTAGAGTAGATGGACCTAAGGGGCGTCTACTGTAGAGTAGATGGCCCTAAGGGGCGTCTACTGTAGAGTAGATGGCCCTTTGGGGGGTCTACTGAAGAGCAGATGGTCCTAAGGGGCGTCTACTGTAGAGTAGATGGCCCTTTGGGTCGTCTACTGTAGAGTAGATGGCAATTTGGGTCGTCTACTGTAGAGTAGATGGCAATTTGGGTCGTCTACTGTAGAGTAGATGGCCCTTTGGGTCGTCTACTGTAGAATAGATGGCCCTTTGGGTCGTCTACTGTAGAGTAGATGGCCCTTTGGGTCGTCTACTGTAGAGTAGATGGCCCTTTGGGTCGTCTACTGTAGAGTAGATGGCCCTTTGGGTCGTCTACTGTAGAGTAGATGGCAATTTGGGTCGTTTACTGTAGAGTAGATGGCCCTTTGGGTCGTCTACTGTAGAATAGATGGCCCTTTGGGTCGTCTACTGTAGAGTAGATGGCCCTTTGGGTCGTCTACTGTAGAGTAGATGGCCCTTTGGGTCGTCTACTGTAGAGTAGATGGCCCTTTGGGTCGTCTACTGTAGAGTAGATGGCCCTTTGGGTCGTCTACTGTAGAGTAGATGGCCCTAAGGGGCGTCTACTGTAGAGTAGATGGCCCTAAGGGGCGTCTACTGTAGAGTAGATGGCCCTAAGGGGCGTCTACTGTAGAGTAGATGGTCCTAAGGGGCGTCTACTGTGGAGTAGATGGTCCTAAGGGGCGTCTACTGTAGAGTAGATGGCCCTTTGGGTCGTCTACTGTAGAGTAGATGGCACTTTGGGTCGTCTACTGTAGAGTAGATGGCCCTTTGGGTCGTCTACTGTAGAGTAGATGGCCCTTTGGGTCGTCTACTGTAGAGTAGATGGCCCTTTGGGTCGTCTACTGTAGAGTAGATGGCCCTTTGGGTCGTCTACTGTAGAGTAGATGGCCCTTTGGGTCGTCTACTGTAGAGTAGATGGCCCTTTGGGTCGTCTACTGTAGAGTAGATGGCCCTTTGGGTCGTCTACTGTAGAGTAGATGGCCCTTTGGGTCGTCTACTGTAGAGTAGATGGCCCTTTGGGTCGTCTACTGTAGAGTAGATGGCCCTTTGGGTCGTCTACTCTACAGTAGATGGTCCTTTGAGTCGTCTCCTAAGGGGCGTATATTGTAGAGTAGATGGCCTCTTGGATCGTTCCTGCAGAATAGATGACCCTAAGGTCGTCTACTCTAGAGTAGATGGCTTTTTGGGTCGTCTGCTGCAGAGTAAATGACCCTGAGAGACGTCTAAATTTAGACTATAGATATATACAATGATTAAATGCATTATCTCGATTTATTTGCCATATATTGTATGGAAATGACAACTTTAATCCACTGGTTTGGTAAATGAAGCCTAGTCTAAATGTACTGTAAGTCCCTATCAATCCCCCTATAAAATTTCGTTGTTATTCCCTTCAACCCAATATTCTCGAAAAATGACAAACTGTACTCTACATTTCACATTTTTCGCAAAAATTGGCAAACGAAAATTGTGACAGCTGGGAAAGAGAATGTCATTGAAAATGTTTTTTTTTTTTTTTTTTTAATTGAAAATGATGATTCATAACCACTAAATATCACATTCATTGTCAATACCCCCTCCTTTAACTATTGAAAAACTGTGAGAGAGATGAAAACAAAATAAAGAGCGACATATTGCAGAGATTAACAGAGATGTGCCCTAAAACACTGATGCCCAGCCACATCCATTTTCGTTACAACAAACCACATGTATTCTCTCTTATTTTTTATTTTTCATTTACCGGAAAGTCTAATAAAAAAAATCACTAAGGATTAAATAGTATGGACATCCCTGACTTAGAAAAATGAAGAACAACAACACAAGGGATGGAAACAAACAATGGCTGGCTGTATGAGTGTGTCAATGAACTAAACAAGAGAAGAATGGAAGAAACCATCATCCCATGGGGGTTGAGTGTAGAAGATAAACATTACGAATTTCTAATTGTTATCCTGGTGTGATGTGAATAATCGACAGCATGAACAGCAGCTACAAAAGGGGATGAAGAATACAACTCGCAAATGTTTCTTTTTTTTTTTTGTATTTGTTACAATGGAGAATGGAAATTATGTAAAATTATATCAAGTCTACTTACCACATAGAATTCCAAATTGTGTTTCTGCCACTGCTGTTGAACATCTGTAAAAATATTCCTTATCTTGATGATGGGACAACGCTGGTAGAAGTTGTCTGTTGCTATTCCAAAGAACGACGACGACACAAATAATAGAGTTCAATTAAAATAAATTAACACGATAACAAAAACACAAACAACAAGTGATGCGACTACGATGAATTCAAAAAGAAATTATGTTATAATTTCTGTTTTATATATAGAACGCGAGGCGACGGCATCAGGCGGCGTGTAGATACGTTGTTGCTAGTATTTTGTGGCTTTTTTTCCTATATATACAGTTAAACACATATGGTTGGTTGTATATAGTACACACTGTTTACTTTTTGTTTAAATTATTCATTCGTTCTCATATTTAATAGACTTGGAAAAACGAAAAGAACGTCGTTTAAAAACAACAATAATTTGCGTTGTGTATTTGTGTATATAAAAAATTATATTTTTTTTGCAGCATCCGCAAAAACAAAAGCAAGCATAAGAAAAGCGCCTTCAATAAATAAAATACACACTAGGGGTCAGGCCACACCACCAACCAGAGGTGCTGTTAATATACACACCACTTTCGTCGTAGTTATAATTTGTGAGCAATTTTTGTAGTTTTCTTTGGTATTTTTTAAATTATTCTTTATTTTTATTTAGACATTTGCACTTTTTATTTTAATTCACTTTGTTATTTTTACAAGTTTTTTTTTTTTTAATTTATCATTATTGTCACTGTTTTTTAGTTTTGTTTTTATTCACTGTAAATAATTCAGAGATGCTTGCATCTTTCTCCACTACTCCATCTACTCTTTTGTTGAATCAGAGTATCGTATTTCCGTTTGAAGTTTCTTGTATCTCTTGGATTGACAACGACGAACTCATCAAGCAAATCAGAAGAAAACTTTGTTGTTCCATACGAAAACGGCAAGAAAAAGCAAAAGCAACTTAAAAGATGCAGAATATTTTATTTTTTGTAGTTTTTCACTGTTGTGTGTAATTAAACCGAAGAAAGCAAGAACAGAACTAAAAGTAAATCCATTGAACATTGGCTCGTGTACTCATCAGCAACATTTAATTTTGCTCCGACAACTCACGACGAGCACCACACAACAAACGAAGAGTGGCAGGCAGATGTTGCCCGTTTGTTCGCCACCGTTATGTTGTTGTTGTGGTTATTGTTTTGTTAACCCAGCGGGAGAATATTTTTCCTATTTGCTGTGACAAAACAATAGGAATGGAAGCAACCAGGCGGCTGGGCAGGCAGGCAGGCCAGAAATTGGGTAAGGGATTCTGATAGAAAAGCGCGCATTATTACTGTTGCCTGCCTGGTGGCATTTAGGTTTTGTTTAGTTTGCATTATCCGAGAGTGGGGTGAGTTTTATCCTCCTTTACCACATTTTTAACTCTCACTGTAGCAATATCTCTCATTTAGTGGCACACAGTGGCTCTTTCTCTCACCCAATTGCATTATTGATAAGGTCAATAAGTGACATTTTCTCACATGAATGATTTGACAAGGCAAAATGATTTGCTTATAAGTGAAATAGTAACCGTTATAAAGAAAATTAAAGATAAAACGTTAATTTAAAATGTTTTGAACAACAAATTCATAGTTTTATTGTTTAATTACAGAAAGTAAAGGTGAGAAAGGAGAAAATAAATAAAAAACTACCAGTACATTACCTCCAAGTCAATTTGAGGGCCTACGAAGGGTTTCTATTTATTGCAAAATTAGCAGCAAAATTGGATTAAGAAAAGTGATACCTAAGTCCTAAAAAGTCTTCCAATGAAAAGGCATGACACTATCAATGCTTTCAAGAATAACGTGTAAATTAAAACCAGTAAAAATTAAAAAGTGTCTGCTAAAGAGGTTCGGGAAGTAAACTGTCACTTACGATACTAAAGCGCTAGACGTCCCAGTTAAGTCACATCAACTGTGTATGTTAAAAAACTACAAATCCGCGATAGTTACTGAACTTTCAAATTATGTTTAAGGAAAACAAATCTTCGAAAGAAATGTGCGAAAATCTCCATTGACGATGAACCCATTACAAAGTAATGTAAATAAGCTACTTTTTGCATTAAATTTGGTAATTATTTATTATTTTTCTCATTGCAAGAAAATTAGCGACGGTGATGGCAGAATTGGCGTGCCTTACAAATAAACCGAGGGTTATGAGCTCGTGACCTAGCCTTTGCAAACGAAACAAGTAAGAAAAGCGTTAAGTTCGGCCGGTCCGAACTTTTTATACCCTCCGCCACGAACTGTATTGAAGTGAATTCCAAAAATTCCGAAAATTGGGAGATATCATCCTATGGAGGCTATATGAGGGAGTTGACCTATACCGACAAATATCAGGTGGAAAGTTGTATACCCTTAACGAAGACTAACTACCAAATTTCAGACATTTCGGTGGGATATTGAGGTCACAACCTTCAAAATACCGAAAATCAGGAGGCACCGTTCTATGTGGGCTATATGAAGACGTGGACCTATACCGATAAATTTCAGGTCGAAAGTTGTATACCCTTAACGAAGACTTACTACCAAATTTCAGTCACTTCGGTAGGATATTGAGGTCAGAAGCTTCAAAATACCGAAATCAGGAGGTAGCGTTCTATGGGGGCTATACTAAGGCGTGGACCTATACCTACAAATTTCTGGCGGAAAGTTTTATACCCCCAACGACGACTAAATACCAAATATCAGCAATTTCTCGGGAATTTTTAGTCCACAACCTTCAGAACCGAAAATCGGGAGGTAAGTTTTATGGGGGCTATATAGAGGCGTGGACCTATACCAACAAATTTTCTATGGAACGTTTAATACCCCAAATGAAGACCAAATACCAAATTTCAGCTATTTCGGTGGATTAATGTGGCCACAACCTTCAAAATACCGAAAATCTAGAGGATTCGTTCTATGGGGCCTATATGATGGCATGGACCTATACCTACAAATTACTGGGGGAAAGTTTTATACCCCCAACGAAGACTAAATACCAAATTTCAGCCATCTCAGTGTGATAATGAGGCTAAAACCTTCAAAATACCGAAAATCGGGAGGTATCGTCCTATGGGGACTATATCAAAACGTGGACCTATGTAAACATTTTATGGTAGAAATGTTTCTTAGCCTCTGGAAACACAAAATACAAAGTTACAACCGATTCTGTGGTCAAATGGGACTAATACATTCAAAATATATTAAAATGACGCTTACTTTATATGAGGCGTAATATGGGGGCTATACCAAAACGTGGACCTATATAAACAAACTTTGGTAGGAATGTTTTTTGGCCTCTGGAGACACAAAATATCAAATTACAACCAATTCGGTGGTAAAATGGGACAAATATCTTAAAAATTCCTTAAAAAAACGACGCGTCACGCGTCACTTTGTATGGGGGCTATACGAAAGAGCGGAACTACATAGCCCGCTTTCAATACCCAAAGTCCTAAGTACATATAATAGATTTTCCCAAAATTTCATCCACCTACTTCAATCCGTTCGGACGCTAGAGTGATTTCCACAGACGGACGACATGGCTATATCGATGTAGAATTGCACGCTGATCAAGAATATATATAGTTTGTGGAGTCTATAATGATTATTTCGAGTAGTTACAAACGGAATGACAAACTTAATATACCCCCCATTCTATGGTGGAGGGTATTTAAACTACGATGATTTGTTTTTTAATTAATCTCTTGTTGGAGTCGAGCTTAATGATCAACAACTTTTTGCAAGTGAAAAAGGAAAGCCATAGATTTGAACCCACACAACCACCATCATGTGAAGGGGTTTCGCTGTTGGTAACGGCTCATCAGATATGTAAGTTGTGGAGTGGCTTCTATGTCATCGAACTTTTCATTTCTCACATGCAATGTGTTTTTTAGAGTGATGAGCTTTTTTTTTCATTCAACTTGTATGGGTTGTTGGTGGAATGTAAACCTACGATGGTCTATCGGTTTTCCTTATGAGACCTGTAAGTCTTCCTGTAGAAGAAGTCTACAAAATCCTCCGAATCACAAGAGCCTCTAATAGACGATCGCAAGATCTTCCTGCAGAAGAACTCTCGGATTTCTATATATAAGTCTTGTAAATATCCCTTTAATATCTTCCTTAGGAGACATGTAGTTCTTATTTAGAAGATATGTGGGTCTTCCTATAGGAGAAGTCTATAAGGTTCTCCAATACAAAATCTCAAAAAGAACACTAGGCCCTATCATAAAGGACCTCAAGGTCTTTTCATTGAAGACGGGAACGTCTTCTTATAGAAGACCACAATGTATTCTTATAGAAGACAACAGACCCAGCAAAATTTGTCATGTCAAAGCATTGGTGTAAATGACTTGCTTTGGATCCAAAAATGAATAGCATCTTTTGGGGTCCATGCTCACATAAAAATCATCGATGAAGATGCTAAAAAGATGACATGCCAGATCACTTGCACCCATGATTGAATGGCATCTTTGGCATCGAACATTTTGCTGGGAGAGTATTCGTATAGATGATCACAATAACATCACAATAGAATACCGGAAGGTCTTATAGAAGACAACAATGTCTTTTATAGATGATAAGAAAATATTCTTATAAAAGACTAGAAGGTCTTCTTATAGAAGGCTAAAAGGACTTCGAATAGAAGGCCACTGGACTTTCTTGTGGTGGTCTATATGAAGACTTTGAGATCTTCTATAATAAGACCTCTTCAATAAGAAGACCGTGCGGTCTTCTATAAGAATACCTTGTGGTCTCCTATAAGAAAACCTTACGGTCTTCAACTAGTTCTTACTGAACACAACTGTTTCTTACGGAAGATCGGAGGGTATTCTTATTGAAGACCACAAGATTTTCTTACAGAAGACCACGAGGTCTTCTTATACAGGACCACTACAACTTCTTATAGACACCACAAGGTTTTCTTATAGAAGACCACAAGGTTTTCCTTTAGAAGACTAAATCATCTTATAGAATATAGAAGGTTTGGTGCTCCTTCCTTTATAATTCTGAAAGGTCTACTTATAGAAGAAGACCTGGTACTCTTTAAAAGAACGCTTGGTTTTCTTATAGAAGACCACAAGAACTTATTATTGGACCATGGACTGTTATTGTTGTT
Organism: Musca autumnalis; assembly: GCF_047663935.1. NCBI lineage: Eukaryota > Metazoa > Arthropoda > Insecta > Diptera > Muscidae > Musca > Musca autumnalis. The sequence continues at coordinate 204,940,264 of NW_027412088.1, forward strand.
GTTGTAACAGTGTTTTTATTATGTTTATATGCTCGTTCCTCTGTTCAATCTGGCTCTGGGTCTATCTCCAGTTCCAGAAAAATTGCTGCTTCGATGGGATGTAGCCACAGATCCACTGGGGTTAGATGGGTAGGTTTCGCGGGGCAGTTAAAAAGGTGTTGTGTGTCGTGCGGGCCCATGCCGCATACTGGGCATATGTCCCATCAGATCTCTTCCTGCCGAGGAGGAACCACCACAGTTTACAATGGATGATGTTGCCAATGCCATCAGGAACGCTAAATCATCCAAAGCGTTAGCCCCTGATGGAATCTCCATGGTAATGTTGAAGCAGCTGCATGAGCCGGGAGTCGAGTATCTCACCAAAGTCTTCAACTTGTCGCTAGCCACCCTCGTTGTTCCCGAAGTTTGGAAAATGGGCAGGGTGGTCCCACTACGGAAGCCAGGCGAGGATGCCAGCAAAAGTGAATCGTACAGACCGATTTCGCATTTGTCGCCCGTAGCAAAGACACTTGAGGCCTTGCTCTTCCCCAGTATCAGAAATAGCTATCAAGTTGCCGATCATCAGCATGGATTCCGTAAGCAGCACAGCACGACAATAGCGCTGCACGCCATTACCACATATATCTGTAAAGGACTCAACCAGAGACGGCCGTGCGACAGAACAGTGATGGTGGCGCTTGACTTATCAAAAGCCTTTGATACAGTCAGGCACTCCTCGCTGTTTGAGGACATTGAGCAGACAACCCTCCCGCCAAGCTTGAAACGTTGGATAGTCAACTATATGTGTGGACGCCAGTCGTACGTGGAATTCAGGAATAAGAAGTCCAAACCCCGTAGATTGAAACAGGGAGTTCCCCTAGGTGGGGTGATGTCTCCGGAACTGTTTAACCTCTACCTCTCCTGTATTCCACCCCCTCCAGACGGCATTGAGATCGTGACGTATGCGGATGATTGCACGATCCTGGCGTCGGTACCTATCCTGATGACATCTGTGAGAGACTGAACAACTATTTAACCGATCTTACCACCTTTTTCCATTCGAGGAATATGCAGATTTCCGCCACAAAATCAACTGCCACTCAGTTCACCACATGGACAGCGCAGTTTGGAAGAGAATTGAATGTCGTGGTCGACGGTAGCAGAATTCCGACCACAAACTGCCCCAAAATTTTAGGGGTCACATTCGACACTACTTTCACGTCGTGCGCACACGCCACAGCTATCTGCGACAAGTTGAAAAGTAGGAACAAGGTCCTCAAGTCCCTGGCCGGCAGCACTTGGGGTGCAGATAAAGAAACCTTGTTGGCCACGTATAACGCGATAGGTCGGTCTGTGGTAAGCTATGCGGCTCCAGTCTGGTCCCCGAGATTGTGTGATACGAACTGGAAAAAGATTCAAACTTGCCAGAATGCCGCCCTGAGAACAGCGACAAGGTGCCTCCTCAAATCTTCACTGGACCATCTACATGAGGAGGCAAAAATTCTTCCAGTAAAGCAACACAATGAGATGCTTTCGTTGCAGTACCTGCTTGGATGTTATCGTGTGAGCCATCCCAATCACCATCTTGTGGGTAGGCCCGGCCCATTCAGGGAGATCAGGAAGGATATCCATTCTCTAGAGGGAGAGGTCCAACGATACAGGAGAGAACCCCTAGATCAACAAGAATATCAAGCAGGATTGAATAGCATTCACACGGACGCAGTTGCCAAGGCCTTAAGCAATTATAGTGTGAATAAAGTACTCGGAGTACATCCTCCATCTATCGCAGCTGAGGAGCGTCAGCTGCCACGACAAACCAAAGTAGTTTTGGCTCAACTACTCTCGGGATATTGCAGTCGCCTAAATTCGTATTGGGCGGAAATCGATCGCGCCGTGCAAGACTGTTATTGTGTTCAGTTATATTGGCCTTTTACGCATTCGTGCCATGATCTCAGAAAGTATAAAATTATATGTATCGTTGTAATCAGTACAACAGGTATCACCAGAAATATAATGAGAACTGGTCTTAAACTGTGTGTAATAGTACGATTACACTAGAGTTTTTTGCCGGGTTAACGCACTTCGAGATGATTTATTTGACGTTTGCGCTATGGAATTGACATCTGAAATCTGGGTTAATTCGGTTAAGTGTAACCGGGGTTTAAGCGAAAATTGGGCTGATATCGTCCATCCTCTGAACTGATCTAAGTTTATCGGAAATACTGCGATATGTTTGGACAAAATCGCTTATTATCGTACGCACCAGTCAGACAGATAGGCAAACATGACTCAAAATTATTTGAATCGGCTAAGTCTTGAGGAAATTTTTCAATTTTTAATTATTATATACCCTCTCTAGCCATATGGTAGAGGATATAAAACGTTCTTTATACTCATCTAAATAGATCAGACGGACATGTACAGTTAAAATCGCTTATCACGACATCGTTTATAACGACATATCGTTTTATAGACCATACTACAGAATATCGCTTGTAGCGACGGAATTTCGTAGATTTCTTTTGCCTTCGCTTTAAGCAATTTCGACTGTAAATGTAAACTGAATATGCCGAAGTAATATGATTCAAAGTGAATATTTCTAGGAGTAACAAACTATACCGCCATTGTGTGTTATATAATTGATAAACTGATTCCAACAACAAAACCAAAGTTAGCATAACAAAAGGACATATGTCATTCATATTAGAAGGACCCCTATGTGGCTCACACATGATTATGCATGTTACAGATAATACAAAAAATATGTTTATTCCAAAACTAAAGGTTCTTATAACATCACGTCCTGGCATGGCATCGAATACACAAAAAACATGTGGGTATCTCGCTCTAAGCAATAGAGGTCATGTTATGGAAACAAATTGACGCGCTTGCCTGTCTTGTTTGTTGTTTACAAATCACAATGCAAATTTACCTAGGCAGGATAGTCGAACAAATAAAACTACCTGTTGTTTGTTTTGAGTTTTTTTGTTTTTACACTTAGTGGACTTAAATATCATTGTGATAATATTTAAAAATAAAAACAAATATTTAGGTATTGATTAAAGGATGTGTTGTATGAAATGTGACCCCTTTTTAAGGACAAAGAGATGGTTTTGATAAAAAAATAAACTCTTTAGGTAAAATATTTGATTGTTGATCTCTCAAATGTTTTTTAGAGAATCAAGAAAAGTTTTGAAATCATTTGTTAACCTTTTCGCTATAAATTATGAATTTTAAAATAAAGCCAATAGGCTTCTATCGCAACGTACAAATAAATAAATAAATAAATAAATAAATAAAATATATAGAAATATAACTAAAATATAATACCAATATAACTAAAAATAAATACCAATTTTTACCACAAATCAATGTCTGCTATGATGAGGTGAATAGAAAATTTTTGCAAATATCGATCGAAAGATAATATTTGCAGTTTTGTTTAATATTTTCCAATACGCTTTGGAGCATAAAAGGCAAAAAGCAAAACGGTTTTAAATTTCATAATTTATTATTTTTAGTGACAAAACTAAACCAAAACCGACCAACAACAATACAAAAACAGAGATAATGTTGTGTTTATATGGGAAAAACGCAACAAAAAAAACCGTCGTTGTTGTCGTCGTAATGAAATTGATTAATGTCAAGCTTGACTAGTTTTCCATTAAACGTTTGGGAACGAAAACAAAAAGAGGGTGTGTATGTTACTGGATATTTAGGCTAAAGTTAAAAAAGCATAGCGCGATATGCCTGCGCAACAACAACATTTCCACATTTATAGATAATCGACTAAGTTTTGTAGAAATGTATGTTAATAGGTGAAAATGTCATACAGAGATCCACTGTAGATACCATTTGGGAATTTGTGTAAAACATCATTGATTTGCATTTGAGAAAAAATAATGAAATTGTTTGAGGTTATGTTGTTTGTAAGGTATGCATGGATTGCTTACCTTTCAATTACAGATGAGGGTTTTGTCTGTGTTGTTTAATCTGAGGTTAATGAGATATTTTAGCATAGAATTATAAAGGCATGATTCGGATGGCCCACCATTGCATAGAGAGCTTCTAATAATGACGTTGAGTCGATTACGGCCATATTCAGCAATTTTCTAAAAGAAAATTCTTTAGTCCCTTTCTAAAAGAAAGGCTGCTTCTATAGACCCTTTCTGATAAAAGGTTGCTTCTATGGAGCCTTTCTGATACAAGGTTGCTTCTATAGACCTTTTCTGAAAGAAAGAAAGACAGAAAGAAAGAGTGCTTCTATAGATCCTTTCCGAAATAAAGGTTGCTTCTATATACCCTTACTGAAAAGAAGGGTGCTGCTATAGACACTTTCTCAAAGAAAGGGTGCTTCTATAGACCCTTTCTGAAAGAAACTGTGCTACTATGGACCCTTTCTGAAAGAAACTGTGCTACTATGGACCCTTTCGGAATGAAAGGCTGCTTCTATAGACCTTTTCTGAAAGAAAGAAAGAAAGAGTGCTTCTATAGATCCTTTCCGAAATAATAGTTGCTTCTATAGACCCTTTCTCAAAGAAAGGATGCTTCTATAGACCCTTTCCGAAAGAAAGGGTGCTTCTATATACCCTTTCCGAAAGAAAGGGTGCTTCTATATACCCTTTCCGAAAGAAAGGGTGCTTCTATATACCCTTTCCGAAAGAAAGGGTGCTTCTATATACCCTTTCCGAAAGAAAGGGTGCTTCTATATACCCTTTCCGAAAGAAAGGGTGCTTCTATATACCCTTTCCGAAAGAAAGGGTGCTTCTATATACCCTTTCCGAAAGAAAGGGTGCTTCTATATACCCTTTCCGAAAGAAAGGGTGCTTCTATATACCCTTTCCGAAAGAAAGGGTGCTTCTATATACCCTTTCCGAAAGAAAGGGTGCTTCTATATACCCTTTCCGAAAGAAAGGGTGCTTCTATATACCCTTTCCGAAAGAAAGGGTGCTTCTATATACCCTTTCCGAAAGAAAGGGTGCTTCTATATACCCTTTCCGAAAGAAAGGGTGCTTCTATATACCCTTTCCGAAAGAAAGGGTGCTTCTATATACCCTTTCCGAAAGAAAGGGTGCTTCTATATACCCTTTCCGAAAGAAAGGGTGCTTCTATATACCCTTTCCGAAAGAAAGGGTGCTTCTATATACCCTTTCCGAAAGAAAGGGTGCTTCTATATACCCTTTCCGAAAGAAAGGGTGCTTCTATATACCCTTTCCGAAAGAAAGGGTGCTTCTATATACCCTTTCCGAAAGAAAGGGTGCTTCTATATACCCTTTCCGAAAGAAAGGGTGCTTCTATATACCCTTTCCGAAAGAAAGGGTGCTTCTATATACCCTTTCCGAAAGAAAGGGTGCTTCTATATACCCTTTCCGAAAGAAAGGGTGCTTCTATATACCCTTTCCGAAAGAAAGGGTGCTTCTATATACCCTTTCCGAAAGAAAGGGTGCTTCTATATACCCTTTCCGAAAGAAAGGGTGCTTCTATATACCCTTTCCGAAAGAAAGGGTGCTTCTATATACCCTTTCCGAAAGAAAAGGTTGCTTCTATATACCCTTTCCGAAAGAAAAGGTTGCTTCTATATACCCTTTCCGAAAGAAAGGGTGCTTCTATATACCCTTTCCGAAAGAAAGGGTGCTTCTATATACCCTTTCCGAAAGAAAGGGTGCTTCTATATACCCTTTCCGAAAGAAAGGGTGCTTCTATATACCCTTTCCGAAAGAAAGGGTGCTTCTATATACCCTTTCCGAAAGAAAGGGTGCTTCTATATACCCTTTCCGAAAGAAAGGGTGCTTCTGTATACCCTTTCCGAAAGAAAGGGTGCTTCTGTATACCCTTTCCGAAAGAAAGGGTGCTTCTATATACCCTTTCCGAAAGAAAGGGTGCTTCTATATACCCTTTCCGAAAGAAAGGGTGCTTCTATATACCCTTTCCGAAAGAAAGGGTGCTTCTATATACCCTTTCCGAAAGAAAGGGTGCTTCTATATACCCTTTCCGAAAGAAAGGGTGCTTCTATATACCCTTTCCGAAAGAAAGGGTGCTTCTATATACCCTTTCCGAAAGAAAGGGTGCTTCTATATACCCTTTCCGAAAGAAAGGGTGCTTCTATATACCCTTTCCGAAAGAAAGGGTGCTTCTATATACCCTTTCCGAAAGAAAGGGTGCTTCTATATACCCTTTCCGAAAGAAAGGGTGCTTCTATATACCCTTTCCGAAAGAAAGGGTGCTTCTATATACCCTTTCCGAAAGAAAGGGTGCTTCTATATACCCTTTCCGAAAGAAAGGGTGCTTCTATATACCCTTTCCGAAAGAAAGGGTGCTTCTATATACCCTTTCCGAAAGAAAGGGTGCTTCTATATACCCTTTCCGAAAGAAAGGGTGCTTCTATATACCCTTTCCGAAAGAAAGGGTGCTTCTATATACCCTTTCCGAAAGAAAGGGTGCTTCTATATACCCTTTCCGAAAGAAAGGGTGCTTCTATATACCCTTTCCGAAAGAAAGGGTGCTTCTATATACCCTTTCCGAAAGAAAGGGTGCTTCTATATACCCTTTCCGAAAGAAAGGGTGCTTCTATATACCCTTTCCGAAAGAAAGGGTGCTTCTATATACCCTTTCCGAAAGAAAGGGTGCTTCTATATACCCTTTCCGAAAGAAAGGGTGCTTCTATATACCCTTTCCGAAAGAAAGGGTGCTTCTATATACCCTTTCCGAAAGAAAGGGTGCTTCTATATACCCTTTCCGAAAGAAAGGGTGCTTCTATATACCCTTTCCGAAAGAAAGGGTGCTTCTATATACCCTTTCCGAAAGAAAGGGTGCTTCTATATACCCTTTCCGAAAGAAAGGGTGCTTCTATATACCCTTTCCGAAAGAAAGGGTGCTTCTATATACCCTTTCCGAAAGAAAGGGTGCTTCTATATACCCTTTCCGAAAGAAAGGGTGCTTCTATATACCCTTTCCGAAAGAAAGGGTGCTTCTATATACCCTTTCCGAAAGAAAGGGTGCTTCTATATACCCTTTCCGAAAGAAAGGGTGCTTCTATATACCCTTTCCGAAAGAAAGGGTGCTTCTATATACCCTTTCCGAAAGAAAGGGTGCTTCTATATACCCTTTCCGAAAGAAAGGGTGCTTCTATATACCCTTTCCGAAAGAAAGGGTGCTTCTATATACCCTTTCCGAAAGAAAGGGTGCTTCTATATACCCTTTCCGAAAGAAAGGGTGCTTCTATATACCCTTTCCGAAAGAAAGGGTGCTTCTATATACCCTTTCCGAAAGAAAGGGTGCTTCTATATACCCTTTCCGAAAGAAAGGGTGCTTCTATATACCCTTTCCGAAAGAAAGGGTGCTTCTATATACCCTTTCCGAAAGAAAGGGTGCTTCTATATACCCTTTCCGAAAGAAAGGGTGCTTCTATATACCCTTTCCGAAAGAAAGGGTGCTTCTATATACCCTTTCCGAAAGAAAGGGTGCTTCTATATACCCTTTCCGAAAGAAAGGGTGCTTCTATATACCCTTTCCGAAAGAAAGGGTGCTTCTATATACCCTTTCCGAAAGAAAGGGTGCTTCTATATACCCTTTCCGAAAGAAAGGGTGCTTCTATATACCCTTTCCGAAAGAAAGGGTGCTTCTATATACCCTTTCCGAAAGAAAGGGTGCTTCTATATACCCTTTCCGAAAGAAAGGGTGCTTCTATATACCCTTTCCGAAAGAAAGGGTGCTTCTATATACCCTTTCCGAAAGAAAGGGTGCTTCTATATACCCTTTCCGAAAGAAAGGGTGCTTCTATATACCCTTTCCGAAAGAAAGGGTGCTTCTATATACCCTTTCCGAAAGAAAGGGTGCTTCTATATACCCTTTCCGAAAGAAAGGGTGCTTCTATATACCCTTTCCGAAAGAAAGGGTGCTTCTATATACCCTTTCCGAAAGAAAGGGTGCTTCTATATACCCTTTCCGAAAGAAAGGGTGCTTCTATATACCCTTTCCGAAAGAAAGGGTGCTTCTATATACCCTTTCCGAAAGAAAGGGTGCTTCTATATACCCTTTCCGAAAGAAAGGGTGCTTCTATATACCCTTTCCGAAAGAAAGGGTGCTTCTATATACCCTTTCCGAAAGAAAGGGTGCTTCTATATACCCTTTCCGAAAGAAAGGGTGCTTCTATATACCCTTTCCGAAAGAAAGGGTGCTTCTATATACCCTTTCCGAAAGAAAGGGTGCTTCTATATACCCTTTCCGAAAGAAAGGGTGCTTCTATATACCCTTTCCGAAAGAAAGGGTGCTTCTATATACCCTTTCCGAAAGAAAGGGTGCTTCTATATACCCTTTCCGAAAGAAAGGGTGCTTCTATATACCCTTTCCGAAAGAAAGGGTGCTTCTATATACCCTTTCCGAAAGAAAGGGTGCTTCTATATACCCTTTCCGAAAGAAAGGGTGCTTCTATATACCCTTTCCGAAAGAAAGGGTGCTTCTATATACCCTTTCCGAAAGAAAGGGTGCTTCTATATACCCTTTCCGAAAGAAAGGGTGCTTCTATATACCCTTTCCGAAAGAAAGGGTGCTTCTATATACCCTTTCCGAAAGAAAGGGTGCTTCTATATACCCTTTCCGAAAGAAAGGGTGCTTCTATATACCCTTTCCGAAAGAAAGGGTGCTTCTATATACCCTTTCCGAAAGAAAGGGTGCTTCTATATACCCTTTCCGAAAGAAAGGGTGCTTCTATATACCCTTTCCGAAAGAAAGGGTGCTTCTATATACCCTTTCCGAAAGAAAGGGTGCTTCTATATACCCTTTCCGAAAGAAAGGGTGCTTCTATATACCCTTTCCGAAAGAAAGGGTGCTTCTATATACCCTTTCCGAAAGAAAGGGTGCTTCTATATACCCTTTCCGAAAGAAAGGGTGCTTCTATATACCCTTTCCGAAAGAAAGGGTGCTTCTATATACCCTTTCCGAAAGAAAGGGTGCTTCTATATACCCTTTCCGAAAGAAAGGGTGCTTCTATATACCCTTTCCGAAAGAAAGGGTGCTTCTATATACCCTTTCCGAAAGAAAGGGTGCTTCTATATACCCTTTCCGAAAGAAAGGGTGCTTCTATATACCCTTTCCGAAAGAAAGGGTGCTTCTATATACCCTTTCCGAAAGAAAGGGTGCTTCTATATACCCTTTCCGAAAGAAAGGGTGCTTCTATATACCCTTTCCGAAAGAAAGGGTGCTTCTATATACCCTTTCCGAAAGAAAGGGTGCTTCTATATACCCTTTCCGAAAGAAAGGGTGCTTCTATATACCCTTTCCGAAAGAAAGGGTGCTTCTATATACCCTTTCCGAAAGAAAGGGTGCTTCTATATACCCTTTCCGAAAGAAAGGGTGCTTCTATATACCCTTTCCGAAAGAAAGGGTGCTTCTATATACCCTTTCCGAAAGAAAGGGTGCTTCTATATACCCTTTCCGAAAGAAAGGGTGCTTCTATATACCCTTTCCGAAAGAAAGGGTGCTTCTATATACCCTTTCCGAAAGAAAGGGTGCTTCTATATACCCTTTCCGAAAGAAAGGGTGCTTCTATATACCCTTTCCGAAAGAAAGGGTGCTTCTATATACCCTTTCCGAAAGAAAGGGTGCTTCTATATACCCTTTCCGAAAGAAAGGGTGCTTCTATATACCCTTTCCGAAAGAAAGGGTGCTTCTATATACCCTTTCCGAAAGAAAGGGTGCTTCTATATACCCTTTCCGAAAGAAAGGGTGCTTCTATATACCCTTTCCGAAAGAAAGGGTGCTTCTATATACCCTTTCCGAAAGAAAGGGTGCTTCTATATACCCTTTCCGAAAGAAAGGGTGCTTCTATATACCCTTTCCGAAAGAAAGGGTGCTTCTATATACCCTTTCCGAAAGAAAGGGTGCTTCTATATACCCTTTCCGAAAGAAAGGGTGCTTCTATATACCCTTTCCGAAAGAAAGGGTGCTTCTATATACCCTTTCCGAAAGAAAGGGTGCTTCTATATACCCTTTCCGAAAGAAAGGGTGCTTCTATATACCCTTTCCGAAAGAAAGGGTGCTTCTATATACCCTTTCCGAAAGAAAGGGTGCTTCTATATACCCTTTCCGAAAGAAAGGGTGCTTCTATATACCCTTTCCGAAAGAAAGGGTGCTTCTATATACCCTTTCCGAAAGAAAGGGTGCTTCTATATACCCTTTCCGAAAGAAAGGGTGCTTCTATATACCCTTTCCGAAAGAAAGGGTGCTTCTATATACCCTTTCCGAAAGAAAGGGTGCTTCTATATACCCTTTCCGAAAGAAAGGGTGCTTCTATATACCCTTTCCGAAAGAAAGGGTGCTTCTATATACCCTTTCCGAAAGAAAGGGTGCTTCTATATACCCTTTCCGAAAGAAAGGGTGCTTCTATATACCCTTTCCGAAAGAAAGGGTGCTTCTATATACCCTTTCCGAAAGAAAGGGTGCTTCTATATACCCTTTCCGAAAGAAAGGGTGCTTCTATATACCCTTTCCGAAAGAAAGGGTGCTTCTATATACCCTTTCCGAAAGAAAGGGTGCTTCTATATACCCTTTCCGAAAGAAAGGGTGCTTCTATATACCCTTTCCGAAAGAAAGGGTGCTTCTATATACCCTTTCCGAAAGAAAGGGTGCTTCTATATACCCTTTCCGAAAGAAAGGGTGCTTCTATATACCCTTTCCGAAAGAAAGGGTGCTTCTATATACCCTTTCCGAAAGAAAGGGTGCTTCTATATACCCTTTCCGAAAGAAAGGGTGCTTCTATATACCCTTTCCGAAAGAAAGGGTGCTTCTATATACCCTTTCCGAAAGAAGGGGCTCTATACCCTTCCGAAAGAAAGGTGCTTCTATATACCCCTAAGGGTCTTCTATACCCTTCCGAAAGAAAGGGTGCTTCTTATACCCTTTCCGAAAGAAAGGGTGCTTCTATATACCCTTTCCGAAAGAAAGGGTGCTTCTATATACCCTTTCCGAAAGAAAGGGTGCTTCTATATACCAAAGGGTGCTTCTCGTTTCCGAAAAAGGGTGCTTCTATATACCCTTTCCGAAAGAAAGGGTGCTTCTATATATCCTTTCTGAAAAGAAGGGTGCTTCTATATACCCTTTCCGAAAGAAAGGGTGCTTCTATATACCCTTTCCGAAAGAAAGGGTGCTTCTATATACCCTTTCCGAAAGAAAGGGTGCTTCTATATACCCTTTCCGAAAGAAAGGGTGCTTCTATATACCCTTTCCGAAAGAAAGGGTGCTTCTATATACCCTTTCCGAAAGAAAGGGTGCTTCTATATACCCTTTCCGAAAGAAAGGGTGCTTCTATATACCCTTTCCGAAAGAAAGGGTGCTTCTATATACCCTTTCCGAAAGAAAGGGTGCTTCTATATACCCTTTCCGAAAGAAAGGGTGCTTCTATATACCCTTTCCGAAAGAAAGGGTGCTTCTATATACCCTTTCCGAAAGAAAGGGTGCTTCTATATACCCTTTCCGAAAGAAAGGGTGCTTCTATATACCCTTTCCGAAAGAAAGGGTGCTTCTATATACCCTTTCCGAAAGAAAGGGTGCTTCTATATACCCTTTCCGAAAGAAAGGGTGCTTCTATATACCCTTTCCGAAAGAAAGGGTGCTTCTATATACCCTTTCCGAAAGAAAGGGTGCTTCTATATACCCTTTCCGAAAGAAAGGGTGCTTCTATATACCCTTTCCGAAAGAAAGGGTGCTTCTATATACCCTTTCCGAAAGAAAGGGTGCTTCTATATACCCTTTCCGAAAGAAAGGGTGCTTCTATATACCCTTTCCGAAAGAAAGGGTGCTTCTATATACCCTTTCCGAAAGAAAGGGTGCTTCTATATATCCTTTCTGAAAAGAAGGGTGCTTCTATATATCCTTTCTGAAAAGAAGGGTGCTTCTATATATCCTTTCTGAAAAGAAGGGTGCTTCTATATATCCTTTCTGAAAAGAAGGGTGCTTCTATATATCCTTTCTGAAAAGAAGGGTGCTTCTATATATCCTTTCTGAAAAGAAGGGTGCTTCTATATATCCTTTCTGAAAAGAAGGGTGCTTTTATAGACCCATTAACAAAGTGCACCAAAAGGAGGTTTAATATCTTAGAGATCTTCTATCAATAGAAAACATAGTGTCTTCCATTTATAGAAGATCACCTAAGGGTCTTCAATACAGAGAAGGCCTCCGATAGTGTTTTTTTTTTTTTCTATTATCATTGACTCCAGAAAAAAATCCAAAGTTTGGTCATTCCAATCTATGAATAGCATTATAGCACCATTACCCTATACTTTACTCGATTTTGACGAATGCTGTTGTTGGTGCAAGTAGGATTTTGTGTGCCTCTATGCCGTTTTGTTCGGTTTTCATCACTCTAATATCTAGAACATACATATCAACAACATTATTAGTTTATTAATAAAAATCTTAATTTTCTACATGGCAAAAAAATTGCGGATACCTTGCCTTTATTTATTGCCGCTTCCAAAGAAAATTATGTCATATAAAATTAAGGCGTTACTCGGCAACAGCTATTCTTGATACTTTTTTTGATTATAATGAAATTCTCTAAAAACTACTACACGAAGAAATTGTGAATGTGAATGGGATGGTGACGAATGCCTGATGTTCATGATGATGATGATGACGGTTCGTTGGCCCCTTTTTTAATACTGTTTTTGTATGTTTTCGTATTATCAATGATGTAAATATATATTAGATTGGAATATATGTACTATATAGATGAAGATTTAAGTCTTCTAAAAAATATACAGTGCATTAGAAAAGTATTTGTATATGTAATATCTAGATATTTTTGCTTACAATAAAAAAATTGGCATCATAACTGGTCTACACAGATCTGATCTTTCGATGTTATCTCTGCAAACTATGACATTTTTTATGTTATATTTATTTTATCTACTTTCTGACATTATTTTTTGCATCCAAGTGTAAACCATTCATTCACATAGTATGTAAATTTTGGCGTCACTTTGTCACCATAGTATATTCTACAAAAATCGTCAGCACTTGTGCCAATTGTATTAGCGCGCTAGGCACATTTGTGACATTAGTCTCACTTGTGTTTTCTTTCTTAGTTTTAACGAAAGGTAGACAACACAACACTCACAAAAGATAAAAATACTTTAATTTGGACTTTTGCCAAATAGATGTGCAAAAAAACGAATCAAAGAACAAACAAACAACTTCTAATATGTAAAGTGTGTTAATGCTTGGATGCTGTATTAATGACCCTTAACAATTGTATCCCAAATGGGGTAAATAAGATAAGAGATAAGTTGACTTATAAGGATCCATCTTATTGTTATTTGGTGATCAATCTCCAATCATTTAACATTATATTGCTGTGGAACTGTAAACAAAATGCATGTACAGGTTACTTACTCATTCAAATGTTTGGTCAAAGCCAATGCCATATTCCGTAGAATTTTCTTGTCAACGTCAACAGCACCAGCTTCCAAGAAACTTGTCATATTGTCAATTAGATCGGTGGAATCTAAAATTGATCTGGAAAGAATTTCCTTATTGTCCACCATGCCTGAATCGGCAGCGCCTGTTGAATCGCAACTCATTTTTTACACAAATAAACAACGAAATTGACACACAAATTGAAAACACAAAATTCACAACAAGAAAAATCTGAAAATATAGAAAAAAAAGGGAGGAAGACAAAGGATTAAAATATATAAGATTGGATTTTACATCAAGGACTATAAATAAGGACTTAATGCTAACCTTAGCATTGCTTTTTTTAGAGGCTTTTACATAACAAATGTTCTAATCTATGTGCCAAGGGTTTAAAACGTACCTAATGGGCCATTATTTATAAGTTTTCTTTCGCTAGTCGTTGGATTTTAAAATGAGAAAAATTAGAGGCTTTAAAACAGTGTTCACCAGCGAGCTGCCACTGAGAGCAAATTATCGTAACTTTCAATCCAAAACACACGGTAATGTATTCTCAGTTGCTCTCAGTACGGGCTCGCTGGTGAACACTGCTTTAAAAGTATAAATTTTACATGACTAGTTAATGTTCACCAACTACTCAACTAACTCCAGCAGCCCATCGCAGCCACATTCCTAGAGCTGGAGATAAACCCAGAACAGAACAATGAACATACAAACATATATGCTGCTACAACAACAATCGTAAGTGCATTCAGTGAATAAATCAACAAGATGAGCATTCTCCAGGAATTTTTTCCCCTTAATCACCATTTATCATTTTTTGGTTGATAGCAAGAATTGGGGTATTAGTCAATTTGCTAAATTTACACGCTCTAAACCCTAGAAAGAACTTGAAAGGCCCATACATACTAACAGGTACTTAAACTGAGTTGCCTTTAATCAATATCCAGGATTTTGACCCACTGATAAGTACAAGTTAAACGTTTCCCATAAACATTCGTTTAAACAGTAATCGCCTTTATAGGTTTGCTACTACATACTTCTTGGCATCCTTCATATTAACTTAGCAAGAAGAATATCTAGCTTCCAAAGTATTAATGTTTTCCTATTTTTTTCCTATTCTAAAATTAATTATTCTTTAATTAAAGTTACATTGCAACAACAAAATTCATTTCATTTACTTACCTTTCACAAATATTATACACTTTTTTCCTTTCAACACTGAAAACGCAATTAAATCCTTTATTTATTTGCAAAATAACAAAAAAAAAAATCGCAATTGAATCGAGCGGGAACAGAGGAGGAAGCCAGTCGGCTGAAAATCGGCGGCGCGCCGCCGCTCGTTTTCTTCGAGTCGAGCCGCCGCCGATTTTGTCTTGGCGCTGAGCACCCCAACTAAAATATCTTGATGTGTAGGCGTGAGGAAAATCAGACTTATGTGGTACGAATTGTACTTACATGAAAATAAATATCAATTAAAATAGGAATTAGTACAAAAAATTTCCATGTTCACCGTTCTATATTATATATTTGTTTTGTATATCCTTTCCGCATAGGAAGTAGCGGGTACTTTGCTAGTTAAGTATAACGACCTGGTTATTATATAGTTATCTCATAAGATCCCAGTTACTTGACATTCAACCTCGAAGTGGGGAAAGAAAAATTAAGACACAATTGTGCTCTAAGAATACTAAAAACCCTTACATACATATATAAAATTGTGTACCAAAAGAATTAAGTTTACATTTTATTAAGTCTGGATTCTCCCTCTTGCGTTGAGAACGTCAAATCATCGTGCCGAAATCAAACATGCATTTAGTTATCGTTACCCTATACAACTTTAAATTCGACAAGTTCCTAGTACTAATTCAAAAACGTATGAGTAACGTCATTCAAACTACTGTGTTATATTACGTGTACGCAGTTTTTTTCATAGATCGTTCAATTGAATTAGATTGGCACAAATATGCATTTTACACAAAATATTTTTCAAATTTAAAGGTATCTGACATTAACAACTTTGCCCGTACCTTGTGATCGTTAAGTTTAGTTTACTTTAAAGAATAAAAATATTACTATTTTTTAAGCCGGTTAACCGACCCAATAACCGGATTTTTCGGTGGCTTATCTTTCCTTTACCGACCCACCGCAGAAAATTAAAAAAAAAACAAGTGTGAAAAGGCTATAGTCGGTACGGGGCGACTATGTGATACCCTACACCACTACTTCTGTCGTTTCACTCGAAAACATATCTTTTAGGGAGATACGAAAGTTTTCACCTATCTGGCTTTTATACCAAATGACTTAAGGCGAACTGAACCAAAATAATTAATATTTAATTTTATATTTGACTACTATCGACATCACCAACATTAATATGTTTCTATCTCTGTGAGAAAATTTCGTGATGAGCGATCAAAATTCCGGCCTGTAGTGTGATTACAAGGTTTAGATGAACAGACGGACGGACTGACGGACGGACACACATAGCCAGATCGACTCAGCTCGTCGAGACATTCATTTTGGTATATATAAGTATGAGTCTATGACCATTATTTCGATGAGTTACAAACTTTTTGGCCAAAACCAACTTATAATACCCTCCCCACATAGTGGTGTAGGGTATAAAATTTACCACAGATCGTGTTTTTTATCCCGATTCCAATGATGTATTGCTTTTGTTGCGGAAAAGTATACTTCCCTAGATATGGGCCTCCAAAGTTCCACAAAGGCCCTAGTCTAAAATTCATCATTGGAATCGGGATAAAAAACACTATCTGTGGAAATTTTTTTTTTAAATTTTCTGCGATGTTTTGCCAAAGTTATAGGTTAGGGCCTTTGTGGATCTTTGGAGG
The DNA here is from genome assembly GCF_047663935.1 of Musca autumnalis. Classification (NCBI taxonomy): domain Eukaryota; kingdom Metazoa; phylum Arthropoda; class Insecta; order Diptera; family Muscidae; genus Musca; species Musca autumnalis. The sequence continues at coordinate 204,956,508 of NW_027412088.1, forward strand.
CCCATAACTCGGGAAGTATACATTTCGGCAACAAAAGCAATATAAGGTTGGAATCGCGATAAGAAGCGCTATTTGTAACTCAAAACCGTTTAACCGGTTTCGGTTTTCGACACCCTAATCAAAACGAACCTCAACGAAGTGTCGCTGTTTCGGAGGATATTGAAGCCAAACCAAACCTTTAAAATAGAAGCACCCTTACTTACATGGATAGAAGCAATAGCAGACCCTTGTCTCGGGAAGTATAGACATCAACACGGAAAAGCCGTTGTAATCAGGAATCATCAGGGTCCCTTGGGAGGGCTGCGGCTAAAATAACCTCAAGACCCATATCTGCATGTATATACCGATGCCGATACTTGCTTGTGGTCACTGTCGTAAACATTTTGCTCTCCACTTAGTTAGTTATCCAATCAAATCCAAAAAATCCAAGGATTTTTTCCCTCCAAACAAGAAAATTCTTTTATTTTTGCCGTTTCCTCCAGTCTCCGATTGTTCCGATAGCTCGTCCTCTTCTCGCATTCCCATAATTCCAAAAAAATTAGTTGATAAGATAATTTCCCTTTGCGGAATAGATAAATCGCGTAACGGAGAGAAAGAGATAGGAATAGTTATCTATGGGAATTGGAAATTGGAAATCAACGAATTTAATTTTCGTTGCTTCCAGACGTTGTTCCGCTTTGTGTTTCCATTCGTTGAAAATAGTGAAAATAGGGATGTCAACACTGAACCTTGCTGAATAGGAAAATAGGGATGTCAATACTGATTTTTTTTTTTTGAATATTTAATTTAATAAACGTCGACTCAAAGTCGACTTTAAGTCGCCGCCGCCGATTATGATTCTTCGATTCTTGCAGAAGGTTCAATTCTGTTTTGACTTTTTAACGTACCACGAAAATGAAATATACAGAAATATACAGTTAATCTAACGGTACGGCAGTGTTAAACGCGAAGCATTGTACACTAAAACGTTCACATTTTCAACTAAGGAGTCATCTCGACCGAACGATTCTTTTATCCAAGTGAGTTCTAAGTAAGAATCAAAGGATCGAAAAATCGATTCTTGAGTTCTAAGTAAAGCATAGTACACACGGTCCAACAAAACTGACAGTCAACGTACTTTTACGGCAATTTTCTGGCAAATTAAAACTTTTTGTTAGCTAAAAATGATTGAAATACAACACTTAAGGTATAATTTAGTGATTAGGAAAGTAATTATTCAGCTAGACTTTGATATTAACGAAATAGACCTCGATGACTGTCAGTTTTGTTGGACCGTGTGTACTATGCATAACAAAAAAATCGCAATTGAATCGAGCGGGAAGAACAATGTAATGGAAGAATCAAGAAAAAACATTGAACACATTCACTGGGAAATGATAACTTTTTATAAAGATCAATTTAAATTTACCGTGTTTCCGTATAAAAACAATTAAAATAGCGACGGAAACGTGCTTTTATAAAGTTTATTAGTTTTCTATTTTCGCTTTGAGTTTATTTTGCCTACAAGAAACGCTTGAAAAATAAACAAAATTTTCAAAAAGTACGTTGGAAATCAAGCCTTCGCTGGCAATCGATAGTTTTAGACGCCACTGGTAGGGATATGTAATCGAAGACAAGAGACGATTTTATGCAACGCATAAGCTAGAAAGCATGAGCTTTGTTCCCGTACTTTTTAATAGTAAAACTCGTAAAAGAGAGAACTGTTAAAAATGTTTTCTCACACAAAAGTTTTTTGAAATAGTTCGGGAACGGAAAAATGGAAAATACGTCAAAAAAACTGGAACAAATGTCAAAGTCGGCGTATCAGCCAATCAGACGCCGGCAACCATGTTACTATTTTTTTACTCGCCTAAATTTGTAGTGTAAAAAGTTTTTAAAGAGAGCGTCATTCAGCGCCATCTTTGTTTAAAGAGAACGGGAACGCTTTTTCGAGTAAAATGTGTAAAAGTCGTAAAAATTGTAAAAACTTTTTAGTTCTGGAACACAGCTATGGTATAAGTAAAGAGGTAGATTTAAATGAAAAAATCTATAGAACCCTTGTTTTCCTGAATTCCTAAAACCTCAAAATTAAGCAACAAGTGGGTTTGTGTGTTAACACCAACAGACTTGACGATAGTTGTATGAAGTACAAAAAAAAAAGTGGGTTTGTTTACAACACCAATTTTGAGCATTTTATAAAAATCGCGAAAAATGAATGAAGGACCAATGTTTCTCCGCATAATCAAGTTGTGGATATGATAAAATGTTTGTTTCAATGATAACCTGATGAATTATTTCCATACAAATGTACCAAAAATAATTTTAAAAATCATTGAATTCGATTGTTTTTAAAATTGTTTGACATATTTGGTCTGTTCCTTTACTTCTGAAAATGGTAAAACCGGCAAAAGTAGTAAAAGTTGAAAACTGCTCCCATATGAATTGTATTGTGTCTGAAGTAAAGGAACGCTTTTCGAGTAAAAAGTTGTAAAACTTGAAGATTCTTGAACGTAAAAGAACAGGGCTATTATTCAAACACCACACACACATACACAGTTTGTGTATATTGTTTTGAAGTTTTAGGAATACTCGAATCAAGGCATATTCATATAAGGTAAATGCATGAATTACAACAACTAACAAATTTACAAAAACAACATTGTTGTTATTGAAAATTAATTGTCAAAGATAAATATTGAATAATAGGGTCGTTCACAAAAATTTGTTCAGGAGAAACATAAATACATTTTGAAAATCCTCTAAAATTGAACAATATTTAATCAAAATGTAATTATTCAGTATTCAGAACTGTCGTAGGTCATTGTTATTACACGTTTACTGTGAAAAGAAGCATTTTATTTTAGCAAATTTCGAAGTTTCAAATTTCATGAGTAGACCCTATTACATTTTGAAAACTAAATTTACAAACAAAGTAAGAATACAGCTGATTGTCACTTCTACCTTGTATAAATATGCCTTGACTCGAATGAAAAAATTTAAATTGACATAAAGCTTTGGCTAACCTTTCTTATGCCAAGTTTACACTTGCGCTCCAAAATCCACTGGATTTCACGAAATCCTGAAATACACCCCGGTGTTTAAAAATAATTTTTGTTGATTTCAAACATATCACAATGATCAAGGTAGATGCATATGGGCAGCTGATCGAACATGAATTTTCAACACAAGTTGTTGTAAATTGAATAAATAATCAAAAACTATACGACAATATAGAACTTTACAACTTTATTTGGGAAAATTATCTATGTATATATCGTATTAATTGTGTATAGTACTAACAAATGAAAAAATAAAACATGATTTTATCGTTGAGGCATCGTTGCACAATATTAGTACTTGCAGTAGTTTTCCCGTTTAGTGTTAAAAATGGGTTCCCGTACTCCGAAATCTAGCAAGACTTGCACTTCTCTTTAAACAAAAAAGCGCCGAATAACACCCTCTTCTCCTGTTTTCTGCCATACAATTTTTGCATAGTAGAAACTAGCAGCAAGCATGTTCATTGGCATCTAATATGATAGCTGATACGTTTATTTTGACATTTATGCTGAAGTTTTTGCAATTTCCATTATTTTTCCGTTCCCGTATTTTTTAAGAAATTTGTATTTTTGACAATTCGCTCTATTTTCTAACATTACCATTAAAAAAGTACGGGAACACAATGAAAAATAGCATTGCAACAAAGTAATTTAATATTTTTTCACATTGTTTACGAATTTTGATACTAAAATTTTTTGTTGCAGCAATTGACCATCTACCTTGTTTATTGTGATACGTGAAAAGTGTTGCAACTTTTGGTACTACTTTTTTAGGCAAAAACAGGGTTGTATATCATGTGTACTGTGATTTCGATGTTGATTTCGCTGAAATCACGAAATGAGATGATTTCATTTTTATATGCGAAATCATGATAAATTTTGCTTGATTCCACGCGAAATCACGAAACGCCTTCGAAATCACGAAACGACGCCAAATGTAAACTAAGCATTATTAAACCATGCTAGAAAGCCGTAAACACAATCAACGATTTTCGACTTTTCTTACGCCTGCTCTTTTATTCTTTTATCGGAAATGACGCCCAACATTACTGAAACTTTGGATATGTTTTCGACTTAAAAGACAAAGTGCAGCCAAGTTTGAATTATTCTCTTACCAGAAATGATGCAAAATTTAAGTCGAAAACACATACAACGTTTGAGTAAAGTTTTGCGTCATTTATGGTAAAAAATAAACAAAAATCTAAACATGGCAGTACTTTGTCTTTTATTCTTCTACCAGAAATGACACAAAACTTTACTCAAAGGTTGGATGTATTTTCAACTTTATTCTTCCGCCAGAAATGACGCAAAACTTTAAGCTGAAAACACATTCAACGTTTGAGTAAAGTTTTGTGTTGGGTGTTGAGAAAAAACAACAACAACAACAGGCCGACGCCGACAGCAAAGTTCAGCGTTGATATGTTTGCCGGGATATATTTCAAATGAATTTGAATTTTTCGGCATCATGCCGAATAGTGTAAAAACGCTCAAAACGACACTTTACCCAAACGTTGGATGTGTTTTCAGCTTTACTTAAATTTGTTTTCGGCTTTACTCAAACGTTGATTGTGTTTTCGCTCGTATTAGCGGACTTTTCGATTTTTGCCTAAAAAGTCGAATTCGTTTATAATAGACTTTTTAAAGAAAACATCGATTAGTCGACAGTCGAGTTACCAATCCCTTGCTGCGTGTAAACACCTATTTTGATAAATAAAGAAAAAATTAATTTACATAAAGTTCTGATAAGAAAATTAGGAAACCATGCCGAAAAGAACGTAGAAAATTGGCTGTACATTCCATTAAAATACAGTATTTGAAATAGTTATAGCAATTTCTAGTCTATTTTTATCAAATCCTCACCATGGCATAAGAACTTTTGTTGTTGTGGTGGTGTAAAATTTGTGCAATTCTTTTACCAACAAAATCAAATCTATAAGCGACGACAAAATGTTTGCTTCATTAAAAAACAAAATAAAGGAGGAAACAGGCTCCGAGGTAAATTCTGGCATAGCGCCACATCAGCGTTCGATGATTCATTCTAATGCTTCTAACAATAACAATAATCGTTTGAAAAGTCGTGTCTCCTCTTCTATAAGTATAACTTCCAACAATGACGAAACACAGGTGAGTTCTTCTAGAAATGTATCGTGGACTAGTGATTATCTCGATTATCTCTTTATAATCTTATTTATGTTTTAAAGAATGAACAAATTTCGGCTTTGCGTCAAGAAATTACGAACTATCAAACACGCCTACAACAATTACAGGAAGAAAAACTAAGGGTTGAGAAGACAAATGAAATCCTATTGGAAACGGTTAAAGTTGCTCAAACCCAAAAGGATATTTATTGTGAAGAACAGGAAAAGATCCAGAACATGCAACAGAACGAAATAGAAAAGCTGCGTAATTTACTTTCATTTAGAGAACAGGAGGCTGTGGATCGTCTCAATGCAATGCGGCAACACCAAACACAAGTAGAGAATTTAACATCAGAATTGGAAAGACTAAAACACTGTGAACCTCAGCTGGAAGAAATCAAGGTGGGTATGCTAGTGAAACATAAAAAATACACACGATTTGTAACCTTTCTTATTTTTCTTTGCAGGATGAATTACAACAGTTAATTCATTCCTCACAACAGGAGAAAAATAACTTGACCATCACCTTAGCTGCCATTGAAGAAGAAAACAGACACTTGAAAATGCGTCTACAAATTGTGGAACAGACTCGCCTAGAGGCTTTGGGCTCCTTAGGCTCAGATGAAAAACTACAAACCCTAATACAAGAACGCAAACATTTGGAACAACGTCTCGAAGAAGCCCATTTACAATTGTCCGATATAAAAAGCTCATGGATGGGTCAAAATCTGGCACTTGAAACGCAAGTTAGCCGTTTGTCCAAACAAGTCGCCGAAGAAACCACCGAAAAACGCAAAATCCAAAAACAAAAAGATGACCTCATCGAAAGGGTTAAGCATTTGGAATTTGAGTTACTTAAAAGTACAGAGGAAATAAAGCAGAGGGATGATAAGGTGGATATATACATATTTTAATATTCTTTTAATTTTTCGCCATAAAAATTATTGAAATTATTTTGCAGATAAAATTACTGGAGGAGGAGATTGATGAACTGAATGCCGCCTTAAAGGAATGTCGTGAAGAAAATGAGCAACAAGTATTATTTGAGCGCAATAAAGTTGTAAGTATGTCACCACAATGTGATGAATTATCCTGGGATGATATGTGACTAACACCAAAACAAACAGCAAAATAGTACACAACTGGCACGCTTTTCGAAATTAGTTTTTAACTTTACCCACCCCAAAAAACAACATCCAAAGACATTGTTTTTTATGCTTTATGTTTGCATATATTGAAAATTTTTGTTTTTATTTATTTAAGTATTGTTTTTATTTAATAAAAATGTTTTATTATTTTAATGAAAACAATTTTTGGTCTTTAAAAAGCTTCGTTACTCTAATCGTTACTATTTAAATCACTGCATACACCTATTTATTAAAATATATCTAGGAATCACTAGAATTACAAAATAAAGAGTTACAAAACAGACTGGAGGCAGCTGATGAACGTTTTGGCGAATATGCAGCCAATTCAGCAAATGTTACCCAATCGTTAAGACAACAAATTAATGATTTACAAACACAAATATCAGAGACCCAAATGTTGTTGGACACGGAAAAGGAGGAGAAACTAACAGCTTTATTGAAAAATGCCGAAATTTCCCAAAGCGAAGAACTGTTGAAAAAAGAACTGAGACAGGAAAGAGATGAAGCCAATGATATACATGAACAAAACAAGACTTTGGAGTCACAACTTAAATCCAAGGAACAAAGCATACAGGAGTTGCAAAATAAACTCTCTTCGAGTGACAAGAAACTAAAGGAATTGGATGAAATGCAACGGGATATAATTGAAAAGAACAAGGTACATAATAAGGGACTAATTTATTTCCACTTAATAATAAGCATTCTTTTTTTAGACCATAAAAGTTCTAAACCAGCGAATAAACGATCTGAAAAAAACATTGCAAAAGGAGTTTTCATCCGCCAAAGTTGTGGGTGCCAGTGAGGAGTCAACAACAACAACTGATAGCCGTAAGGAAACAAAATTGTCGATTACTGACAATCATCATCCTCGTTGTCAAAATTGCGTTTCCTTAGACGCCACACCAGGCAGTGTTGTAATGGATGAAGTCAATTTCAAATATTTAAAACATGTTATAGTCAAGTTTCTCACCAGCCGAGAGGTACATATCCCACACCACAAACCAATAACAATTCTATTGAGTTCTAATCTTAACATCCATTGACAGGTTGAAGCCCGCCATTTGATAAGAGCTGTAGCCACTTTACTTAAATTAACAAAAGAAGAAGAAAAACTGTTGCATGATACGTTAAATTGGAAAATGAGTTGGTTTGGCTCGAAACCAGATCATGGTCGTGGTCAAAGGGCCTTTTCCATACCGCCTAGTTAATAACTTTGAATCTCATTTGATAATAAGCTTTAAAATATTCTAAAAACAACAACTAACATATTTTCCATTATTTACCTGATCTCTAATTACCCTCCAACAAAATTGGTTTCTCATTTAGTTCACTTTGTTGTTTTTTCTGTTTAGTATTGCTTAATGTAATGTAAAAGTATTATCCTGTTTGTTTTAAACATAATTTATGCATTCCCATTTATATATACCTATATATTGTTAAGGAATTGTATTTGTATTTAATATTTTGTTTGATTTTTATATATAAAATTGTTATAATTTATAGAAATAATAAAAAGCATTTTTTAAAAATTAATAATTTTGTTATGATAACTATAGCCTTGTTCCTTTACGTTAAAGTTTCTTTAAGATTTGCCATTTTTGGAGCAAGTTGAATGTTTGGACTGAAATTTTTACCACTGGTAGGGATATCAGGAAATCCATACTTTCAGAGATATAGGCTCCGAAAGTCAAAAAACTCCCTTGGTTTTTACATAAGTTTTGTTTAAATTGAAATTTGTTCGTAAATTTAAAACTTTCTCCTATGGTCATGAACAAATCTTGGCTAACGCGAACAAAATTTTCTTTTAAATCGAAATTTTTATGACCGATCCGAATCCAGTCCAAACATTCAACTTATGTCCCATTTTTAACTCAGAAAGCGTTCCTTAACCCCAAAAAGTAGTATAACTTGAAGCAAATGTAAGAGGAGCATGCCAAAATGGCTTTCTCTTTTACTACTTTCTGCTCGACAAATTTCGTGGTGTGAAAAGTGGAAAATCTGTCAAACTGCTGATTTGACAAGGCGAAAGGAAATAACGCACACTGTCGAAGCAAAATAAAAGGAAATAAAATAGAAATAAAAAATTTAAATTAGACAGACGACAAATGTATGTGTTAGTAATTCAGGATTGTATTCCAAGACAAATTGTCTTGTGTAAACTCCTAATTCAGCCCAATCATGAATATTCTTGGGAAGTACAACTCTCGCGGAATAGATTTTTCTCGGGAGAACATTCTTCCTATCATGAATAAAAGCTTTGTTCCCGTACTTTTTAATACATACATACATATGTTTCCACAACATCCCTGAAGGGACAAGGGAGACTTCTCTCATATCAATGAGTGCACGCCGATTCATATTGGCTCAATGATATGGGACCTACTTTTTATTGCCGAGTCCGAACGGCGTGTCTTACGACACCACTTGTAGAGAAGTTTTTCATGGCTTAAATACTCAGGAAATGTCGCCAGCATTACTGAGGGGGAATTTTGCCACCGTTGAAAATTTGATGTTGCTTGGCCTGGGATTCGAACCGCAGACCTTCTGAGTGCAAGGCGGACGTGCTAACCATTGCACCACGGTGGCCCTCCACTTTTTAATAGTAAAACTCGTACAAGAGAGAAAGAGAGAAAAATTGTTGTCACACAAAAGTTTTTTCAAAAAGTTCGCGAACGCAAAAATAGAAAAAACGTCAAAAAAGCTGGAACAAATGTCAAAGTCGGCATACCAGCCAATCAGACGCCGGCATCCATGTTACTATTTTTTACACGCTCAAATTTGTCGAGTAAAAAGTTTTTAAAGAGAGCGTCATTCTGAGCCATTTTTGTTTAAAGAGAAATTAACATTTTACAACTTTTTTGTGTACGGGAACGCTTTTTCGAGTAAAATTTGTAAAAGTCGTAAAAATTGTAAAAACTTTTTAGTTCTGGAACACAGCTAATGTGAGAAAAAAATCATTAAATTTGGCACCACTCATGGTATAAGTAAAGAGGTAGATTTAAATGAAAAAAATCTATAGAACCCTTGTTTTTCTTGAATTCCTAAAACTTCAAAATAAAAGCAGCAAGTGGGTTTGTTTACAATGTATTTATTAAGTATTTTATAAAAAACGCGAAAAATGAATGAAGAGTTAAGTTTTCTCCACATAATCGAGTTGTGAATATGATAAACTGATTGTTTCAATGCAAATCTCACCAATTTCTTCCATACAAATGGTCTAAAAACAATTTTAAAAATCATTGAATTCGATTGTTTTTAAAATTGTTTGGCATAATATTCAAACACCACACACACATACACAGTTTGTTTATATTGTTTTGAAGTTTTAGGCATACTCGAATGAAAAAATTTAAATTGACATAAAGCTTTGGCTAACCTTTCTTATTAAACCATGGCACCACTGAAGGGTCTTTTTCATACCTTGTGTGCCCTAATTGTTGTGAAAACAAAGAGAAAATGGTCTGTACGATAACCCAACAATTTGTACAAATTCGTACAAATTTTTACTGAATCTAAAGCGTTGTGTATAGTATTTAAACATTAAATAAGTAAACTGCAATTTTAAAATTTATGTTTTTGTTCCGTTTGGTTTAACATTTTAAAAGAAAGAAAAACAAATTTCATACATTTTTAGAAACAGCTGACTTTCTTGCAAGTTTTTGCAAAATGCTGTTCGATAACTTTCTGCAATTTTTCTGGTTTGAGAGAGCAAAATTCACAGAACTGTGAACTGTCTGAGCATGGTACAATTATTTAGGTAGAAACAATGGTACAATTAGAAAGGTAGATGCCTCAGCCCAGCTGATCGAATCTAAAACGTCAAAAAACTATGAATTCGCCATGAAAAATCAAAACAAAAAACCATATGATTCGGTAAGTAAGAGATAGCATGTCTACACTTTATAGACAAACACAAGCGATAAAAAGAGACAACAAGAGACCATTTGGCGAAAATTTTGACAGTTTACATTACAAAAAAAGTTGCTTTGTTGTAGCAATTCGCCGATGCATCTACCTTTCTTATTGTACCATGCAAAAAACCATATGATTCGGTAAGTAAGAGATAGCATGTGTTCACTTCACTGTACAAACACAAGCGATAAAAAGAGACAACAAGAAACCATTTGGCAAAATTTTTGACCGTTTACATTACAAAAAAAGTTGCTTTGTTGTAGCAATTCGCCGATGTTGTACCATGCAAGAGATCATTTGGCGAAAATTTTGACAGTTTACATTACAAAAAAGTTGCTTTGTTGTAGCAAATGCATCTACCTTTCTAATTGTACCATGGTACACACCTAAAGACAAAATCAACAAATTTAATCAAATAAATTACACTTTTATACAACAAAGAAATTCAGAAGATGTTACTAATTATGAAAAACATCATATGTGATTGGAAATTTCTAAGAAGATAGTGCAATTGACTCCATCTATGGAACCGCCATATCATGAATGTGTTAGAAACGAGTATTTTTAATTAAATAATGGCAAAAGTTGAAAAAATTTGAATTCTGAAATAAAAATAATTGAAAATATGCATTCATGGTTTAATAAGAAAGGTTAGCCAAAGCTTTATGTCAATTTAAATTTTTTCATTCGAGTATGCCTAAAACTTCAAAACAATATAAACAAACTGTGTATGTGTGTGTGGTGTTTGAATATTATGCCAAACAATTTTAAAAACAATCGAATTCAATGATTTTTAAAATTGTTTTTAGACCATTTGTATGGAAGAAATTGGTGAGATTTGCATTGAAACAATCAGTTTATCATATTCACAACTCGATTATGTGGAGAAAACTTAACTCTTCATTCATTTTTCGCGTTTTTTATAAAATACTTAATAAATACATTGTAAACAAACCCACTTGCTGCTTTTATTTTGAAGTTCTAGGAATTCAAGAAAAACAAGGGTTCTATAGATTTTTTTCATTTAAATCTACCTCTTTACTTATACCATGTATGCATTTATCCAGTGGTTTTTTTTTTTTCAATAATTGTTGTGCAACAATTTTGCATGTTCAAAATTCTCTCATCCCTTCGTTGATCGGTACAAAGTGGAGAGTGACTAACAGCCAGTTTCTGTATGTCGATAGAAGAATGTGTGCGAATGAAACACGCCAAACTTTAGTTTTCGAAATAATTTTACCTTTGCTTTTGCTTCAAAACAAAAGACAAATTTGAAAAGCACCCAAGTGTTTGGACGTGTTTCTTTCGCACACATTCTTCTTTCGACATACGGAAACTGGCTGTAAGTTTGCAAAGTGATGTTATTTTGTAACATTTTTTTCAATTTTTAATAAATTTCCAACCACAAGTAAAAAATTTTAGTTTAACATCCCAACAAAAGTGTTTATTTTGTGGGAAATACTAAGAATTTTTGTAAACTCCCTTCAGTTTTGCAAGGGATTTTTTTGGAGGAAACCACATGTTTGAGAACGTTCATGATCAGCCCAATCATGAATGAAAATTCCGTGCGGAAATTCTCTCTTTTCCCTTCTTTGCTATCACAAACAAAAAAGCCGCACGGAAAAAAAATTCCGATGGAGAAAAAGTAGGTATCATGAACGCCCCCAAACATGTGTTTTCCTCCAAAAAAATCTCCCTTGCAAAACTGAAGGGAGTTTACAAAAAATCTTAGTATTTCCCACAAACTTTGTACAAAACATGCAAAATCAACACTTTTGTTGGGATTTTATACTAAAATCTTTTACTTGTGGTTGGAAATTTATTAAAAATTGAACAAATTTTACAAAATAACATCACTTTGCAAACTCAGTCACTCTGAACTTTTTGTACCGATCAACGATGGGATGAAAGAATTTTGGACATAGAAAATTGTTGCACAACAATTATTGAAAAAACACTGGATAAAAGCATATTTTCAATTATTTTTATTTCAGAATTCGATTTTTTTCAATTTTTGCCATTATTTAATTAAAAACACTCCTTTCTAACACATTCATGATAGTGGCAGTTCCATAGCACAATGGAGTCAATTGCACCGTCTTCTTAGAAATTTCCAATCACATCTGATGTTTTTCATAATTATTAACATCTTCTGAATGTTGATTTTGTCTAAAAACACAAACACTTAAAATGTACTCTTTTTTTCACAACAATTAGGGCACACAAGGTATGAAAAAGACCCTTCAGTGCTGCCAAATTCAATGATTATTTTTCTCACATTATTCATGATAGGAGGAATGTTCTCTCGAGAAAAATCTATTCCGCGAGAGTTGTATTCCGCAAGAATATTCATGATTGGGCTGGATACCTACTTCTTGTCCATCGGAATTTTTTCCTTGCGGATTTTTTGTTTGTGATAGCAAAGAAGGGAAAAGAGAGAAATTCCGCACGGAATTTTCATTCATGATGGGGCTGGTTATGTCTTAGGGGTAGTTTACACTATATGTAAATGTCATATGACACGAAATAAAAACATTCCGTATCTACCCACGCAGGCAATGTGGAGACGTAATTTTATTACATTTTTGCTGGTGTGGACGCACAAAGTAAATGGCGTAAGGAAAATCCCCAATATTGCACATATTAGCGACTATATAATGATGGAAAATTTCATGTCATATGACATTTACATATAGTGTAAACTACCCCTTAGCAATTAAAAAAAATTCAAACCTGGAACACACCTATCAAAATATAACAATAATACTAATAATACTGGCAACCCTCTTGTGGTTATGTCATAACAGCTGACATTTTGTTCACTCTGATAGGTCGCAAATTGAACGGGATGTCTTTGGGTAATTTTGGAAGAATTGCAATTGGTTGGTAAGGTGTTTTCTACTGTTTTATGTGAAATTGATTAAAAACATTTAAACTAATATCTCACATTGTTTTCAATAAACAGGACTATTTTAACTGCTGTTGGCGTCTATTCTTTTGTGCTGTCCAAGGAATCAGTGGAAAAGCGTCGTTACGAGGATATGCAAATACGTGATCGCATGAAAAAAGCTAATCTTGGAGAATACGAATCAGTTGGAACAAGACGTTTTAACGCTTAGACACCAAGACACCAGACAAGTGACCCACTCACCAACTTACAAATAATTTTCTTTTTTCTTTCTGCAAAACAAGAAAAAAACAAGCACGTGCTAGATTAAAATGGCTATGCCACAAATGAACTTGAGTCCCGCCGAACAGGCTAAATTGCAAATGATGCAAGAAATGGAAATCGAAATGATGTCGGATTTATATAATCGCATGACAAATGCTTGTCACAAGAAATGTATACCACCACGCTATGGAGAAGCGGAATTGGGTATGTAAACTTAACATGTTTGATTATAAACAACAAAAAAAGGTAATTGTTCTATGTTGTTGCTTATAGGTAAGGGAGAAATGGTCTGCATTGATCGCTGTGTGGCCAAGTATTTAGATATCCATGAGAAAATTGGTAAAAAATTGACCGCCATGTCCATGCAAGATGAGGATCTCATGAAGAAAATGTCTACATAAAGTTTGGAACTTCTTTTGTGACACATTTACATTTATTTATGTACTCTATTATACTACAGCAATATTTGCTTTAAAATTTTCATGGTTACTTTAATTTGTTATAGACCCCTGTTCGATGCATTGATGAAATAAACCGTTTTAAAACAACATCCCGCACAATTGGCAACGTTACGTTATTTAATTAAAATTTGTTATATAGCGCGATAACTCTGGTATAAGAATTGAAATGTCCTGAAATGAGGAAAAAATATTTTATTAAGCTTGAAGACAGGTAAGGAGTTTAGCAATTTACCTCTAAATTAGTTTCTACGCTACTTGAGTCTGTGGAATCCAAGTCGCTGGTTTCTACGGAGTTTTCCCAATCTGATTGATATTCTTCATCCTCGGCATCCTCCACATTGTCTTCATTTGCCAGTTCGTCATTGGTTAGCCCATCGTGTTGGTTACTGTCACACAATATATTACCATGTTCCTAAGAGCCATGGGAAGTATGTTAAATTATTGCTCACTACATGTCACTTCAAACAACTTCATACCTTTAATTTTTCCTGTAGTGATGGAACATCACACACAGGATTATCACAGATATTAAGCATACGTATGTGCGTCAGCGATTTTAACAATTCCTCTGATGTATATGTGGTTATACAATTACAGTTGAGAAACACATATTGCAGTTTCTTTAGATGCTCTAAACATTTCGGTATGTGCGTTAAAAGATTAGATTTTAAATTGAAATGTATTAAATTTTGTAGTTCTCCCCACGAATCGGGTATTGTTGTGAGGCGATTATTTTCCAAAGTCAACCAACGCAGTCTTTTTAGGCGGCAAATTGTGACCGGTAGTGTCTGTAGTAAATTTCCTCTTGCGCCCAATGTCTCAAGACGATCACAGTTACCCAACTCCTCGGGCAATTCCAATAGGCCCGTATTGTTGCACCAAAACGTTTCCAATTGCGTTAATTGGCAAATTTCACGCGGCAGTTTGGCTATAGAATTACAACTAATATTTAACGATTTTAGGCTAATCAGTTGGCACAACTCCAGCGGAAATTCATTTAGTTGATTGTAATCCAATGTCAATATTTGTAGGCTTGTAAATTTGCAGATAAATGATGGTATCTAAATAGAATTTTTGTTGATTTCAAATTTCGTTACACAGAACTGCGAAGCGAGTGTGACAACATACCCTGGTCAAGTGATTGCGATTCAAAAATAACTTTAACAAGATTTCACATTTTTCAACCAAATCCGGTACTTCAGACATTTTAAAATGTGATAAATTTAGGGTAAAGGATTTCTTGCAAATTGCATCTTCACAAATGGCCAAAATATAATTGTTACGAAGAAATTGATCAACAATATTCATGTTTTTTTTTTTTTGTTCTTCCTTATATTACCAAAACAAAAACAGACAGAAATTGTTTTTAATTTTTCGGTGGGAGGAATGGTGATGTTATGATAGGAAACATAAAGGCAACTGAAAACGTAATCAAAAAATGAATATAAAGAGAAAACATGAAATGAAACTACAAGATACAGATAGGAACAGAGCAGCTGATGCATTCACTCAATATTCTCTACTTTACAGTGATGTCTGCTTAAATGACATAGAAATGCAGGACATTTTCCATATGATTTCAGTGTGTCATTGCATTTACAGTATATCTAGCAATGTATCTCGCCGAGCTGCAAACATTTTGTAAATACCCTACAGGGCGCCAGACAAGGTTGTTGAGGTCTAAAAATCTATATTTTTGAGTGATGATCCGACTAAAACTTCTTCATCTGGCTGAACTTAACCTTCTGCTGCAATTTTAGATCCATAACTTGTCTGCAGAACGTTGTCGGCCCATTTAATTATATATTGTGACGATATATTGTTTATTTTCATTACTTTTCATACCTGAATTAGTTGACCTGTATTTATTTATAATTTCAATTTTGTTCTACCATAATCGGAAGCTACTGTAGTTTATTCCTATATATTCCCTCTATGCTCTTTATGAACGTGAAATGAAATAAATATGAGAACCGGTCCATTTATATACTATTCACTTATTTGAGAGTCCCGTAGTCATATCTTTCTCTTTTCGAAAAAAAAAACAAAAAATAAAGTATGCTTTTTACCTCAAAGATAATTTAAGAAAATCTGCCAAAACACAAATACAATACGGAGGTTTGTGTGTTTATTTATGCTTTAATGATTATTTATTTGCAAATGATTTGCTCCATAGATTAGTAATTGAAAACCAAAGTTTGTTTTTCCGGAATAGAAAAAAATATCAATTTTTCTACAGAAAAATTTTCACTGATGGCCATTTGCTACATAATAAGAATCACTCGTGAACTTTTTCTATAGAAAAAGCTTTTTCTATAGAAAAAGCTTCACTGATGACCTTTTTCTATAGAAAAAGCTTCACTGATGACCTTTTTCTATAAAAAAAGCTTCACTGATGACCTTTTTCTATAGAAAAAGCTTCACTGATGACCTTTTTCTATAGAAAAAGCTTCACTGATGACCTTTTTCTATAGAAAAAGCTTCACTGATGATCTTTTTTATAGAAAATGCTTCACTGATGATCTTTTTCTATAGAAAAAGTTTCACTGACGACCTTTTTCTATAGAAAAAGTTTCACTGACGACCTTTTTCTATAGAAAAAGCTTCACTGATGACCTTTTTCTATAGAAAAAGCTTCACTGATGACCTTTTTCTATAGAAAAAGCTTCACTGATGACCTTTTTCTATAGAAAAAGCTTCACTGATGACCTTTTTCTATAGAAAAAGCTTCACTGATGACCTTTTTCTATAGAAAAAGCTTCACTGATGACCTTTTTCTATAGAAAAAGCTTCACTAATGACCTTTTTCTATAGAAAAAGCTTCACTGATGACCTTTTTCTATAGAAAAAGCTTCACTGATGATCTTTTTTATAGAAAATGCTTCACTGATGATCTTTTTCTATAGAAAAAGTTTCACTGACGACCTTTTTCTATAGAAAAAGCTTCACTGATGACCTTTTTCTATAGAAAAAGCTTCACTGATGACCTTTTTCTATAGAAAAAGCTTCACTGATGACCTTTTTCTATAGAAAAAGCTTCACTGGTGACCTTTTTCTATAGAAAAAGCTTCACTGATGAACTTTTTCTATAGAAAAAGCTTGACTGATGACCTTTTTCTATAGAAAAAGCTTGACTGACGACCTTTTGCTATAGAAAAAGCTTCACTGATGACCTTTTTCTATAGAAAAGCTTCACTGATGATCTTTTTTATAGAAAATGCTTCACTGATGATCTTTTTCTATAGAAAAAGTTTCACTGACGACCTTTTTCTATAGAAAAAGCTTCACTGATGACCTTTTTCTATATAAAAAGCTTCACTGATGACCTTTTTCTATATAAAAAGCTTCACTGATGATCTTTTTCTATAGAAAAAGCTTCACTGATGATCTTTTTCTATAGAAAAAGCTTCACTGGTGACCTTTTTCTATAGAAAAAGCTTCACTGATGAACTTTTTATATAGAAAAAGCTTGACTGATGACCTTTTTCTATTGAAAAAGCTTCACTGATGACCTTTTTCTATTGAAAAAGCTTCACTGATGACCTTTTTCTATAGAAAAAGCTTCACTGATGACCTTTTCGTATAGAAAAAGCTTCAACGGTGACCTTTTTCTATAGAAAAAGAATCACTCATGACATTTTTGTATAGAAAAAGCTTCACTGATGACCCTTTTCTATAGAAAAAGCTTCACTGATTAACTTTTTCTATAGAAAATGCTTCGTTGATGAACTTTATCTATAAAAAAGCTTCACTGATGGACTTTTTCTATAGAAAAAGCTTCACTGATGGACTTTTTCTATAGAAAAAGCTTCACTGATGGACTTTTTCTATAGAAAAAGCTTCACTGATGGACTTTTTCTATAGAAAAAGCTTCACTGATGGACTTTTTCTATAGAAAAAACTTCACTAATGAACTTTTTCTAGAGAAAAAGCTACACTGATGAACTTTTTCTAGAGAAAAAGCTTCACCGATGAAATTTTTTTATAGAAAAAGCTACACTGACTAACTTTTTCTATAGAAAAAGGTTCACTGATGACCTTTTTCTATAGAAAAAGCTTCACCGGTGACCTTTTTCTCTAGGAAAAGCCTCACTGATGAACTTTTTTCTATAGAAAAAATTTCAATGATTAACATTTTCTATAAAAAAGTCTAACCGATTAAAATTTTTTAGAAAAAGCTTCACCGATGACCTTTTTCTATAGAAAAATCTTCAATGATGAACTTTTTCTGTAGAAAACGCTTCGTTGATGAACTTTTTCTGTAGAAAACGCTTCACTTATGAACTTTTTCTATAGAAAGAGCTTCACTGATGAACTTTTTCTATAGAAAAAGCTTCACTGATGACCTTTTTCTATAGAAAAAGCTTCACTGATGATCTTTTTCTATAAAAAAAGCCTCACTGATGAACTTTTTCTATAAAAGAATTATTAATGATTAACATTTTCTATAAAAAAGTCTCACCGATTAACATTTTTTAGAAAAAGCCTCACTGATGAACTTTACTATGTAAAAGACATAAAAAAACTACCAATTTATTTGTTTTTTTTTTTTTTTTTTCTACAGAAAAGTTGTCTCAACTGAAATCTTTCTCTTCCTAAGTGACCAAAATCAATTTTTTTTGTTCCCCACAAACTGTAAATGAATTTCAGAATGAGATGTTTTTAGGGAAAAAAGCAAAAAATGCAAATGCAAATTTGTTTAGAACTTTTCGTAAAAACTTATTATTGGTGTGATGTTTTTTATTGCTTTTATGATTTCTACTTTTATTATTTCATTATAAAAAACGGGAAGAAATATAATACATATTAAAGTGTTTAGATATTTTATTCTATGGTAAAGATTTAAATGCTACATCTTCCTTGTAATATAACTATCCCTTAATGTCCCATTCTCCTTTTTGGGGTATTTAGAAAAGCTTCTTTAGATTTATTTTAAATGGTGTAAAGCTATAGTTCTCTATTAAACGCGCCAATATAAAATTATTTACAACAAAAAATAACACACCCTGGGTGCCAATCCAATAGAATGTATTCCAAGATTTAAATTCTAATAAATAGGCGGGTAATAACCACAAACCCTGAAACAATAACCATATTCCAAAATAACCACAACATTGCCTTAATGACATAGACTGGAAATTGTTAATGCACAGAGGCAACAATGCCAAATACCAAATAAAGTATTGCGAGGTGACCACTGTATTAAAGGTGACCATGCTATAAGCAACTGCAAATATACAGAAAGGTAAAGTTTGACGAAACTGACCAAAACCAATACTTAAATATAAGATTAGAATTATTTGTGGTGCCACAGTTAGGAGCTTTTGCAATCCACCTGCTCCACCCTGATCAGCGCTACCCAAATACTGCATTAGGAAATATAAGGAGAAATTGTGGCGTATATCCTTGCGCACAAAGTGATATAGATAAGCTTCATAAATATATTGCCAGCCATAGAGTCTGTAGAAGAGACCCGTTACTACGACAAGACTCAACAACGTGCCACTTATTAAGATTAACTGTTGGACATTGGGAAATAAAACTACCTTTAAAAAGTCTTTCAACGATTTCACTAATCTACTGGATAATGTCAAAAAATAGGCTAAACTAAATAACAAAGGATACAAACGTAAGTGTATGGCAAAACCATGTATCAAACCGGCTACAAATATTAACCAATTACGCTTTTTAGTACTATTGCTACAGTCATCCGATTTGATGATCAAATATAAAGTAAAAATAACAAAGAAACTGGAAAAACTATCACCATTTCCACGCGTTGAAATGACAGCGGTCAGCGGATTGTATAACCAAAAGCAGGCAGATGCTTTGGCAATTTTCTCTGGACTATTGCGCGAATCAGAGTCACCATAATTAAGTTTGGAAGAAAATTGTGATGCTCTTCCATACTTCGTCAATAGATATTTCACAGCCTTATTGCATTGTGATTGCAATTCATTGCGTACTATAACGTAAATCAGTAAAGCCACTAGAATGTCAAAGCATGAATAGATGAATTTACCCATTTCATGATACACCACCACATTGGGTATTTGCATAAAGGCCAATATTGGACTGTAGCGGTAAGTGTGGCGTCGAAAGGGGCTGTTACCCCTCAGCATTTGCCTGGCTCCATCGGTGACAACATTGTAGTCTATATCCGTGTACGGCACTTCCGCATGTTTATCATGAAATTGGCCGTAGATAATAAGGCCAATGCGTATTAGTATTGATATTATGATATGTGAACGGAATGTTATGGTTAGTAAACGCTGCTTAATTTTGTGATAAATCTCCATTCCACCTCCCATCTCTATTGTGATGACTAAGCTCAATTATGGAAAAAATTGATTTGATTGATCCCCTTTTTGTTGGTTTAAAACTTGCAAAATTTTCTTTTTTATAATTTATAATTTTGTTTTCATTTCTTTGGTTGCTTGTTTCAAACAATCTTTAAATAATTGAAACTCCTTGTCACACGATTTGTGTTGAACATTTAAATCTCTCGATACACAAGCTGCATAAACTGTTGCCGACTCGGCACATTTTCCCAATAGCAGTGGATAGTTGCGTAAACGTTGTTTTGCCTTACGCACCGATTCCATTACTTGTGGCGTCTTTCAATTACAATGGAGTCAGCTGCTGACGGTAATGATGGTTCGGAAAAGATGTCGTAGAGTGGGCGTGAAAATAATATCAGTAATGAACCAGTTATGAATGTCAATTGAAAGGCACGTGGATTTCTTTGAATCCAGTTACGTTTTGGCAACTGAGCGGTACGTTTTCTTTGCGTGGCTTGTTGATTGAGAATATCTTGCAATTCTTTTGGCGGTTTGTATGGTGGCGTTTGCATTATTTTCTGAAAAGAAAATATGAATGTTAATTCGTCGTTTAAAATTATACATATGTACATATATGAATATTTTTATATAATTTTTTATATTTATCACTATAATGGATTCGAAATCCTCATAAGCCTAAAGATGAGCTTAGCTTTTCTTTAAAATCTCCCCTATTATAGAATCCCGTCTAGAACGGGGAGTATATCATATGTTTAAATTAAATACACAAAGCTCGGGCAATTGAATTATTCAGTTGAACAGTTGTAAACATTTCAAAAGCTCTGAGCGGAGTCTGTAGATTGAACTCAAGTCAAGAAAATGGATATGTAAATGAATAAGTTTATTCCTGTCCGTCCTTATCCATTTACTCTGGAATCTTTCAATCTCTACTGTTTCCTTACAAACACTCCAGCAACTTATTCGCCGGCATTCAAATAGAAGAAAGCCAAAAAATAAAAGTACTCACCTCTAAAGATTGTTGACAACTACTTTGTATTCTTAGGCTCCTGTACTTCCTCCTCGGATAAATATGAACGGTTTAAATCAATGCCAGAACAACACACTGATTTCTTGTGCCACTTCTGACAACAAATTCGCATTTGTTCCAATACCTCCTTGCACTTTTCTTCTTGGAAATTGTTATCTGCAAATCAGAAAAAAATTCCGGTATGTTACATAATAGCATTGTAATAAACAAATTGTATATTACCTTTCAAACAGGCTTGTATTCTGCAAGCGTTTGCTTTACAAGGATCCTTTTTAGTATTATATGACATAAAGTTCGAGAATAAATATCATATGCAAAATAAACTTTTTTGTCGTAATCTTCTTCTGCTTAAGTATCAAGGGTTGCCACAGATTTAAAATGCGTAGGAATAAAAAAAAAGGTCACACAAATCGAATGGTAGTTGCAAGACACATTAGCTTTGTTCCTTTACTTGTTTAATGGTAAGAGTGGTAAAAGAGAAAAGTGTCAAAATTGTTCAAAATTGCTCTCTCATGAACATTTTTACCACAAAAGTAAAGGAATTTGTGAAATAATCGTCAAAAAAAGTCGAAAAATCAGTTCTGCCATTTTCTACCTGCAGAAATTTTGCTGGTAGCCTGTGGTAGAAGAGAAAGCCATTTTCGCTCTCTCTCCTCTCACTCTCTTAAAAGTTGCTTCCAGTTTTGCCACTTTTCGGGGTTAAGGAACGCTTTGCGGGTTAAAAATGGTAACAAATGGTTAAAATGGTAACCTCAGGTAAGTAAAGGAACACCGCTATTTATAGAAGGTAGAAGTGACAATCAGCTGTGTTTTTACTTTTTTGTATATTTGGGGTCTGTTCCTTTACTTTTTAAAAAGGTTAAACCGACAATATTAGTAAAAGTTGTAAACTGCTTCCATATGAATTGTATGGCGTCAGAAGTAAAGGAACGAGTAACAAGTGGTAAAACTTGAAGATTCTTGCATGTAAAGGAGCTTTGGAGCTTTGGTTTTTAAAATGTAATAGGGTCTTATGCTTTGTTTACATTTACAAAATCCACTCGATTTTAACTGTCAATATCTTTGCGTATACTTCAAATGAAAACTCATCTGAAATCCATAGGATTTCATTTGACGTTTATGCAATGGAATTGGCAGTTGAAATCGAGTGGATTTCGTAAATGTAAACCAAGCATTACTCATGAAATTTGAAACTTCAAATTTGCTACCATAAAATAATTCTTTTCATCATAAACGTGTAATAAAAATGACCTATGACAGTTCTGATTGCTTTATACGTATTTACATTTTGACTCAAATTTGTTATATTTTAGAGGATTTTCATGTTTTTCCTGAGAAAATTTTTAGAACGACCCTATTATTCAATATTTTCTTTGGCATTAAAGCTCTGTTCCTTTACGTTCAAGAATCTTTAGGTTTTACCACTTTTTACTCGAAAAGCGTTCCTTTTCTTCCACCACCATACAATTCATATTGGAACAATTTGCAACTTTTGATACTTTTGCCGGTTTTACCATTTTCAGAAGTAAAGGAACAGACCATGGTGAAACAATAATACCAACTAATGTCTTCATTTGCTGTCAAAACATATTTTTAATCAAAAATAAATAACAAATATTTCGCTTCTATAAAAAATATTTGTGTACAACATCTTTGTTTAAGCTTCGCGAACAATATTTTAACGTTTTCTTCTAACTTTTGTGGATATTTCGCGCAAAAAAAAAAAATGACAGCAAATGAAGACTACAACCTAACGTCAACTATTGGATCACCTTGTTAAATTCGCCTTGGAACAGACCATAAATTTTCAATAACAATAATGTTGTTTTTGTAAATGCATTTACCTTATATAAATTCGCCTTGGGTAATCGAAACAGCTGTTGATACCCAGCAAACCATATGTCGGTATTCCGACATGTATACACAATTCCGTTTATAAATACACAATTGTATTAAATCCTCGGCACACACGTTCCTCACGAAAAATGTGCAAGTGATGCCAAGTTTGTCCTTTAAGTTTTCATGTGGTTGTTGTAACGCGACAATCAACGGACCGTATGTGCCGAGGCCTTTAGTGGTAAAAATAGCAAAAGAACGAACTGTCAAAAATGAGGTCCACATACAATTTTTTTAAAAAAGTATGGAAACGGAAAATTGTGCGACATGCAGGAATTTTTTTATTTCAGTTATCAAAATTAATGAATATAAATTAAAAATATACAGCCTGTTTCTGTATGTCGAAACGAACATGTATGCGAATGAAACACGCCCAAATTTTGTGTGCTTTTCAAATTTGATTTTTTTGTTTTGAAGCAAAAGCAAAGATAAAAATATTTCGAAAACCAAAGTTTGGGCGTGTTTCATTCGCACACATTTTCGTTTCGATATACAGAAACCGGCTGATAATATTGTAGTAGACTCTAATAATTTTTGGCTCGATTTAGAAAACTTTCAAACTCGTTTGGTGTGAATCATGGTTTAATTAAGAGTCGTTTACACACTAGTGGTTTTAGCCCAGCCTGAATTCATATTGCAGCCCGAATTGACGCCTCGATACCCAACACATGCCCAGCATGTGGATTGGGACCACACGATACACTGCATTTGTTTAGCTGTCTGATTCCTTATGGACGCAACTAGTCCAGGTTGCAGAATTCTTGAGTCTGGATACAGAGGAACCGCAACCTGGGACTGGATTCTTGTTCTATGAAAATTTGAAATGAAAAATATTTCCTTTATTTTTTTTTTTTTCATTTGACAGTTTTTTTCTTTATAAAAGTTTTCATTTCACATTTTCATAGAAACAGATATGAGCCCCTGATAACTGAAATAATACACGAACAAACATATGGTCGTTTCCAGAACTGCAAGAATGTACTAATTTTTACTATTTTTCCGATAACATAAAAAGGAAAAATTAGTAGATTCCCAGCAAAAAGTTTGCCTCCGTGGATGCAGTTGAATCACTACGGTACATTTGCCGTTGGAGTACATCTTTTCCTATGAATTCACTTATGAATTTTACAAAAGAGCGCACAGCTAGGATGCACTCCATTTTCGATTCAAATCACAGCTTTAGTGGTGTTTTGGATTGAATTTAAAGGCATTTTCGGATTGCATTTTTAATTAGTCCAAAGACGCAATTAAAATGCAAGCCATTGCGAAATATCCCAAAATAAATCAAATGCATTTATTATTTTTGTAAAACAAGAACACATAGAACTTTATTATATAAACACAAATTAAAAAAAGAAAATTCCATTAAATTCAATCACATTTGCGCTTACTACCTCCGTTCTCGATTTAATCCAAGCGCATCTGATTTTCTTTAATCATCCTTAAGTTTTTTTATGTCACTAGTTCAGCTTTCGACATGGACTCCAACTCCACTCCATTAAAAATTTCCGTCTTGTGAAATACCGCAAAAATGTTCGCAACTTAAGTTATTTCTTTATTTTATAACAAATTCTTCGAAAATCCCGGTCCACACTAGCGTGAATTTCATTAAAAAATTTCATGAAATTAGGCGTTCTTAAATCGAATTCCCCACTACAGCAATTTACGATTTTACTCTACTATGGAAGTCGATCTACAGACGCATAATTTCATGAAATTTTTTCAATGAAATCACTCTAGTTTGGACCGGGACAAATTTATACACTCTTGTTTATCTTTTGAAGAAATGTGTAGGGATCAACCAACCTTTTTTTCTGTAGAGATCTCTACAGCAACTGCTTATAAAATTTATCGAACGGAGTGCATTTTTCATAATTCTGTTGGACTACATCCAAAGATGTTGTGAAATCATAGATACAATTGCACAACATCCAAAATTTTTTGCTGGGACCAGACAAATTTCTGCAGGTAAAAAATGGTAGAACTGATTTTTCGACTTTTGTTTGACGATTATTTCACAATGAAGAAAAAAAATGGACGAAGAACAGAAGAAAAAGTCGAACGCTGACAAAACTAAATTAAAACCTGTGAAATAAAAGACGAAAATTTATTTTTTTATGTTTCTTTCTGACAGTGCTACCAGATCAGGAAGGAACAAAGCTATTAATTAAATTCAGTTATCGACTTTTTTCATATACCCAAGTTTATTTTTTCTTTTTCGTTTCGTTTTATTAATAGTCGATTTGTTTATCCCTATAACGGTTAAAAGTATTCGGTACTTCTAAGTACTTCATAAATACTCTGTCAAAGTTAAAGAACAATTAAAAATATTAAATAAATTTATATTAATTAATTAAATTTATTTAAATTATTATTTAATTAATTGTTAATATAAATAATAATAATATTTTGAATATCAAAGTAAAGCTGGTGGATAATCAAATAGATATTTGGATTGCTTTTGTGTACCAATGAAAATGCAAGCCAGAACATTTTGAGTAAGAAGAAGAATCAATCTTTTGCAAAACTGATAGAAGGAAGAAAAACACGCGAAAGGAAGTAAACGAAGACAACAAGGCCCACCAATCTAAAGTTTAGCAATTTGGATTTGGTGGCTTGGAGACGTATTTGGATATTGTTTGTGAGAGCAGCGCCGGTACAGAAAACATTGAAAATGCCATCCAAAAAGAAAAAGTATAATGCGCGTTTTCCAGTGGTAAGTTGTTGTGAAGCGGGGAGACACAAACATTAGTAAAACAAACAAAAGCCAAGCAACATCAGCGTATGTTTTGTAAGGGATAGTCATAAATCATAGAACAACGCTATGGCTGCGATGGCGATGTTGCGTCTTTGCAAATATCATGTGTCTTTGCAAATTTCATTTTTAAAAACATTCTGTAGAAAAAGTTTTAAATCTTGCTCCAAAATAATCCACATATTGCAATTTTTTATTACTAACATTTTTTTAACTCTTGTTTGCAGGGACGTATCAAAAAAATCATGCAAAGCGATGAGGAAGTCGGCAAAGTAGCTCATGCTGTACCAATTATAATCTATATCCTTTTCAAAACAGAAACTTATAATTTATATTTTTATTATTAAGTACATTTTAGTAACTTTTTGGATCCTAATGACATTTTGCCGTGAGGTTCCGATTAAAACGATATACGTCGATGGGGACTTACCCTTCAAACACGATGTTGTTGTCAAAATGTTGTTGATATTTAATGCTCTGGTTCGGTATTATGCTATTAACTTGCAAGAAGCGGGGAAAAATAACCAAAAAAACTTCAAGTTCGACAACTTCAGCCAAATATGTTAACTTGTTTATTGAAAGCTTTCCCGAAATGTGTCCGAAGGTCCATTAGTGCATAAAAAAGTAACTTGAACTCTGCCAGCTGGCGGAAAAATCGTAAATTTTTTTTTAAATTGTAAATATTTTCTAATAATCCACCCTTCGGTCGACTTTCGCACACGGGAAACATTTTTCTTTTAAATATAAAAATTTCCAAGTTGCAGGACTTTAGGCCTTTACACGAGCGAAATTCTTCGGAGGTCCATATCTCGGGAAGTATGGACTTCCCCCCATCGAACTTTATATTTTTGTAATCACGAACGAAAAGATCTACCTGTTGTAAAAATTTCATATATGTACCCAGCAAAATGTTCCATGCCAAAGATGTCATTAACCCAGCAAAATGTTCAATGCCAAAGATGACATTCAATCATGGGTGCAAGTGATCTAGCATGTCATCTTTTTAGCATCTTCATCGATGAATTTTATATGAGCGTGGACCCCAAAAGATGACGTTCTTTTCTGGATCCTAAGCATGTCATTTTAACCAATGCGTTGACATGTCATTTCCACCAATGCTTTGGCATGTCATTTCCACCAATGATTTGACATGTCATTTTCACCAATGCTTTGACACGTCATTTTCACCCATGCTTTGACATGTCATTTTAACCAATGCTTTGGCATGTCATTTTCACCAACCCCTTGGCATGAAATTTTCATATTGTTTGGAAAATGGAAATGCTGTATTGAAATATGGTTTTCATGAAAAACAAAATTCTTTATTAATTCAAACGGATTCATGAAATAACTACAATTAATTTATCAGTTTAGTTTTTCAAAAGTTTACATCCAAAATTGCAATGTAATCACCACCGCTGCAACGCAAAAGATTACTTCCTCCGTTCTCCGCAACTGATATTCTTTCATCTTACAAAAGGTTTTTTCAATTATCTTCCGATCACCAGTTCAGATTTCGACATGGGCTCCAAATGCACTCCTTTAAGTATTTTTATTTCGTAAATTACTTTTATTTTATAATTTTGTTATTTTATAACAACATTTTGGTAATTTATACTCTTTTGTTTAGTGACGGAATATGTAGGGATCTACAACCCGGCTTGCTTTAGGGATCTCTAAGAACAAAATGTAACGAACGGGGAGGAGAGACTTTTTATGGAAAATACCATTTATGCTTAATTAATTTATTTTTAATTGTTTCTTTCCAAAAGTAGTTTCTTCTTTATTTTCAGATTCTTGTTCCTTTTCGTTTCGGACTTTTTTTTCAAATTCCAAGAAGCGAGATTTGATTGATTTCATTCTATGTCAGATTTAGAACAGACAAGGGATCTTTTAAAATAGCAATGTGTGCAGTCCGATTCTATTTTTAGCTCGATGGTTGGGACTTCATATAATACCAATTGTTTAGAAGTTTTAGTTGTTTGATATGCAGGAAATGTAAGCCAACATCACGACGACAGTTCTAACAACTTTGGTCTGTTCCAGAAACTGCAAGAATCTACTTATTTTTACTACGATAACAATTTTTCCTTTATGTTATCGGAAAAAATAGTAAAAATTAGTAGATTTTTGCAGTACTGGAACAAACCAAAATGAAAATAAACAGGTGTGTAAATAAAAACACAAACATCATCTCTATTGGATCGATGGAATGGGTACAAATGCTGATGAAAAGATCGGATCTTTCACCACTTCCTTTGCATTGGTTCAAATCCTAATGAAAAGATCGGATCTTCCACGACTTCCTTTGAACCAATGCAAAAGATGACATGAAATCACGTCATCGCAAAGAACCCCTTCCGACAAATTTTGCTGGGAAATCATGGGTGAAAGTGATCTGGCATGTCATCTTTTTAGCATCTTCATCGATGAATTTTATATGAGCGTGGACCCCAAAAGATGCTATTCTTTTCTGGATCCAAAGCATGTCATTTAGACCAATGCTTTGACATGTCATTTTCACCAATGCTTTAGCATGTCATTTCCACCAATGCATTGGCATGTCATTTTCACCAACTCTTTGCAATGCCATTATCATTAAGACGAGAGTTTTAACAACGTTGGTTGTGATTTCGAGTCTCCGACAACATCAAGCCTATTGTAAATAATTAATCTTATATATTTAGAAAAATTTGTATAAATAAAAACACAAAATTCATCTCTATTGGATCGATGGAATGGGTTCAAATGCTGGTGAAAAGATCGGATGTTTTACGACTTCCTTTGCATGGGTTCAAATGCTGATGAAAAGATCGGATCTTTCACTACTTCCTTTGCATTTGTTCAAATGCTAATGAAAAGATCGGATCTTTCACGACTTCGTTTGAACCAATGCAAAAGATGCCATGAAATCACATCATCGCATGGAACCCCTTCCCTCAAATTTTGCTGGGTAGTATTCAATTTACACAAGGGAAATTCTTCGCAGGTCCATATCTCGGGAAGTATGGACTTCCCCCAACGAACTTTATATTTTTTTAATCAGGAACGAAAAAATCTACCTGTGGTAAACATTTCAGATTTTTTAGTATTCAATTTATGTCATTACCCGTTATTGCAGATAAACCCATAGTTCGCTCGAAGTTTTTTCTCAAACAGAGTAGCATATTTTGCCAATAGTAATATTATTGTCTTTATTTCAAAACTAATGCTCGTTTTATGAAGGACTGTCTTGGGTAAAAATGTCAACATAATCCGTTAGAGGCTCTTAAAAATTCACATAAACTCGTAAATATTTTTCCAGCAAATAATTGTTTTCATGGTTTCCTTAACTATGCACATGTATGGGCTTTGGCTCAATTCTTATCACTTCTTTTCGTTTACCTAGGACATTAGAGCTTTTTGTGGAATCACTATTAACAAAGACTTTAAAGATTACCAATTCTCGCAATGCCAAGACATTGTCAACATCACACATGAAACAATGTATTATGTCTGAACAACGCTTCGATTTTCTGCGCGAACTGGTAAGAAATATACCAGACATCAGTGTGGCAGAAGAGGCGGCCAACTACAATGAGGAAGACAATCACAGTTCTCCAGATGAGCCATATGGTGATTCAGATACACCCTATGACTTGAGTATGCCATCAACATCAGCGGTACGGAGTTCAGTGACACGTTATCAACAATTCCATGGAGGTACGGCAACAAATGGGCAAAATGGTGGTCACGGAATGGCGGCGGCGGCTGGCCATGACAATCCCAGAAATTATCTAAAAAGATCAGTGAGTTCAAATGCCAATTCTGTTATTATGCATACCACATCATTGGCAAATGCTGCTGGATATGGTTCAACAGAATGTTTGCCTCCAAAGTTATCACGTTCCGAATCAACACCAGTTCCTCCTCCACAACAAACCCGCACGCCAATAGCAGCAGCGTCACATCCACGACTGAAACATCAATCATTCTCAATGCCGTCTAATTGCGTTTCAAGCAACACCAACAACAAACCAAATAACTCTCCACAACAACTACGGCCGCCCTCACAACAGACTGCCATACCCGCACCCATTGTCAGCATTGATTACTGCAATAAGCCGGTTGTGAAAATAGACTATAGCAATTTGCCACAAATAACATCGGGCGAAACCACCGGGGCTGCGGCACCCATGAGTGCCCCAGCTAATATAGCAAGTATGTCCACTAATGCGAACGCCTTTAATTTTACAGCAGAACCAGTTATCAATATTGACCTCTCAAATATTGTGGCATCGGTTGGCGGTGTCACTGCCAATACTAAAACATCGACACCTCCAGTTGCCACAATAAGTATCGGTACCTCTCAACAATCTCGTAATTCCAAAACAGCAATGGCGGAGCCATTCGATTCCTCTTCAGCAAATACAACAAGGTCTGCTGTTGAAATAGCTGCCGCTATGTCCATGACAAACCCAATGGTTAATAGTAACAGTTCCTGCCTGGAGCTTGATGAAGACTATGATAACATATAAGAGCATAGGATAGGAGGAGTACAAGCTACGCGTGTGTTTAGCTTGAATGAGAATAATTGACACAACATCTAGAATGACTGTTGTTGTTTTCGTCGATTTTGTGTGGACCATGTTGATCAAACCACATTGTGTAAATGTTCAAAACTGAGTTTTGTAAAGAACAGAGAATAAAAACAAACAAAACCATCAAAATTCCCATTGATCCTGACTTTTACTACCCTTACCCTTCTACTTCTATTTACCTTCCTTTTGAAATTGAATTTGAAATGAATGCACTGATCTTTTAAGATTTGTTTTCTTTGCTTTTTTTAAATGTATTTTCTTAATTTTTTGATGTCCATTGATTTACACTTTAAATGAATAAATATAATGTATGTATGTGTGTTTTTGTTTCTTTTTTTTCTATTTTTAAATATAAATTTGACCACATTCTTATTGTTTTGATTCGGACATTATTTTTTGTGTGTCTGAGACGCGAAAATATAAACAAAATACAATAATAGATTTTTTCGCTTGTTTTGTTTTTGTTTGTGTAAAAAGTCTGCTATAGAAAAATGTTTTTGTAATAATGTGCCGAAATGTCATTTAAAATGGAATAACAATTTTGTTGCTCGCGGTACGGTTCAGTTGAGTGTCATTTTGTACTTTGTTTTGTTGTTTCTTTAAAAAAAATACGACGGGATTCCTTTCCAATGTTGTTGTTGCTGTTTCTCTTTTCCTACTAAAATTGTAATAAATGCTCTTCTAATCTGTCTAATCTTCCGGTACTTTCCACTGCAGTTGTTTGCCACGATCATAGAGATTTTTTAGGGCCGCCAGGAATTTCTTTTCCGCCTGCAATTGCAAGTAATGTTTGTACAGCTGCAAAGTGGTGCGGGCATCTTCCACAGAATCATGGGTTTCCGATTGAATTTTTGTGCCCAAAAAATGCCATGCCAAAAATCTCAAGGATACCATACGATGGTGGGGCAAGTGGAATAAGTGAACAGTATCAATTATTTGCTCCGACGGTACAAAGATGTTGATGACGCTGTAATAAAGAAAAGTAAAAGAGATGATAATAAAAAGGAAGAGAGTTGATATTTGTGACGCACATACCGGAAATCATTTTTCAAGCCATGACCCACAAACAATACGCCCACATCTACCAAATATTTTAGTTTTTGATATGAATTCTTCATGCTATTCAAACGTTTGTTGCTGAAGTTTGCATCCAAATCTCCGGGTTTAATGCCCGAAAACTGGGTAAGATAATCTGCCACTTTTTCTTGGGTCGAAATATAGTCATCGATAAAGGGAACACCTTCATCAGGTCCTTGTCTGGAAGGAGAAAAAGATGGAAACTATTTAGAAAAATAATTCTTAAAGGGATGAAAAGTATATTTGGAGCAAGTTTACGGACAAAGCTCAAAGCTATATCATTGGGTTTTGACTACTCCAAAACAATATTTAAAATAAGAAAACCTTTAAAGGAATTTGAACTACTCCAAAACATTTACAAAGCGAGACAATGAGGCCTGTTTTGTTTCGGTATACTTACCCCCGTATACATGAAATCCTGGCAACACTCATGTGACATGGTTTTATTGTTGCTGTTTTGCCATCTGGTCGCAGTTCATTTTCTTCCGGATTAAGTGTAACAAATTCAGCATCCATGGCAACCAAATCACCAGCCTGGGGCATTTCGTGTGTTTGCAAAGGTTTAAACAAGGGGTCACCGGTATTATTTCCATGGGCAACATTTTCAATATCCTGGAAAAAATGCACAAAAAAAAGAAATTATTTGAAGGACTTCTTTTCTTGATATGAAGCCCTTAAGGGTTTTGTTCTTGCAGAAGTCTATGTTTCGGTAGATATTGTCTTAGAAAGTTCCGAGAGTATCCTTGTTGTTGTAACTATATGATATGATTCCATGTTATTCAGGGTAATCATGAATGTCAACACACCTTGAGCCTTGTCTTTCTGCCGTTTCAACTTAAAGGAGAAAGTGAGAAAACTCACGGGGAGTTGATATTCATGATTGGGCTGATTTTCTTGCTTATTGTCTATCTGGATAATTTATATTAAAAGTTTACAAAGAAATCTCCTTTTCAAAAAGAAGTTTTTGTTCAGAATTGCTGGTGTTGAAATTGTTACATTCGTGAAATGCTTATATTCTCGACACCTATATTGTAGTAATCAGGACTACAAGGACTATCTATCTATCCGTGTTAAAAATGTGAAAAAGATTCGAGACCGGGAATTAAACTATTGTTCCAATAAATTCCACTGCGTCAGAAATAAAAACCAGTAAGGAAAGGATCAAAGTCGGGCGGGGCCGACTATATAATACCCTACACCACAGTGAATATGTAAAATATAAATCGGAGCTATATCCAGATCTTAACCGATTTTGATATAATTTGGCACATTTATTTCCAGACCGAATTCAGTCACACATTCCAAATATCATTGAAATCGGAAATATATAGCGTGTTTGGTACAGAAAATACGTGAAATCGGCCGAAAATATATATGGGAGCTATATCCAAATCGGAACCGATTTTGATATAATTTGGCACACATATTTCTAGACCGAATTCAGTCAAACATCCCAAATTTCATCAAAATCGGACGTATATAGCGTGTTTGGTGCAGCAAATAGGTGAAATCGGGCGAACATATATATGGGAGCTATATCCAAATCTGAACCGATTTCGATATAATTTGGCTCAATTTAAGTGGCGAAATTTCGTGGCCACTGGGAACCACATATGTAAAATTTCAGCTAGTTCAATAAAAAAATGTGGCTAAGATCACTAAAATACCTTAAATCGGGAGGTATCGTTATATGGGGACTATACCGAACCGTGGACCTATCTTGACAATTTTTAGTGGAGCAATTTCGCGGCCATTGGGAACCTCAAATGTAAAATTTCAGCTGGTTTGGGCAACAAATGCGGCTAAGATCCTTAAAATACCTTAAATCGGGAGGTACCGTTATATGGGGGCTATACCAAAACTTGGACCGATATAGCCCATCTTCGAATTTGATCTTCCGACGGCTAAAAAAATGGTATTCCCCAATTTTCAGCGAAATCGGTCAACAAATGCGACCTGTATGTTGCGAACGGACGGACATGCATAAATCGACTCAGAAAGTGATTCTATGTATATCCCTAGAAGGAACTATGGGTCTATCTCGCTTCCTTTTGTATCCCAGCTAACATTTTTTTCCGAATTCGTTTCGAATTCGGACAGAATTTCTGAAAAAATATCCGATTCTGATGCCGAATTCGTACCGAATTCGGTACGAAAGTTGTATGGACGTGGTCACCGAATTCGGAAAGAATTTTCTAAGAAAAATCTTAAAAAATATTAGAGTTTCGCGACGAATTCCGTCCGTATTCGGAAGTAAATTCTTGGAAAATTCGGAGAAAAATTTAGATTTTCTGACAGAATTCGGTCCGAATTCGGAAGAAAATTCTGGAAAATTCGATGAAAAATTTAGATTTTCTTAAGAAAATCCGTCCGAATTCGGAAAGAAATTCTGGGAAAATTCGGAGAAAAGTTCAGATTTTCTGAAAAAATCGGAAACAATTCTGATGCTGACACCACGTGTCGTACTGTACAGAACAAACCCCACTCAGAGACAATTTTCTTTCAATGTGCTATTTATGGAAGATTCTAATTTCAAACTTTCTAATGATTTTGCCTGTTGTTATCATTTTATGATTAACAGTAGAACAAGTATACTTCTACATATTTGTTGAAGCTATCAACACTAGCTTGAATAATTATATGTAGCATTTATATTAAAAAAATTTTAAAATTGTATATGCGAATTTTATGACCAGCCATTTTGTTCTTCGACATCAAACGAAAAAAAATTGACTTAGAAATTCCATTAGAAATCGGAACGAATTCGGAATGACGATTCTTAAGATTCTTTAGAAAATGTGCAGAGACTCTAAAAATAAACTTATAGAAAATCGGTCAAATTTCTAGGAAAATATTAGAGAAATCGGCCGCAATTCTAAAAAATATTCAGAAAATCTCAGAAAAAATCTGATATCAGAGCCCTCGGAAAAAATTGTTAGCTGGGATGTTACATACAAATGCACTAACACATAATACCCCTTACCACATAGTGGTGTAGGGTATAATGATGAATGTTCGTTTTCAACGGCATTAAATATGCGTTCTTCAAGAGCAGCATTTCACTCTCGTAAAAGATCGTTTTCTTTTTTGAAACAGCCCTGCCAATTCGTTTGTAGTGTTTGTGTTTGAATCGTTTGCCTACAGTCGTCTCATAGAATATTTATAGCTTTCTGATATTTATAGATTTCTGATTGGCTACTTTTAACACAGCTAGTCTTTCCACCTACCTCTAAAAATGGATTATACAGTGGTTGCGGTTCATTATGCGGTATTTCATCTAAACCATCCAATAATTCATTTCTCTCCGAATTGACACTGCTGTAAAATAAAACACAAGGCACTTTCCAATCCAAAGTAAACCATACGGATTCTTGGTTGGATACTGGAGAAATACTGGAGGAGAATGATGGGAAGTAATAGTTCATTAAACAAAACTAGTTTCTATTGTAATTATTTTTGGGATTTTTCTTACCAAAAATCATTGAAAATATACCACTGTTGTTGCTCCTCAGAGTTGTTCATGGTTTCCATTTTCATGGTGTGATATTTTTTGCTAACATTTATTAAAGAAACCAAATTTTTCTGGTTGCCATCATCAATTTGGCAAACGACGGCATGTAATGCATATTCGCGATACGATTCGGTAACGTCTGGTGTGGAGACTTCTGTAAAATAGGAGGTGTAAATATCAATGAACATTTTCGAGGAAGAAAGTATTTCATGGGATTTTTTATAGAAAAAAAAATTTAAAGGAAAGACGATTTTTTGAAGCCCTTCTTTCAAATAGAACGTTTTCCAATTGAATTCCAAAACTTACTTACCATTACTTTTGTTGTTGCCATCACTAGTTTCCACTGTTGTTTTGGTGTTACTATTATCCGTCTGTACGCTCAATTCACCCTGATCATTGAGAGACATTGAAAACGACAAGGGGAACCATGAAGTTTGTCTTCCACTTGGTGATATGTTTACATTTTGCTGTTGTTGTTGTTGCATTTGGGTATTGTTGGTAGCCATGGAAGGCGATTTTCGATCAGGATGTAGAAAATGACAATCACTGCGTGAACAATTGATGCCATAACGACATGGTTTGTTGGTATTCAATGTAGCCGGACTTTCGGATAAATTGAAATTATTACGTTGCAGGTGTCTTCTCAAAAAGCCCAGATCCTTGTCATTATTTAGGCCACAATTAACGGTTAATATTTGTGGAAGACTTGTAACCTTAAAGACAATGTGAGGAACGATTAATTTTAGAAAATTTAGACAATATTGCATCTCTCATATAACCGTTAAATTCTATTAGAAAGATGACCGGTATTGGAGCGGAATTTTTTGTGTATCAACGTACACAAAAACATGTACAACTTTTTAAATTTTGTAATGAAAAAATACAGGGCAATCACGAATAAAAATTCAGAATTTTTTATTTCCATGTTTATCTCCAATAAGATACTATTTTTGTCGAATCAGCGAGAATATTGCATAATTAAGTGATTTTAGCAGTGTCCAATGTTTTAAAAAATTGATTTTAAAAGAATTTCACTTTTTAAAAATTTTTTCCGTGCGGAAAATTCCGATGGAAATATTCATGATTGCCCTGATAGTAAATATTTCGAATATAATAGATTTTTGAAGGTTGTTGAAAATACCAAATATTTTTTTACCCACATCTATTTTCGATCATGGTAGAACAAATACAAGGTAAAGTTAATACTACAACAAATACAACTCGAACAACAACCACAAAGGAATTTGTTTTTGTTTGTAAACCTTAGTGTCAACGTAAATGTAAACAAAACAAGGAAATGTCTATAAATTATTGGAATTTAAAAAACTAATAATTTTTCACATTTGATTGAATATTTTGGAAAACATGAATGAAAACTCGTTAGATTTTCAATTTGAATGTTTCCATATCATTCCACTAAATGCATAATTTCTCGCAGAAAGTAGAATACTTGCAAAAATGTTTCGGGTCGCTGGTAATTCATTGAAAAAAGAGAAGCTGTTTCAATCATTTGCTTTTGAAAACAAAAAAGCACATGTTTATTAGGGCTTTATTCTTTTCAAGTTTAACAAAATACCACACATATTAACAAATATTGTACCGCCTCTATAAGCGGTGTTTTAGTGTGCGGCATGTCGTTCGGACCTGGAGGAGGTTACATGTCAATGATATGAAGCCGTCTTTATGGGAAATAGTTTTTTTTCTGATGAATAAATTTGTTCTTCAAAAATATATATCCCTAATATACATCGAACATAGAAATAAATACATAAAATGTCGAATGGAATTTGACACTAACACTACAACCCAGTTCAGTCAGCTGGGTATTGCTGTTACCTTTTCTTGTTCTACCATGATTTTCGATGAAAATTAAAATAGGGAAATATTTCCGGGACTTGTTGACTTCGTAACACAATAAAGGGAATCCGTATCATGGATGTCAACTGTTCCTACGTAAAAATCGCTACAGACCACAGATTTGTATAGAACTGTAGCTATTTTTACCTCGCAACAGTTGACATTCCTAATTAAAAAGTGGTTTTTGTACGCCAAAATTCACAACTACGTATAACAATGTTCACACATGATAACATTTTTAGACGGTTCATCTGTGAGAGATCTAAATAATAAACGTCATGCACAAATTTCCACCCGCGTACTTACCTTAACCATTTGCTTGGTCGGTGAAAACTTTTTGCAATTTTCACAAAACGCCTGAATACTCTTCTCTGAACTCAATGAACCCTTTAGTATGCTGCCAAAACTAAAATATTCCGTTTCTTTCGAGTTATGGGGATAGCTTAGGTTGCAAGTCAATAAAATACTCTGCTTGGTTTTTTCCTCATTGCATTTAAGGCAACGATTGACGGTTGTTTGTTTTGTGCCAAAGAGACGACTTATATCAGTTTCGGTGTTGACCTTACTACGTTCTCGCGTCTCTTGGTCTTGATCATCCCTGGTGGTTTCATCTTAGAAGTACGTGGAAAATTAGAAACTGGAGCAAACTGCAAACAATCTCACTCTCAAACTTACCATTTTTAACATCAATACCTTGAAATATTTCTTCAGTTTCCTCGGGGACTATGTCCACCACAGAGTTTTTACCTATTTAAAATCACCTTATATACTAATTTCAAATAGTTTACACCAAACGTATACTCTTACCTCCTATTCCAAGGCCAGTTCCATATTTTGAATTGTTCAAGTGGCCATTTTTCGACGATTCCAGAATCTCATAGTGCATTTGATGCAAAATAAAACGATTCCAGTTCTAAAAGAAACATTCCAATAATGCTCAATCTCCCAAGATCCCAATATGACATACCTGTATCAAATTCATTAGATTAACATTTGAAGAACGATCCGATAGTATAAGACCCAATGCAGATGCCTCTGGTACAGTGCGAAAAGAACGCAAGAAATTACTGGCCTGACATGGTGTAGAAGCTGTTGTTGTTGTATAATCAACACCACAATATCATCATCAAATAATAGAAGTGTAAATCATTGATTTGAGTTTTCATACCTGTACACTTGTCAAACATATTAAAGAGGAAACCCAATTCACATGTCAAACAAAACTCCTTGCTGCAACGATGATCCAATAGTTTTTGTCTTAGGGGTTCAATGAAATACAAAATCTGCAACATAGCATTACAGTACGAATTGGGCAGCGTTGCCTCTAACCCAGCGAAACATGTCTGGTTGTGTTGTTCAAAATCAAAATCTTGTGTTCCCAATTTAGAATATTTTAATTCAACTTTACGATAGCGACGTGGTATAATCTTAACTCCGGGATCTGAAGACTTGATGGTGTTTGTAAGACCATTACCGGCTCCAGCAATTCCGCTTATATTCTCAATAATGTAGGGTATTTGATTGCGCCTTTGAGTCCTTGGGTTGGGAGAATAGCCAATGGGTCCCTGCATTTTCATATGATTCAATATTTCCGCTTCAATGGGTTTGGGACGCCGATATTGATAACTCAGAAGCTCAGTTGGCCAATCGGAAAACCAACGAGATCCGGTAACCAAATGTGGCAATGCAATCGATGATAGAGGGAATGTGGTATCCGTTATCGGTACAATCGGCAACTGGGGCAAGGGATCTGGAAATTCTGTTTCCCTAGAGAAACTATTGAACTGAGGCTGTGGTACATTTACTGCCGTCATAATGCTAATATGTCCAGATTGATCGCCAAATGCCAAAGCCTGTGAAGATGAGCTAACATCAAAACTCAGCAGACAAGGAGTGCCTGTTGTATTTATCTGATACATGGATACTCGGGGCTCACTCAACTCCACCGTATCCACTAACTGAACCTGGCCATAACTTGAAACCACAGCCAAACGTGAAGTTTGTGATGGTAAAAATTTCAAAAGCTGTGGATCAATTAACACTTGAATTGGTGATATCAGGCGCAGCATACGCAAATCATAAACCATAAGGAATCTATCAACAGCCAAGGTTCCTTGGCGGCCACTATAGCCACATGATATCAAATAATTTCCTTGGACATCGAAATCGGAGAGACTGCCGGTATGAGTCTTAATGGTATGTTCCACATGCAGAGAATTGAGGTCACGCAATGTTACATTTCCAAAAGGGTCTCCGGCGAAAAGGAAACGTGAATTTTGACGCAATACCGTGCAACCAGCAGAACCCACATGCTCCTAGAAAATACATAATTAAACTCAGTAATTTATTTAATTATTTCGTTCATTCCTGGACTTACCAATTTTGTTTCCTTTAAAGTTCTCAAATCAAAGTCAATCATTTCATCCTGAAGTCCAGCCATTATTAAGCGATGCGGTGACAATTGTTGCATACACACCATCTCTGTCATATTCTTTGACTTGTGAGTGAACTTGGGAATGCCTCTACGTATTTGGTGTCTCAAAGAAGTTTGTGTCAAAGCCAAGATGCCCGAATCAATAGTGGATATTTGGCGCACAATGTCTGAAGGGTGGACTTGGAATGATGTATACTTTTGCAAAGTGTTGCTAAAGTAATACGATGTAACATGGCCCTGAAATTAAAATAGAGGAAATTAGGTATACTGTACATTAACTTATAAACACTATATTTACCCCCTGATTGCCCATCCACAAGAGTTCTTCATAGTTATCAAAAGCAACAGTTGAAACGCCAAAACTC
Organism: Musca autumnalis; assembly: GCF_047663935.1. Classification (NCBI taxonomy): domain Eukaryota; kingdom Metazoa; phylum Arthropoda; class Insecta; order Diptera; family Muscidae; genus Musca; species Musca autumnalis. The sequence continues at coordinate 204,996,178 of NW_027412088.1, forward strand.
TCCCCACCATCCGCCAATATTGGAACCATTTCCATATAGTCTGCTTCGGAGCCCAAATTAAAGCCAGCAAAATTTGGCGAATAATGAGTTGCTGATCGCGTTCCTCCTCCTCCATCGTAGACATCTAAAAAAATAAAAAAAATACGAAACCAATTACAATTTGTCAATATAAACAAAACCATAGCGCTCACTTAGCATTTCATCACCTGCTATATCTCCACCACAATAAACATAGTCCATATTGGTGGAATTTGATTTCCTTATTGGAAGAAGTTCACTTTTTTGTTAGCTGGCTCTGGTTGGTTAATTGTGTGAGTACGTCTCTTTGTTTGTTGTGGTTCGGTCAAGTCGTCTACATCAAACTTTCTCCCTTTAGCAATTTCATCAATTCAATGCTAAAGTTGCTCGCAATAGGCCTTTTTAGATTTTCTTTTATATGCAATAACGTTCACATTCAACATGCCACAATAATATTACTTGAAATATCAATAGAAAATAATTAAAAATCTTTAAGGAAAACAAAATACACTAAATAATTATGACAAACAGTTTGTTAGTTATACATAAACGAAGAGTTGTATTTCATAACTGTAAACGTCAACGTATGTTTTCTCTGTCAAATATAAATACAACTCGGTTAAATATGACAATAGGTGTGTTCCAAGGTGCAATAAATAAGGTGAAATAGTAAGGACAGCTGATTTCCAACCATGGTGGAATAAGATGTTACATCAAATCATGTCAAACGTCAAATTTGCTCACAATAATGCTTTACTGTGAATTGCTTGTTTACATTTTGTATGTGATTTTATTCACAATAACGCATTTTGACAACTGGTATGAAGATCAGCTGTTTTTGGCGTTACACGTTATTATTGCACCACGTTTCCCACAATCTGTCAAATTATCTGTTATTGTGATTTAGTCGTATGAAAACTTTAACAAAAAATTGATACCTTGAAGGGCTTTCAAAAATTTTCAAAATAGTCTTGTTGTTATAGTTTCGGGTTCACGTGAATAATCACATCATTGGCGTGTTCGTTATAACATACTTATGCGGCCATCAGACCATCTGCTTTTTCACATGTATGTTGTCACTTTCGGTATACTAATATACAGAACAGCTGATGTCATACATGTGAAAATGTCTGATGACGGCCTTATGCTATTTTTGGAAGTGTATAGCAAATTTGCAAGTTAAGTAAAACATAAAAACCCCTGAAACCCATATCTTTTTATGAAACTTTCAAGCTGATTTTCTCAGAAGTGCTAGTGAAACATCTTCCTCAAGTAAAGATTTATTTTTGGGCTCATTATTACCGTGCAACCATAATTGTGCCATTTACCATATCAAACGTTAAAATTTGCTGACAATTAATATGTGTGTTCGTTTACTCAAAATTTGTACGAATTGTTACTGGATGTTGTTCGTTTACTCTACAATACAATGCAAAAGACCTTAGCCGATTACAAGAAGTTACTGAACATGTAAAAATCTGTACAAATTGTTGAGTAAACGAACACACCTAACGTGAATTGCTTGTTTACCTTTTGTATTTGATTTTGTTCACAATGATGCACTTTGACAACTAGTGTGATAATCAGATGTTTTTTGTGTTGTACCTGTATTATTGTGCACACCAAAGACATATGCTTTGTTCCAGAACCTGCAAGGAGCTACTACTTTTTACTACGATAACGTTTTTTCCTTTATGTTATCGAATAAAATAGTAAAAATTAGTAGATTCTTGCAGTACTAAAACGGACCAATAAATATATTGCTCTGTTCCAGAACATGCAAGAAGCTACTACGATAACATTTTATTTATTTATTCGCTATCAATACAAAGAAAGCCTACAAGGCCAATTATACATGTATTGTGAGATTACAATTAAAATTTAGATTCCATGGCAGAAGGCCATTTAAAAAAATTAATTCAATAGAAATTCAAATTAAATAGGAACACCATTTAAGAACGCTTTTAATTTCTTTTTAAAAGTATGGTCAGTGTAGCAAAACATTTTAAGCGAGTTAGGTAGATAATTCCAGACTCGATAAACACGCACTAAAAATGAATGATCAAGGACAGAAGTATGAGATATGGGAACGTCAATTTGCACATTACGAGTAGAATGTATAAAAGCGAACTCACTCACTAAAATTTCAGGTTGTTGTGATTTCATAATTTTATAGAAATGTAAGACTGTACGTAGATCTATGTAATCACGACAACTTAATCCAAGTAAATCAGAAGTTAGCTCAATTACTCGAACATGGTCATGTACTCTCTGTTGAAAAACATACCGGACAATCTTACGCACTATTTTCTCAACTAAGTCTATGTTATAGGACCAAGTCCCAGTATAAATTTCAAGACCGTAATTGATTAAGGGCATCAAAAAAGAAAAAGCTAGATGTCTTCTTATGTTCCTTGGGGTATAAGCTTTTAAATTGTAAAGTCTTCTCAAAATAAGACAAATCTTTTTCGAAATTCCGTTTATGTGGTCATTGAAATTTAGATCAACATCAACCAATATACCGAGACATTTTAGAGAATCAACAAACTCAATAGACTGTCCACAGACCATTATGTTAGGGCATGAGGTATTATTTCGAGGATGAAAATACATTGCTTTAGTTTTTACCGGATTTATTTCTAACTTGCTTAGTGAGAATAGGTCAGAGACGAATAGGAGGTGGGCATTTATAGACTCCACAGAAGAATATGATTTGAATAATAAATATATATCATCCGCAAAAACGTAGGGCTGACAAACGGGGCTATTCATAGCAGAAACAACATCATTTATGTAGGAAAGAAACAGAATAGGTCCCAAAATAGATCCCTGCGGAACACCGGAAGTCACAAAACCCACACTCGAGTTTACACCTTTTATTGAGACATATTGTCTTCTATCTAAGAGGTAGGAATAAATCAATTTACATGCAGTTTTTGAGAAGTTGAAATGATCACGAATTTTTTTTAACAAAATAACATGGCTAATGCGATCGAATGCCTTTGTAAGATCTAGAGAAATCAGCGTACAGCTATGATGCACATCTAACTGCTGCCTGACAGAATCTGTAATAGCAAGTACAGCCGAGGTAGTGTTATGATGCTTGCGAAAAGCAAACTGAAACGGACTGAAAAATGAGTGGCGTTGGTAATGCTCTAGAATTTGGTCTTTCATAATTTTCTCTACAATCTTGGACATGGACGGTAGTACCGAAATTGGTCTAAATGTATTAGCAGAATCACGAGCATCCTTAGGAATTGGTACCACCCGAGCCAACTTCCAAGCAGAAGGAAATTTAGAAGTAGTAAGAATCGTGTTGATCAAATGTAGCAAAACAGAAGAGACAAATGGAAAAATCAGTTTAATGAATTTTATAGGAACCAAGTCACAGCCTAAAGCATTTGATTTTATAGAATTCAGAGCAATAGATACCTCACACTCTGATACAGAGCGAAATGAAAAAGAGTCAGAACGATCCACAACTTCATCAAAATTGAAGGAAATATCGTCAGCAGGCCGCATGTTGTCCAGGAAATCAATTGCAATATTTTCAACATCAGTTTCTTCACAAGCGGAATTTTCTTCTTCCTTTATGTTATCGGAAAAATAGTAAAAATTAGTAAATGCTTGCAGTACTGGAACGGACCAATAAATATATTACTCTGTTCCAGAACCTGCAAGAAGCTACTACGATAACATTTTTCGTTTATGTTATCGAAAAAATAGTAATAATTAGTAAATTCTTGCAGTACAGGAACAGATCATATGTCTTTGTACTCATTGCTGTACGTACTACGTATTCGATTGTTAAACATTTCTCATGATGTGATCATACCTATTATTATTTGTTTACTTATATGTGACACCCTGTTAGATTTACCAAGTAGTTCTATGCAGAATCAACTCGGTTGTTATAGCGATCTGACTAATTTTGTTTTATTGTATTAAAAATAGTGAAAAAAAATGCCTTGTTCCTTAAACGAATTACCCAAAGAAGAATTGGATATATCTCTTCAAATCCTATCGCTTTATAATACTCCACAACATGCTGATCCCGTAACTGACCCTCAAGTTGTGCGTGAAATAAGCCAAACCGATCATCTAAATAAAAAATTACTCTCAACATTTCTCCAAAGAATGAATGATGTTATGGAAATCACACCCTTATCCAATAACGAGCACAGTGATGACGATAACTCCAATGAATTCGATGATTGATTTTTTTGCAGTACTTCTTTTCTTTGTTTTTGTATGTAACTAAACTTATGGAAAATAAAACTTATAAATAAGGAAATGTGTAAATAGTTGTATGTAGTACAATTATTATATACGTCGCCTTTTGTTACTTTGGACGGGTGGAGGTGGTGTTGTAGATGGGCTATTTGATTCCAACGACATGGAACCTCGTGTACGCTTGGGAGTACGTTTGGGACCATCTGAGAGCTTTGCTGTAAGTTTCTTATCCAACTCCTTAACTGTGGGTGTTGTTGTGCTGCTAGGTAATTTGGTTTGGGTAAATGATTTGTCTGCAAAAGGATTTGCCTTATATTTTCATTGACGGACATTGATGACAACTTACCTCCTTTTGTTGTATTATCGGTAGCTACGGCAATAATTGATGGTGGGCCTTCGTTGGTCGTTTCTTCCACGATATTTCCCCGTTTCTTTGACAACAGCAAAGAGAACTCGGCTTCAGGCAAGGAAAACTCTTTTTCATCGTTGGGAAATGGCAGTGGTTCCAATTCATCTAAGGCTTCGAGATTGTACAATGTTCGCAAATGACCCCAAATACTTTCAGTATCGCGATTTAAACCTGTGAAGAATATTTGATATCACCAATTTCGCAATTATACCTTCTATTGTACTCACGTTCTGCAATACATGCTATGTAAAAATGTTTGTTAACTCCGACAGGTTTTAAACCGGCCATAGCATAAAATAACTGTATCTCCTCCTCCGGAGTCCATTCATGTTCTGCAGAAGCTGCTAATGTGCTTCGTTCTCTTGCCGTCATAGTCATTGTGTTGAAAAACTTTCACTGAATAAATGTTTAAGAAAAAAATAAGAGTTTTTAATATACGCTGTTTGACTTTGCTGCAAAAATAAAAAGAGGAAGAATGTGTTTCAAAACAGGGTGTATCATGACAAGCGTGTTTTTAATAAAATTAGGAGATCCACCCTGTTTTAATAATAACAGGGTTGTCAGTGCTGATTACAAAACTGATTTGTAAACTCTCAAAATTTTCGCCAAATGGTCTCTTGTTGTCTCTTTTTATCGCTTGTGCTTGTCCATGGTACAATTAGAAAGGTAGATGCCTCAGCCCAGCTGATCGAATCTAAAACGTCAAAAAACTATGAATTCGCCATGAAAAATCAAAACAAAAACCATATGATTCGGTAAGTAAGAGATAACATGTCTACACTTTATAGACAAACACAAGCGATAAAAAGAGACAACAAGAGACCAATTGGCGAAAATTTTGACAGTTTACATTACAAAAAAGTTGCTTTGTTGTAGCAATTCGCCGATGCATCTACCTTTCTTATTGTACCATGGTCACAATAATACATTTTGACAACTGGTATGAAAATCAGCTGTTTTTGCCGCTGTACCTTATTATTGTGTAGGGATGTCCACGCCTGCACGTTGTCGTAGCAACAGAGAATAACGAATTCAAATGAGAGCATGGGCTGGATTCTTGTTCTATGAAAATTTTAAATGAAAAATATTTTCATTTTTATTTTGTATGACCGTGTTATTGTTTTTACTTTTGTTTGTATATTTTTTATTCGACCGAATAAAATATACAAACAAAAGTAAAAATATTTTCTTTATAATTTTTTTCATTTGACAGTTTTTTCCTTTATAAATTTTTTCATTTCATATTTTCATAGAAACAGAATTGAGCCCCATATCAGCCCTTGTTTAACAAAGGGACATTACTCTTCCATCAATTTTCTCACATTTATTTTGGACACCAATGTTATTGTGCCATGATTCCATCCATGATACCATGGTAGAATAAAGTAAAGGTAGGCCACAGCTAACAGCTGATTACAATTTTTTTCTTTTTATGGCCTAATCTGTCAAAAGCAGGGTTGACATTTTGTACTGTTTTTGACATTATGCAATCATAAAGGTAGATGTATCGCTGAATTGTTCCAACAAAAAACTGCTGCTGTAACACTATCAGCCCTATTCTGAATATTCCCATGGGAACTGTTTCCCATGGGAGCAAAATTTCCCATTCCCACGTTTTCCATATTCTCAACGACGTGGGAACAGCAAACGATGGGAGCTGAAATTTCGAAATTCGAAATCAGTTACACCAAATTATTATAGCATACTTTTGGGGGGCTGTAATTTTGTTTTGTAATACAAAATGCCTATTTGCATTGAATTCGCGGTTTTTGAATTAGATTAGCAAAGCACAAGTCACTTAATTCCACAACCGTGCATTGATTTATGGATTTTTTAAGTGAATGGAGTCAACGATGTGTGGTGTTGTTCTAATAAGCACATTTTCTTCAGAATTTGCGAATTGGTGTAAGCATTTTTTTAATTAGTAGGCAAACATAAGTTTTGTGTATAAAGTAATAGGAACTTTTTAAGTTTGCAACGAATTTAAAAATTGTATGTTGATTCGGAATAATTTTAGTTAGGGGTTTAACGCGTATATCGCTAGTTTTACTTATTCCAAATGATCGCTAGAACTCGTATTTTGCATATTTTTAAAAAAAAATTCAAAAAGATAAATTCGGATATTTTTCTCGATTATTACATATTTCAGAAGACGTATCTTAAAAAAAAAAAATAATAAAATACCTTTTTGATTGAATCTAAAACTAAAACACATGCCCTTGCAAAACTTTAAGCTTCTACTTTCAAAAATAACGATCCTATTCAAGAAAAGGCATTTCGGAAAATGGAATATTACGAAAATGAATAAAACTTGTAAAGATTGTATATATTATGGTTATTTTCCAATATATTTTAATAATTATTGCCAAAAATTCTTTTGAAATTGATTTGTTTTTACTTGCTGTGCTGCGTTAACAGAATCAACCATGACTCTTTTTCTCGTATTTCAATACATATGGTCTGTTCCAGAACTGCAAAAATCTACTAATTTTTTTTTTTTTTTTTTTTTTTTGTTTTATTCGTTAACATAAAGGAAAATTTTTTATCGGTGTAAAACATGTTAGGTTTTTGTATGATATAAGAATATGCAAAATGCGAAGTCTACTAATGACATATTTTACAGAACATTTTGTATGCTTTTATTAAGCAAACACATTGCGATTATAAATATTTGCAATAATTTTGTCGTGTAGATGTCTAAAAATATGAAATTTCATAAAAATATGAAATTTCTTTTCAAACTCCCACACTGTTTGCTGGGGAGATTTTTCCCACAAAAAGACACAAAATTCTCCCACAATTCAAGATAGAGAATGTATACTTTTTTCCCATGGGAACAAATTCCCAATTCGAACTTCATTCAGAATGAGGGGAGATGGGAAATGGGAAAAAAACTCCCACAAAATTTTATTCAGAATACGAAAATGTGGGAATGGGAAAAAATTCCCAACTCCCATGCGTTCAGAATAGGGCTGTATATCTTAAAATTGAAAACAAGGACAAAAAATATGTATTCGCGCGGCAAAATCAAGTTGTCGATTTTTTTGCAAAACTTACGAATGAACCATTTATCAAATATTGATATTAATTTAAATTTGTTCCAAAAGTATAGGAATGTAAAAATTACAATTTTTGTAAAAACTCTGCTGACATTTATCTGCAAATCGGATACCAGCAATCACGATGTCAGATTAGCCAAACTTGTCAAGTAGAAAATAAGTGAATGGCATTTTTTCACTGTCATAAGTTTTGGAAGAACTTTTGCTATTTTTGGAACACTTTTCCAACAAGAATATTCTGGAGCCTAGCTAAAGAAATGTTTTTACACTATATGGCACTTTTAACATATAAAAAGTGAAGTTTTAAGTTCCATATATATTTGTAATACGGGATAGCTATGCAGGTACATCTACCATTATTATTGTACCATGCCATTTGACGTTTTAAGCCATGGCTGCAGGGTGGCATTTCTCAGTGATTTTCATACCTGGCCTACCTCTACTTTATTGTACCATGCATGATACAATAAGAAGGTAGCAGCAACTGCCGTTTTTGGTAACATAAGATGTCAAAATTTGACATAAATTCAATGCAATTGACACATTATGTTACCATCAGCTGGGCTGATAATGCTACCTTCTTATTGTATCATGATTCCATCGAAAAAGCATGAAATGAACCCATTGTGAATTGTTATTCAGTTTGACGTTTGTTTTAAGGTATTTATAGTATAGTTGAATCGCCCTGTTAGTGTTATTGTAAATTGTTTACTCTCAGTTTCGTAGTGCATGTTGTTATAATTGAAAATTATGTTTGGTGACCAGCACGTGTTAGGCTTCTCGCCTGATGGCAAACTTTTTGCCCTTATCAATGACCAAGGAATTCTAAAAATATGGGATACAGATACAAATGAACTCAAGCAGGAATACACACCGAATCTACATTTGTCTGGACCATGTTCCGCGTTGGTGTGGATATCGGTTTCTTTGCCAGCAAGTACCACCGCCGTCAAAGACAAAAAGGTGAGTAAATGCCACATGTCTCCATGCATTCGATAACTAACTAAAAATATTCTTTTGGTTGACAGGGTAAAAAGGCAAGAAAATCCAGTGAGAGGAGTGAATCCCTATATATTGCCCTAGGCACATCAAAGGGCCAAGTGTCTTTGTATTCATATGCAGAGGCTAAGGTAAGGAGTTAACTTGTTGCTTGTTTATGGGAAACACTACTCTTAAACTATTTTGTGTCTTGCAGATTGAGCGTAGTCTCAAAGGCGAAGGCCACAATGGTAAAATCACATCAATCATAAGGGACACAGAAGGACACCTTTACACCTGCGGCGAAGATTGTCAAGTTATTGTTTGGTCATTGGCTGAAGAAAAACAGTTAAAATCCTGGAATGTTGGACCTGAAAAACCTTTTAGTATTTCCTTGATGCCCAACTCCAAATCTTTAGTGGTTGGTTCGCGTTCCATAAAAGTGTATTCCAGTGAAAACGAGGAATTGCTGCAAACCTTCACTGGTCACACCTCAGAAATAAACCTTATGGCACAGTTTGCATCCAACGATGGTCGAGAATATGTTCTTACAACATCAAAAATGGAACGTATTATATGCCTATGGAAAATAGGAAAGAAAGGCCGCCATAAATCGGCAGCTTGCACCTTGCTTATGGAGGATATAGCCCATTGTCTGACCTGTCATGTCGATGATGAAAATACACTGCGTGTTTCCAGTGTTACAAGGAGCGGTGTTATCCATGTATATGTTCTAGATGTAGATAGTATAAAGGCAGACAAACCATTGAAACCGAAAGTTACCATTAGCATTGCCTCCGATAGTGCAACAGTTATTGAGCCGATTACAGCAGTGGCAGCTTCATTACAACATTCAACCAAACAAGGTGAATTGCTGTTCGGCTATGGCGATAAACATTTTATTGTATTTGAACAGTTGCAACCAAGTTTTGCTGAAAAAATGCAAGTCTTGGTACGCACAGATCCAAGGAAACAAGCCAAGCAACAGCTATTGGGCAAACGTAATGAAATCGGTTCGGAGAAGACACTTAAAATGATTACCCCCATAATAGATGCCAAGGATGTTGACTATAAGTCTGCAATATCAGTGTCGAATAAGAAAGTGAAACCCTTAGATATGCCCATGGAAGCTCGATTGCAAAATCTTAATCTGGCCGATGGCAAGGCCGTAACACCTCAAGCTCAAAGTAAAGTTCAACTGTTGGTCCAATCCCTGCATAGTAAAGATGAAACGTGAGTTGGAATTGAAATTATTAAGACTTCTAAAATATGTTTGATTGAATTGTGTGTGCTTTTCCTCAGATTACTGCGTTCCGTACTGTGTACAAAAGATATGAAAACTATACAGTTGACATTACAAAAATTACCTGTACAATACGTTGGCACCTTGGTCAATGAATTGACTTTGTTAATGCAGCAAAGACACACCAAGTAAGTATGGAAATGTAGTGACAAAACAAAACAAGTTTAAGGACTCCATTTGGACATTCAGCCTTATTCTGAACTTTATTATGTTATTCTGTGAATTGCTTACATTTTGTATGTGATTTTATTCACAATAACGCATTTTGACAACTGGTATGAAGATCAGCTGTTTTTGGCGTTACACCTTATTATTCCACCATGATGTAGACTTAGGGGTCGATTATGGATAGCAACCCAGCGTTGTCGACAACAAAATTAATAATATAAATGTACATTTCCTCATTGATATTCACACTTTTTTACAATTAAGTTAATAGCTAAAGCTTCGAAACACTTGTATTGAATGAATTTGACATAAGTTTCTGTCATTTCACTTGTTTCAATTGTATGATTTTCTCTTCTGGCACGTAACTACAGTTGAGTTGCTATCCATAATCGACCCCTTATTTCACAGTGTAGTCTTCACAGAGTAACTTATTTTTATTAATAACTTTTCTTTAGCGTGGAATATGCCATGAATTGGCTGAAGGTGTTAACGCAGACCCATTCAAGTCAACTTATGGCCCTGGGAGCTGAGGATTTGCTTAACAAATTTGGACCTTGCATTGGAATTATTGAACATAGAGCAAATTGCCTTAAGGAGCTATCAAAGTATGCATCACTACAAATTGATATTTACGAAAAAAACCTCTAAAATTTCTTCTTATTTCCAGATTAAATGGCCGATTACAGCTGCTGGTTAGTCAAATAAAACGTAATAGTGAACAGGATCAAGACAATCTTAAGAGTGATAATGTTTTGGTATTTGAGGATAATGATGGTAAGTTATACAACTCTATTTTGTATATGATTCTAGTAATATACAAATGTCTCTATTTTTTAGATTCCTCAAATTCCGATCTAGATGATGCCATTAACAAATCATCATCAGATGATGAATGGGAAGAAGGTGAGGACGATGATGAGAAAAATGATGGGGAATCTATGGACCAAGATGAAGATGATGATATGGAAATTTAGTTAGAGGAATACCCCATTAAAAATTCTTATCTTAAGTTTTATTTATAGTTAGCTTTCTTGTTCAATATCCCCCCAAAAAACTGATAATGAGAAAAAAGGAATTCAAATACAGTTATCGCCGTATTTTTTAAAACATCTAACAAATAGGTCTTTTTATTTTTTGATACATTCTACATCTATTTTGTGGATGATGAAGTACATTAGACAATAGGATTTAACAATTTGTATATCTCATATAGATGCATTTAAATATGACAACGACAGGGCAATAACGCTGATACTCATTCTCTTTTTAACTTATAATATTTCCTAAAGAATATACTTATAACATTTCTTTTTTATGTATGTAAAAGCTTATAATTTGTGTGTGAGTAAATTAGAGATTAAGCAAATGAATTCTACAGATTGCACTAGACCTCCAAGAAATCAGAAATTTCTTTAGGGACAACAAATTAGAGGACATTTGGTGTGTGTGCGATTGTGGCTTTTCGAAAGATCTCTCGCTAAACATTTAAGACCAATTGGTTTTGATGAAATTAATGAGACCATTGGTGGAGGAGTCATGTGATGAAACGGGATCCTTGTTGGCCAACTCAGGTTCTATGGCCTTGGCCAATTGTTTGCCAAGTTCAACACCCCATTGATCGAATGAGTTGATGTCCCAAACAATACCTTGTGTGAAGATTTTGTGTTCATACATTGCTGTAAAGAGATGGATTGTGGAGGTTAGCATATTCTTGAAGTGTTTGTGGGAGGTATTCGAAACTTACCAATCAAAGCTCCCAAAATGAAAGGACTCAATTTCTTAACAACAATTGAGTTGGTGGGACGATTGCCGGTGAATACCTTATGAGGCAAGAGTTGTTCCAATTTTTCTCCCTTGACGCCAGCCTTTTCAAGTTCAGCCTTAGCTTGTTCCGGTGTCTTGCCATATGCCAAAGCCTCAGTTTGAGCCAAAAAGTTGGCAAGCAAAATTTTGTGATGAACACCACCAGCAATTGGATTGTGGGTATTTGCTGGAGCAATGAAATCGCATGGAATCAATCGGGTACCCTGGTGAATGAGTTGGTAGAAAGCATGTTGACCATTTGTACCGGGTTCACCCCAAATAATTGGTCCGGTATTGTAGTCGACGACCTTGGAACCAGTCTTGGTAACAAATTTACCATTACTCTCCATATCACCTTGTTGGAAATAGGCAGGGAAACGATGCAAATATTGATCATATGGCAAAATGGCATGAGTTTCAGCATTGTAGAAGTTAGAATACCAAACGCCTAACATGGCCAGGATAACAGGAGCCTGTAAGTATACATTTTATTTAAGTTATATGGTTTTCTTTTAAAGAAATTGTTGGTAAAAGTAAAGTTAATGAACACCAACACTATTCGAGTAGAATTTTTTACAGTGTTAGGTCTTTTCGGTCCAATTAGTATAATAATCATGTTTTATGGGTGAACGATCACGACAATATATAATTTTTTTAAAGCTCCGAATACTCGCTCGAATTCCACACGCGAGTGAAACTCTTCTCGAATTCGAGCAAGAAGGGGTCCACCTTCCCCCAACTATACAAAAGCTTATCCCACCCAAATAAACTCGGCCCACCCCCACCAAAAATGGCACCCAAAAAATCTTAGCTTACCTTATCTTACTTACTTAAAAAATCTTGTCCCTAACCTCAACTTCTACCTTCGCTTAAATTTTCTTTAGCAGTGTTAGGGACTGTTGTTTTGAGATTTTTGTTGAGTAACTCCAAACTTCCGGAAGTATGGGCCTCAGCATTTCAAATAATTCGGATGCACCACACTGATTGTTATCAAGTTTTCGTCACAGGTTTCATTGATGTCGTGATTTCTTTTATGTAAATACTTTGGTGAGGATATTAAATATGGGTAAAGAATTGTCCTGGTCTCGTGTGATGTGTCCAAACGAAGCAGGTTATTAAAAATAAGTTATTGCTATTTACTTACATTTTGCTCAAATGGTGCAGTTTTGAAATGTTTATCCATGAAGTGGGCACCCTCTAACAGCTGTTCGAAATGCTCAAAACCAATGGAAAGGCAAATTGACAAACCAATGGCTGACCACAAAGAATAACGGCCTCCAACCCAATCCCAGAAACCAAACATGTTCTTGCTGTCGATACCGAACTCGGTGACCTTTTCCTTGTTTGTTGACAAAGCAACAAAATGCTTAGCAACAGCTGCGGGCTGAAAAAATACAAATACAAAATTAAAAAAAAACCACAGTATTTGAAGATAATAAAAACTTACATCTTTTGTTTGTTCCAATAACCAATTCTTGGCTGATGTGGCATTTGTTATGGTCTCTTGGGTGGTAAAGGTCTTTGAGGCAATGATAAATAGTGTGGTTTCATAGTTAACCTTTTTCAAAACCTCGGCCATATGAGTACCATCAATGTTCGACACGAAATGAGAACGTAAACCCTTGCAATAGGGTTTCAATGCTTCAGTGACCATTAAAGGACCCAAATCACTACCACCTATACCAATATTAACAACATCTGTAATTTGCTTGCCAGTGAAACCACGCCATACACCGGAAAGAACTTGATTGGTAAACTCTTTCATGTGAGTCAATTCTGCCCGAACATCGGGCATAACATCCTTGCCATCAACTAAAATTGCATCATCACCGCGATTGCGCAAGGCAATGTGCAATACAGCACGATTTTCAGTAATGTTGATTGCTTGACCGGACATCATGGCATCACGGGCCTCAGGAACGTGTCTTACTTTAGCCAACTCCAACAGAAGATTCCATACTTCAGGAGTAATGCGATTTTTGGAATAATCTAGCAAAATATCACCATCATTGGGAGTGCTGATGCGCAAGCTGAAATAAAAGGAATGATTGTCGTTATTTTAAATTAAAAACAAAATCTAATATTTTCTTCGCATAGTTATGTCCAAATATCCGATATTGATTAGTAATAAGAATTGGTTGGGGGCTTGTATAAAACAACACCTAGATGACAGAGTGTATCCTTTTAATTGAAAACAGATTGTATAAACAGGGAGTGGCAAAAAGTATGAGGGGTGTGTTGTGTGTTCCGCACTATACATTCCCAACACTTAAAAGAAAATTATTTTTATTCGTAACGAAAGATACATCTCAATTTCATATGTTTCAATTAATTTTGAAATTCAATTAATTAATAACCAACCATTAGCCATACCTACATACATACATACGTTATGATGAATTTCAAAAAAAGATACAATTCAATTAGCAAAAGATAAATGGGGCAAACAGAGACATCATTGAATTGTTTGAAAAAAATTGTGTACTGCTAACGATTTTTTTTATTTTTTAGTTTTACTTTCACTTTACTTTTAGTGAATGTAGATGGCCTTTAGTGCATTAATATTCATAATATTCATGGTGGTGATGGTTTACAGGTAGCCAATAAGTAAATGGTATCATGTAATAGTAGAATACAAGTTCTATATAATAACCTTGATGTAACCGCTGCTCTGGACTATGTACTTGTTTAAAAAAGGATTAACATGTGGGCTTTTATTAAACACACAAATAAAAAGCTCATTAATAGATAATGTAATTCAACATCTACTTATTTCTACTTTACCTGAATTTCTTGAAACGTTCAGCATCATTTTCAAAGAGATTTTTTATATTAATTTTTTCGCCATTCTCTTTGTAATAATCGACAATCTTCTTGTATACAGCTTCAGTTGTAAGTAAAGGTAAGGGACCAGCCATTTTAGTATAAGTTTTCCAACAATTAAACTTTAAATATGTTATAAAAAAATAATTTCTTATACGCCGAAATGCTGGATACGTGCCGTGCCGAAAGAATTTTGAACTTAAACTCCAGCGAAATACACACTGAATACAGAAGTTTCAATGTCAAATGAAAAACAAAATTTTGCAAATTCACATGGAGATGACAACGCAAAGAAATTATTTTTTACTGACTCCCGGTGATTCTCGTCATTTTCGTAGCTAACTTCCTTGCTTCCATGACAGTCTCTTTATTTTCGTTATGTGGCTTGCCAACACATAAAACTGTGTAATAGATATTTGGTCTGTTGCTTTACTTTTGAAAATGGTAAAATCGGCAAAAGTAGTAAAAGTTGTAAAGTGCCGCCATATAAATTGTATACTGTCTGAAGTAAAGGAAAACTTTTCGAGTAAAATGTGGTGGAACTTTAAGATTCTTGCACGTAAAGGAACAGAGCTTTTGCCACACCAAGACCAGAGTGATATTTTTGTACTAGAGTGATTTCTTTTTTTTTTCCTTATTAACTTAAGTGTGTAAGCCTCCTTGGCCCACTCCCTTGCTGTGGGGGTGTTAAAAACCATCACCAATTATGCAAACTTTGTTTTCAGATGTATGTTAAGGATGATGGGTGACTTACCCTGCGATTACAAATGCCAGTATTGGCAGGACAATAGTAAAAATAGCTTTGTTCGTTTACTTTTTAATGGCAAGGGTGGTAAAAGAGAGAAGTGTCAAAATTGTTCTCTCATGAACATTTTTACCAGAAAATTAAAAGAACGGAAAAATGGTAGATCTGGCACCAATGTCAAAAAGAAACATAAAAAAAATCAATTTTCGTCTTTTAATTCACAGTTTTTTAATTTAGATTTGCCAGCGTTCGACTTTTTCTTCTGTTTTGCGTCCATTTTCTTATTCATTGTGAAAAATTCGTCAAACAAAAGTCGAAAAATCAGTTCTGCCATTTTTTACCTGCAGAAATTTTGCTGGTAGCCTGTGGTAGAAGAGAAAGCCATTTTCGTTCTCTCTCCACTCTCACTCTCTTAAAAATTGCTTCCAGTTTTGCCACTTTTCGGGGTTAAGGAACGCTTTGCAGGTTAAAAATGGTAACAAATGGTAAAAATGGTAACCTCAGGAGAGTAAAGGAACACAGCTAATACAAACCTTTTTCACAAATACATTTATACATTTTTAAATATGTATAGAGAAAAGTATGAATGTATTGGTGAAAATGGTTTGTAACTTTGCTATTGTCTTGCCAATACTGTCTGTGTGTAAACGCCTAGTTAGAAATGGTGTTAACAGGAGCTTTGTTCCTTTACTTTTTTAATGTTAAGAGTGGTAAAAGAGAAAAGTGTCAAAATTGCTCCCTCATGAACATTTTTATCAGAAAAATAAAGGAACGGAAAAATTGTAGATCTGGCAGCAATGTCAAAAAGAAACATAAAAAATCATTTTTCGTCTTTTATTTCACAGTTTTTAATTTAGTTTTGTCAGCGTTCGACTTTTTCTTCGGTTTTTCGTCAATTTTCTTCTTCATTGTGGAATAATCTTCAAACAAAAGTCGAAAAATCAGTTCTGCCATTTTTTACCTGCAGAAATTTTGCTGGTAGCATGCATGGTACATGGTCGATACATCGGCGAGTTGCTACAACAAAGCAACTTTTTTTGTAATTTAAACTGTCAAAATTTTCGCCAATTTGTCTCTTGTTGTCTCTTTTCTTCGCTTGTGTTTGTCTATAAAGTGTGGACATGCTATCTCTTACTTACCGAATCATATGAGCTCTGTTCCTTTACGTGCAAGAATCTTCAAGTTTTACTACTTTTTACTCGAAAAGCGTTCCTTTACTTCAGACACCATACAATTCATATGAGAGCAGTTTACAACTTTTCCTACTTTTGCCGGTTTTACCACTTTCAAAAGTAAAGAAACAGGCCGATGGTTTTTGTTTTGATTTTTCACGGCCAATTCCTATTTTTTGACGTTTTAGATTCGATCAGCTGGGCTGAGGCATCTACCTTTGTAATTGTACCATGCCTCAGGTAAGTAACCCTGCGTTTATAAATGACAGGACAGTTGACTTCATGTATTGGTTGTCAAAATCCCAAAACTTGCCTTTGTGACGTAGGCGTCCAGCCAACTGCAAAAACAGTTGTAAAACTATGAATGAAAATCATCAAATTCCTTTTGTTTTCAGTTCACATATTTTGTTTTTGTTCATGTTCTTTTGTTTTCAACACATTTCAATTATTATCTCACACATTTTTACCAAAAATGTCAACATTTTGTTAACCGGGCTGTCTGCGAAAGAATGATGGACAGCTGGTAAACGACAAATGTATGTATGTGTTAGTAAATCAGAGTTGTATTTGAAGACAAACTGTCTAGTGTAAACGCCTAGTAAAGGAACACAGCTAGGATGATTGTGATGAGTAAATAAGTCCCGGGCCACACTACAGTAGTTTCATTGAAATTTTGATATGAAATTATGCGTCTCTAGATCGACGTCCATATTAGAGTAAAATCATAAAATTGCTGTAGTGGGGAATTCGATTTAAGAACACCTAATTTCATGAAATTTTTTTATGAAATTCACGCTAGTGTGGACCGGGACTAAGTGTAGCGATCGATGTGTTGTTGTATAGATGTTGATAGTATGATGATAATGAATGATGTGTTTTGACAGGTAACTAGAGTTATTTCATTGGAAAAAATTAATGAAATTAGGTGTTCTGAGATCAAGTTCCTCGCTACAGCAATTTCGTGATATTACTCTACTATGTTCCGGTCTACACTAGAGTGATTTCATTGATAAAATTTCATGAAATTATGCGTCCCTCGATCGAGTTCGTCACTAGGGTGTATTTCATTAAAAAATTTCATGAAATTATGCGTTTCTGGAATTTTATCTTAGTCCCGGTCCACACTAGCGTGAATTTCATTAAAAAATTTCATGAAATTAGGTGCTCTTAAATCGAATTCCCCACTGCAGAAATTTTATGATTTTATTCTACTATGGACGTCCATCTAGAGACGCATAATTTCATATCAAAATTTCAGTGAAATTACTGTAGTGTGGCCCGGGACTAAACTAGTTAAAAGAGAAACATGAAAATTTGCAAATCCGCCTGCGTTCTTCTTTAGGAGGCTCCGGCATTCGTTTATAAATTGACATTTCGGTAGCAAGCGAGATTGACCTTATGTATTGCATCATGGTCAGAGTGGTTTCGTGAAAAAATTGCGTTTATTTAGTGGTTCTTCAATCGACTTCCACACTACAGTAAAATAATGAAAATACAGTATTGGAAAACTCTAAAGGCCGCTGCACATACGGCGCGTTGAGCATTGCGTTACTACAATCACATGAAAACTGCAAGAACAAACATGGCATCACTGACACATTTTTCATGAGGTTGTTGTATTTGGGGCATAAGTACGCCTCAGTTAACGCAATTTGTTTCAAGAAACCACGCACTAGTGCGACTTTTGTCTAATATAAGCTCTGTTCCAGAACTAAAAAATTTTTACAATTTTTACCACTTTTACACATTTTGCGTATATATACACAAAATGTATATGAAAATCGTTTACGACTTTTACAACTTTAACGACTTTTACCACTTTATAAAGTACGGGAACAGGCCAATAACTGATTTATAAATCCATTGTCGCATAGGCAGTAACACTTATTTGCAATGACAACTAAAATATGAGAGTAAATATTCTATTTATTTGACAGAAATTCAACGCAACTGACTGGATTTAAATTTGTTGTGGGAATAATAAAAAAATTAATTTTTAAAAAATTACTGACTTGGTAACCCTGTCCAAATACAACACTGTAAATGTCGTAATGTCAAAATAAAGCAAGATGGCGACAAGTAATTAAAGAAGTCGAAAATTCTTTTGCTGTGGCTTGTGTGTTTTTTTATTTTCGTATTAATTATTAAATAAAATAATTATTTTATGCAATTAATATTTCCAAGAATGAATCTTGCCAGCAATCAACATGAAACCTATCGTTCGGGTAACTGAATTGTACACGAAAAAAACAAAAATTGTTGTGCGCAGCAAACAAAACATTTTAACACAGTGAAAAAAGGTAAATAAAAGAAAGATAAAAATCAACAAAATCCATCAAATAGTCAATGGAAACGAAAGCCCATGGCCTAGGACTGACCAAAGGCAAGGAACAAAAAGGATTGCTACTGCTCTTGAGACTGCACACGTAACCTTGTTGTGCGTAGCACAGTAGGCCTTTTGTTGGCAATGGCATCACTACTATGCGAGGCAAACGAACGAACGAGCCATGCTATACATGCTTATGAGCGTTTTCAGGGATTTATTTAGTGTTGATTTTGTTGTTATGGTATATTTTCTTTTAAACCGTGAAATGTAAATAACAAAAAGTTTATTTTCGTTTTAGGAATAAAGCAAATCTTTATTTGGTCTGACTAGTGTTCCAAACTGTTGGTGCAAAGAAGAGAGAGAGAGTAAGTGAGAGAGAAAAGACGTCGGGAACGTCTCTTAAGCTACTGGAGTTATGTCTTCGCAACAGGATACACAGAATAGGCCAGACATCAACTTTGTACTTAACGGAATGCCTTCCACAGTTCAAAATTCGAATAACAACAACAATAGTAATAATATAAATGCCAATATTAATACATCATCATCGTCAGGTCTTATGAACAACAACAGTAATAGTGTCAACCATGAACAGCCCCAAACTAAAAGGCAGAAAATTGAAAAAATTAAATCACCTACAACGGTGGCAAATTCGTCAACGGTTGCAAATGTCCCCAGTTCCGCAACCATACCATGTCCTCCGGATATAATACAATACAACAGTGATAAGATTCCTTTGTGTTCCTCTCTGTCTTCATCGATTAATTCTATATCCACACACAGTTCATCATCCAACAATTCACCATCATCCACACCGTGTAGTTCGAGAGCATCCTCCCTTACACAACTGTTAAATGTTCAAAACCTTGCTGCCAGCATCTTGCCTCCTCCCGCATCCAAAGAAGTTACATCGCATTCAATACACAATGATCATAATATGGTTGCAAGTGCTTCCAGTGGCTGCAGCAGCAGTAGTGTATGTAGTTCCAATGACCACTCAGCCGATGAGGTGGATCGTGTAACCCTGCCTGATTTGTTGTCATTGTCTTCATCTATGGCTGTCAACAATAATGCTGCTGCAACCAGTAGTAATGGCAAATTACTAATTAATAACTTATCCTCATCCTGCCATACTGTATCAAATGCTAATGTCGTCTCAACGGCGGCGGCGCTTTCTGCGAGGACACAAAGGTTGGATGAAATAAGTGCATCCCAGGATATGCGTGAATTTGAGGAATCTTTGAATAGACAATGTTTGTGTGGAGTATCGGAGCGTATGCTGAGAAAACCCTTCCAATCCCATTATTCCATGGATGCCAATGGCCAAAAACGTGTTGCAAATTTAAGTGAATGGCCAACGAATAAACTTTTGCAATTTCTCTCGAATCTACAGTTACTTTTCGATATATATCTAAAGCAAAATTCCAAAGGCTTTATATGTGCCCGCATTATGGATGTTTGTGATGCCCTTATACGCAACGACCACAATCTAATCGATGAGATAATTGTATTGGCAGGCTATAACAATATGTATGTGCAGTTTTTGGCTGGTCGTGTGCTGGCTTCCTTTCTTGTTATTGCCAAGCAGGAAATGGATGATGACTGGTTGAAGAAGCTTGTGGATAATCTGTTTAATTTTGATCGACTGGATCATGTGGCTGTGCAAAAAATGCATTTTAGTTTGGAGATAATTAAGCGAATTGTGGAGTGGAAAGATATTGATTTACACCCATTGGAGGAAGAAATTGCTGAGACCCATAGTATAGCAGAGCCAACAGCATCAACATCGATGAGTGAAAGTAGACATGGTTATCTACATTTCCAAACACAACAAACTCCTCTGGAGACTAACTACTTTGCAATGCATTATCGCTCCACAGAGAATATTGATGATGCGGCGGTACCTAATAATGAGGGGAGTAGTGCCGGTTTATATACCCATAGTAGTAGTTCGAGCATGCATCAATTGCCTGGAAGTAACAGCCATCATCATCTGCCACACCAACACCATTTTAATGGTTTGGAAAGTCACATAATCAACCATCATCATACGGCAGCAGCGGCGGCGGCACTAGGCCAGAGTTGTCATTTGGTTACTCTCACCGATTCGGAAAGTTTCGATACCACACACCTCAAATGCATTACCATAAAAATACTGGAAAACAAATGGCCAGCATTGGTGAAAAATATGTCTGCCCTCATAGCCAACCACTTGGATGTTGAAAACGCCGAAAATTGTATTTTGAATTTCCTCCAGCTGTGGGAGAATATCATATCGGTAAAAGCCAATCTTTCCATAGTGGAAACGTTGCCATTCTATGCACAATTGGATAAATTCGAATTACTTCTGAATCAGCACCTCCCCTGTACAGTGTACAAGCAAATGTTGTGTCTGTTCAATGAGGCCTTGTGTTATGGCTCCACATTGGCACTGCAGGATATGTTACCCGATGAAACGTGTATGTTGGCCCATCAAATAGTTCGTCATGTCAAGGATTTTCGCATTCTAGAATCTCTACCTCGTCGACAGCCGGAAAATATAGTTGGTTTTATTGGTTTCAAAAGGAAACCAGTGTCATATGCTGCACAATCACTTCAACATCATACCTATGGTCATCATGGTGGTGACGACGATGATGTTAATTCAAGTGCTTTGAATGCAGCCGAAGTTATTGAAATGGACAAAACAATTTTACAAAAAATTGTCTTATTGGTCCTGAAGTCAATAGCAGTCACCGTCAAGGAGATACGTAGCGATTCATCAGATTCTTCGATTGATTCCACAGACTATGATGCATTCCAGGATATGGTGTTGATTGAACGTTCCATTAGAGATGTTCTACGCAAGCTGGAATCATTTATAAAACACACACTGGAATTTCATCCTGAATGTCATTTTAGTAAAATTCTAATACATTTATTCGATGATCAGGACGATCATCTGATCGAGGCCATGGTGTGTACGCTGGACGTCACGGCTGGCATTTCATTTCGTAACAATGCATTTCCCGAACTGGTATCTATGTTGAATCCCGTCTACACATTCCTAGAGTTCCTCAAAATGATTTCGAACAGTTCGGATTTATTGCTCGATTTGTTGGTTAGCAATGAGACCTGTTTCCTGTTGTACTTGTTGCGATTTCTCAAATACATACGCATGAATTGGTCTATGTTTGTACAAAGCTGCCATGACTTTGGTATGGGTGCTAGCACTCTCGATGAAGCGATGAGTGTTCTGATACGACTGAGATTACAAATATCAAGGCTGGTATCGAGGCAGTTGTACCCCTATGACATATCGCCGGTACTACGTCTACTGGAGAGTTGTGAAAGTCTTTATGAAGGTAATGAATTGAGTTAGCCAACCACCTAGAACTAATACCAATAACCGAGCGAGAAGAGCAGCAGAGCAAAGACGTCTTCCATTCCAAGTAAACAAAATGCATATCACAAAGCAGAAACGCATCATAAAAATGCAAAGTAGTATTCCAAACCACACACACACATTTTTGTAATTTGAAATCAAATAAGTGACAAATAATTGTTCAAATATCTTGCCTTTTAGCGTGTAATATTTCTAATATTTTATTTAATTAAAAAAAGTACACAATAAGTTAGTTTATAGTGTTAATAATATTAATAATAAAATGTACATTAAAGTGAATCATCAAAAAGAAGAAAAAAAAAAAACAAGAAAATGTTTACATCTCTCAACACTTTGAATTATTTGCTCGTATCGTATATAAAATGTTATTACTTTGTATTACACATAACACCGGCAAAAACAGTTTAGGATTATTTACAAAAATTTGAAAAACAAGAAAAATGCCCATTAATCATTTAGTAATTAAATAATTTTAACTCTTATTTATATACTATTTTGTTTGAGAGATAAATGTAAATAACACACAAATATATATTTTCTTAAATATATGAGCTTCATTCATATACATATTTTGTATGTTTTGTAGTATGTTTCATAATACAATAATAATAAGATTAGGGCCTTAAATATAACGAAAAGAAGATTACACCAATAACGTTACAACACTACCACTACTAAGTACCACACTACATTCTTACATCCTTACTTTTTACATACATATCAAATAGTTTACGAATAAAATCCGTATAAATTTTTTGTAAATTGTTTCATAAAAACGCTTTTTTCATTTTCCATTTAGTGCCTGTTTATCATGCGTACTCTACGTTTAGTGCCATCGGGAGCAGCCAGTGGATCTAAGCTATCCAGGGGCATTGTTATAGAGGTACGTCTTGCTAAAGGATCTGTTATTGTTCCCAGAGGCGGAATTGGATTTGAAGGATTTTTATTGGTGATTTGTCTTTGGTAATTTAGAGCAATCGGCACAGAACAACGTCTTCTGTTCATCATGGAGGAAAACTCTTTAAAATGAAATGAATGTAAATGAGGTTTTTTTTTTTTGGTTTAGGGAGAAATGGAAATGTAAGGTGTATTTACAAACCTACCTGCTGGTTTTGTCAAGGGTGTTACAATTAAATCCGAATTATCTACAGACAGTGTCATGTGTTGTCGTAACAATTGCCAATTGTTGCTGCCTGTGCCTGCTCTGCTGCGATTGAATGCAGGAGTTAGTGTGGTGGGAGGTGTTGGTGGTGATGATGTTTTTTCGGTGATGTGATGATAAAAATGCTGTTGTTGTGATGCTGGCTGTTCAGCATTAATTGAGCGTTGCGATGATGCCAATGTGCGTTGTTGCTGTTGTTGTTGTTTTATTTTTAATGCCAATTCTAATGGTGTTGTTGTTGTTAGTAGGATTAATTTTGGTGGTAAAAAGGTTATTTGCTAATAAGTGGATATTGTACAAAATTTCGTTGACAACAAAGGCATTAAGGACAAGAAGTAGAGCACACGGAAACACCAAAGAAGGAAAGTGTGATGTGTTTTTGTTAGAAGTAAAGGTTTCGTAAGTGGTGAGTTATAAAAATAGGAATAAAAAAAAAAACACGAAGAAAGTAGAGAGACATACAATTATAGAGCTTTTATTCTTTTGCATTAGTTTCTAAATACATATAGACGGGATACAATGATATATAACAACTTTAAAAGGAAGTAAAAAAAATTCAAATAATGAGACGAAATTTTTAAGGATAAAAAACTTTATACATCCTTATACTGAATGTAAACTCCCCATGAGTTATGTCTCTCTGTGGTTTCAATTTAAGGGAGAGAGTGTGAAAACTCACTGGGAATTCACATTCCTTGTATGGAATCTAATTTTCTATAGTAGACCTTTTAAGGCATCTTTTATTTTATAGAAGACCATTTAAAGCATCGTCTGTTCGATTGAAGGAATACCTCTTGAAAAATCTTTTTTTCTATAGAAGACTTTTTAAGATATCCTATATTCTATAGAAGACATCTTGAAGGATATTTTCTATAGAACTCATCTTCTATTCTATAGAAGACCCCCCTAAGCGACCTTTTTGCTATAGAAGACCTCTTAAGGCATCTTATATTTATAATCTATAGAAGTTCCCTTAAAGGATCTTATTTTCCATAGAAGACCTCTTAATGCATCTTCTATTCTGTAGAAGATCTCCTAAGGGATCTTTTTTTCTATAGAAGACCTCTTAAGACATCTTCTATTCATAGAAGACCTCTAAAGGGATCTTCTATTCCATAGAAGACATCTTAAGGGAAATTCTATTCCATAGAAGACCTCTTAAGGCATATTGTTTTCTATAGAAGACCTCTTAATGCATCATCTAATCTATATAAGACCTCTTTTCCATAGAACACATTTTAAGGTATTTTCTGTTCTATAAAAGACCTCTTAATGGATCTTCTTTTCTATAAAAGACCTCTTAATGAATCTTCTTTTCTATAGAAGACCTTTGAAGGGTCGTATATTCTATAGATGACCTCTTAATGGTTTTATTTTTCTATCTTAGGGCATCTTCTATTCTATAGAAGACATCTTAACGAATTTTCTTTTCTATAGAAGACCTCTTAAGACAACTTCTATTCTATAGGAGATGTCTTAAGGCATCTTCTATTCTATGGAAGACCTCTTAAGACATCTTCTTGTTTATAGAAGGCATCTTATTTTCTATAGATATTTTCTATGGAACTCATAATGGATCAAAGACCTCTTAATGGATCTTCTTTTCTATAAAAGACCTCTTAATGAATCTTCTTTTCTATAGAAGACCTTTGAAGGGTCGTATATTCTATAGATGACCTCTTAATGGTTTTATTTTTCTATCTTAGGGCATCTTCTATTCTATAGAAGACATCTTAACGAATTTTCTTTTCTATAGAAGACCTCTTAAGACAACTTCTATTCTATAGGAGATGTCTTAAGGCATCTTCTATTCTATGGAAGACCTCTTAAGACATCTTCTTGTTTATAGAAGGCATCTTATTTTCTATAGAAGACCTCTTGAATGATCTTTTTTCTATAGAAGACGTCTTGAAGCATCTTCTATCTTAATGAATTTTCTTTTCGATAGAAGACATCTTAATGCATCTTTAATTATATAGAAGACCTCCTACGACATCTTCTATTTTATAGATGACCTCTTAAGGCATCTTCTATTCATAGAAGACCTCTTAAGGGATCTTTTATTCCATAGAAGACATCTAAAGGGATCTTCTTTTCCATAGAAGACCTCTTGAGGCATATTGTTTTTTATAGAAGACCTCTTAATGGATCATCTAATCTATATAAGACCTCTTTTCTATAGAACACATCTTAACGCATCTTCCGTTCTATAGAAGACCTCTTAATAGATATTATTTTCTATAGAAGACCTCTTAATGGATCTTCTTTTCTATAGAAGACCTCTTAAGGCGTCGTATATTCTATAGAAGACCTCTTAATGGTTATACTTTTCTATCTTAGGGCATCTTCTATTCTATAGAGGACATCTTAACGAATTTTCTTTTCTATAGAAGACCTCTTAAGACAACTTCTATTCTATAGGAGATGTCTTAAGACATCTTCTTGTTTATAGAAGGCATCTTATTTTCTATAGAAGACCTCTTAAAGGATCTTTTTTCTATAGAAGACGTCTTAAAGCATCTTCTATCTTAATGGATTTTCTTTTCGATAGAAGACCTCTTAAGGCATCTTCTATTCTATAGAAGACCTTTTAGGGATCTTTTTTTTATACAAGGCCTCTTAATAGACCTTCATTTCAATAGAAGACCACCTAAGACATCTTCTATTGCATGAAAACCTCACAAGGTATCTTCTATTCCAAATAAGACCTCTCAAGGGCTCTTAAGGAATCTTCTTTTCTATAGATTTTCTATTCTTTAGAAGATCTCGTAAGACACATTTTTTCTATAGAATGCATCTTAAAGCGTCTTTTTTCTATAGAGGATCTCTTGAGGCACCTCCTTTTCTATATAAAAAACCTCTTTATCCATAGAAGACCTCTTATGGGAAATTCTATTCCATAGAAGACCTCTAAAAGCATATTGTTTTTTATAGAAGACCTCTTAATGCATCATCTAATCTATATAAGACCTCTTTTCTATAGAACACATCTTAAGGTATCTTCTGTTCTATAAAAGACCTCTTAATGGATCTTCTTTTCTATAGAAGACCTCTTAAGGGATCTTCTTTTCAAGGGAAGACCTCTTAATGAATTTTCTTTTCAGTAGAAGACCTCTTAAGGCATCTTCTATTCTATAGAAGACCTTTTAGGGATCATTTCTCTATACAAGATCTCTTAATGGATATTCTTTTCAATAGAAGACCTCTTAAGACATCTATTTCATGAGAGACCTCATAAGGTAACTTCTACTCCAAATAAGACCTCTCAAGGGCTTTTAAGGAATCTTCTTTTCTATAGAAGAGTTCTTAAGGCATCCTCTATTCCTCCTCTTAAGGTATCCTATTTTCTATATAACTCCTCTTGAATCGTCTTATTTTCTATGTAATATTTTCCATTCTTTAGAAAATCTCGTAAGGCACCTTTTTTCTATAGAATACACCTTAAAGCAGGACCTCTTGAGGCATCTCCTTTTCTATAGAGGACCTCTTGAGGCATCTCCTTTTCTATAAAAGACCTCTTGATGCTGTTTTTCCATAGAAGACATCTTTTGTTACTACCGAACTTCTGTTTCTGAATAATATTTCAATCAACCAAGCTAATTTCAAAGCAAAAGGGAGTTTGGTAGTAACTCAAACTATTTCCCAATTTACATTAGGCGAGTTTACTTGCGGCAATTGTCAGTTTTTAGGTGAGAGAGGGTGCTGAGAGGCAAAGGGTTACCATATGCCTCACCTCTCTCTCCTACAAAATGACAATTGCCGCAAGTAAACTCGCCCAATGTAAATTGGGACTATTAGTACGTATTAAATTTTACAGAAACATGCTATTAAATAAGATTTCGATAGATACAAGACTTCTTCCATAGATACCCTAAAGAAACAAACCCTTTTCCGTAGATCTTCTATATATGAATAAATAATAAATAAATATACATATATAAAGCGCCTTATCCACAGGTCTTCGTTATATATAAATTCAATTTAAGGGATCTTTTAAACTGCACCTAAAATTCTAACAGCTAAAATTACAAAAAAAAGATCCTTTCAATTCTTCTAATCTTGGAAACATAGAACATTATTATATACAAAGGGCCCTAAAGAAAAACATTTTATCATAAAAAATAAAATCTCAAATAAAGAACATCTAAGTATTTTCTTTTCTAATAACAATTACTTTTTTTGTTTCAATAGTGTAAATTTAAGTTAGGTACGGAGGGAAGGCTTTACATTAAATAGTTATATAAATCTAAATCACATATTAGGTATTACACACTCAAAAGTTAAAACGTTCCTTACTTTCTACACATTCTACACTTAAAAGTATGCATATAACAAATACAAATAGAGGAGGATAAAAAACCCCTATTGTTTTGGGGTTGGTGTGTACGAGTGTTGTATGCATTTAAAGCTAATATAAGTGGTCTCAAAAATTTTGATTTAAGTCATTTTTTTCAGATTAAATGCTTTTTACTGTTACTGTTTTGTTGAATAGTTATATCAACAAGTAGTAGTAGTAGTATGTAGGTAGGTAGTTAGGTAGAGATGATTGTTTTAAGAAATTTAAAATTTCGGCAAACTTTTAGGAGAAATACCTTTTGATGAACGTCGATCCCTGTGGGCTTGGGCATACGATTGTAGGGAACAACGTCTCATGAAACGTTTGTCATTTTTATTTTCCTGAAAACATGATAGAAATGTGATATAAGTGATAGATATTTCCCCAAGTACGTGTGTGCAACTTACAGATTTGTAATGCTGATTTATATCAGATGCCGCTTTAATTAACAAATATATAAACACCAGGGCAAAAAGATAAATAATTGGCTCTGCCGAGGAATTTTTCTTATTTATATTCATATCCTTTTTATCATGTTTGTTGGCATTTTTAGCTTTAGTTGATTTATTGTATTTGTGAAAACCATTTTTAGCGTTAGTAGGAAACTTTATAGAATATTTAGATTTTGGTTTTTTATTTTTATTCTTACTGTATGACTTGCTGCTGCTGGTACATTCTTCTCCACTGCCATCAGCAATAGAAGCATGGCCACTTCCACTACCACTATTTTCAATTTCCAATGAAGTTTGTTTTGTCTCCGCAACTTTGTTTTGTTTCGTTTTGTTAATTTCTTTCGTAAATATCTCTAAATCCTTGCATATATCCTTGTATTCCAATAAACGTTCCAATATAACTTGTGGATCTTTAATATCATTATTTTCATATAGGAGATTTTGGGCTGATTTTGGAATGGTTTCATTTTCTGAACAATTTACAAAACATCTTTGCAATCCACTCAACCCCAAATAAATAGTGACCAATACAATTAGCAGGCCAATTGGAACAATGTGTTGTTGATTATTTTTATTATTATCCATAAATTTCACTTTTTTATTTGTATCTGATGGTGTAGTAGATCCCTCATTTGATAAATTGAAACCATCTTGTGTTGAATTATTTTCGACGAAGGATTCTTCCTCCATTTTTATTCTTTATTCGTTGAAATTTGTGTATCTGTGTATCCTTATCTTGGCAAAATCTTTGTTACGATTGTTACGAACAAAAATCAATAGTTACGAGGGCACGAATAGCAGTATAACAGTGAATAACGTAACGGTAAGAAATGAAACACAATGAAGTGAATAACATAACGGTAAGAAACGAAACACAATGACGACGCCGACGCCATCCGCATTAAAAGACTGCTGTGGGCATGGTGCATGGTGGAATAAGAGCTTTGTTCCTTTACCTTTTTAATGGTAAGAGTGGTAAAAGAGAAAAGTGTCAAAATTGTTCAAAATTGCTCTCTCATGAACATTTTTACTTGAAAAGTAAAGGAACGGAAAAATTGTAGATCCGGCAGCAATGTCAGAAAAAAAACATGAAAAAATCAATTTTCGTCTTTTATTTCACAGTTTTTAATTTAGTGTTGTCAGTGTTCGACTTTTTCTTCGGTTTTTCGTCCATTTTGAGAAATAATCGTCAAACAAAAGTCGAAAAATCAGTTCTGCAATTTTCTACCTGTAGAAATTTTGCTGGTAGCCTGTGGTAGAAGAGAAAGCCATTTTCGCACTCTCTCCCTCTCACTCTCTTAAAAATTGCTTCCAGTTTTGGCACTTTTCGGGGTTAAGGAACGCTTTGCAGGTTAAAAATGGTTAAAATGGTAACCTCAGGTAAGTAAAGCTAAGGTGTTACATGAAATCCATGGCACAATAATACACGTACAACGGCAAAACAGCTGATTATCACATTAGTTGTCAAAATGCATTATTGTGAATAAAATTACATACAAAAGGTAAACAAACATTTCACAGTAGACCGATATTTTGACGTTTGGTGTGGTAAATGGGCCCATTATTGTTATCGATGTAACACCTTCTTATTCTACCATGATAAAATCATACCAAACGTCAAATTTGCTCACAATAATGCATTACTGTGAATTGCTTGTTTACATTTTGTATGTGATTTTATTCACAATAATTCATTTTGACAACTGGTATTAAGATCAGCTGTTTTTGCCGCTGTACCTGTTTATAGTGCCATGACATGGCGGAATAAAAAGGTGTAACGCCAAGAACAGCTGATCATAATATCATAATACTAGTTGTCAAAATGTATTATTGTGAATAAAATCTCATACAAAATTATGGTGGAATAACAAGGTGTTACATCAAATCATACCAAACGTCAAATTTGGTCACAATAATGCATTGCTGTGAATTGCTTGTTTACATTTTGTATGAGATTTTCTTCACAATAACGCATTTTGACAACTAGCATGGTGGAATAAGAAGGTGCTACACCGCCATGCATTGGTGTGAATTGCTTGTTTACATTTTGTACATGGTGGAATAAGAAGGTGTAGCGCCAAAAACAGCTGATCATCATACTAGTTGTCAAAATGCATTATTGTGAATAAAATCTCATACAAAATGTAAACAAGCAATTCACAGCAATGCATTATTGTGACCATATTTGACGTTTGGTATGATTTGATCAAGATCTATCTAACAGGTCACGTAAGTAGCACAAATACAACTCTGTTTTGGCCAAAAATTCTTCAATATGTCAAAATGTTTGTTTACGTTTTCATACAATTTATTCACAATAACAAAAAATTTGACAGATTGAAACCAATCAGCTGGCCGTTTTACGCCACCTTATTATTTCATCATGGATTTGATGTAACACCTTCTTATTCCACCATGACAACTAGTATGATGATCACCTGTTTTTGGCGCTACACCTTCTTATTCCACCATGTACAAAATGTAAACAAGCAATTCACACCAATGCATGGCGGAATAAGAAGGTGTTACATCGATAACAACACCAAACGTCAAAATATCGCATTACTGTGAATGGCTTGTTTACTTTTTGTATGTAATTTTATTCACCTGTATTATTGTGCCATGCACCAATGCATTATTGTGACCAAATTTGACTTTTGGTATGATTTCATGTAACACCTTATTCAATGCCCATAAAAGGTCGGCCATTCAGAGTTCTTTTTTTACAACTTTTAACAACAAACATAAGGGCGAAACCTATAGCTCTGCGTGTTGCGTGTGCGTTCAAAAATACAAAAACATAATACATGTATTTCAAATTTGAAACAACAACAAATACATGTATTTTGTTTTTATATTTTTGAACGCACACGCAACACGCAGAGCTATAGGTTTCGCCCTAATAGATTTTATATTATTGTGATTTGAGTTTCATTGTATTTTAAATCACAATAACGTTTGACAACAAACATAACAATCAGGTGGGATTAGTCCCGGTCCACACTAACGTGAATTTCATTAAAAAGTTTCATGAAATTAGGCCTTCTTAAATCGAATTCTCTACTACAGCAATTTTATGATTTTACTCTACAATGGAGGTTGATCAAGACACATCATTTCATGCAATTTTTTCAATGAAATCACTCTAGTGTGGACCGGGACTTAGTGTCCAACTGTATAAACTGTGACCTTATTCGACCATGGCTGTAGACTAATGGCCTATATTACACCATATGATTCTTTACCATTTTTTCTACCGAACCGATATCGTTAGTTAACGAAAATGTTCGGTTGAAATACCGAAAGTGCTATTCTGTAACTGGTAACATAACCAGTAACTTGCGAAAGAACGATTCGTCAAATATTGATATTTGTTCCAAAAGTACGGGAATGGAAAAATTAAAATTTTTCCAAAAATTCTAGCTGAAATTTATCTGCAAATCGGATGCCAGCAATCACGATGTTAGATCAGCCCATGATGAAATTATAAGGTGGCGTAAAACGGCCAGCTGATTGGTTTCAATCTGTCAAATATTTTGTTATTGTGAATAAATTGTATGAAAACGTAAACAAACATTTTGACATATTGAAGAATTTTCGGCCAAAATAGAGTTGTTGTTGTGCTACTTACGTGATCTGTTAAATAGATCTTGGATCAGCCAAACTTGTCAAGTAGAAAATAAGAGAATGACATTTTTTCACTGTCATAAGTTTGGGTACAACAATGGCACAATTACCAAAGTAGTGGTATCGTAAATTTTTGAATATGTTATGGCAAAATTTTCTTTATGTTGTTGGGGAAATTACAACAAAAATATTTTTTTATAATGGGATTTGACTTTTCAGCAGCTGGTGTGACACCACTACCTTGGTAATTGTGCCATGGGTACAACTTTTTTTTTTGTTATTTTTGGAACACTAGCAACAATATTCTGGAGCCTAGCTAAAGTATTTTTTACTTTTTACACTATTTGGTACTTTTAACATATAATGGCTATATTACACCATATGCTTTTTCACATGTATGTTGTCAATCTGGGTATACTTATATACAGACCAGCTGATGTCAAACATGTGAAAAAGCATATGGTGTAATATAGCCTTAAACAGCGAAGTTCTAAATTTCATATGTTTTTGTAAGACGGGCTAACTGTGCAAATACATCTACCTTTATTATTGTACTATGCAATTTGACTTTCTAATGGGTACTTTACACGATATGTAATTTACATATGGGTTGTCACTTTTTATATACAAAATGCATACGCAAAGTGACAACCCATATGTAAAATACATATCGTGTAAAGTACCCATAAGCCATGACTGCAGGGTTGTATTTTTCAGCGATTTTCATACCTGGCCAAGATCTATTTATTTATTATTTCATCATTTACCTGGCCTACCTCTACTTTATTGTATCATGCCTTTATTATTGTGCCATGGCACAATCATACAAGATACCCGCATCGGCCCAGCTGATGTACTGTGAGCTGTCAAAAAAAAAATGTAATTGAAAACACAAAAATAAAAAACAAAACATTCAATGAAAAACTGTGAATTTTTTTTATGGATTTTTGTAATAATGCGTTTATTAATACCTGCCTAATAACATTTTGTTGAAAAAATTATGTGAATAGCTTTATTTTTGGAAATTATTTTTGAAATTTCACAGTACCGAACTGTTTTTTGTTGTAGTTGTCTGAATTACAAATGAAATGTTACGAATTACAACTAAAATGTTTCGAATTACATCTGAAAAAGGTGTAGTTCCAATGTAACTACTCACTTTCGAATGACACGTTCATACAAAATGTCTATAGTAAATTACAAGAGTTGTCTACAGTTTGTCAGTAGTACTGTTGACAATAGGTCTGTACGATAACTCACAAGTTTGTACAAAATGCTGTTCGATAACAAACTTGTTCAGTAAAAGAGAAATGGGAACTACTTGCAAGTAGTTGCAAGCACTTGCAAATACTTTTTACTTGCGAAGTTATCGAACAGGCCTAATGTCAGTAGTAAATCAGTATAGATTCACTATTGACATTTCCTACAGGGATGGTACGCCGACCGACTTGTTTAACGCCGTATTCTAATAATTTACTGGCTCTTAGTTCTGGCAAACATTTGACGTCATTGGCTTGTATACGTCATTGTTTATTGTAAAACATCTTCTTTCGTATTGTTTATTAAAAAAAGAAAAAACAAAATCGAACTATTCAAAGAGAAACATATACAAATCAATAGAATAACCACAATGCAAGAGAAAGAAGACGCAAATTTGTCAACTACAACGGATTTTAATAATTCTTCGACATTTCATTCATTTTCTAGTCACAAGCGGCAAAGCATCATCGACATAGCAAATTTAAAGGGAAATAAAAAAGTTTTGTTCGATTTACGTTTAATAACGTTATTTATTTTTCTTTCTTGCACAATATTGATCTATAAAATGGTTATTGTTAGTAAGTAAAAAACGCTTATAAATAGCAAACAAGGGAAATGAATAATGGAAAGGGGGAGGAAGAAGGGTAGAAGGGTGTTGCTCAATCGTTGGTGGTAGTTTTGGTAATGAAAAATCGAATTGGAAATGCATTTTTTTTGTTATTGTTCCCAATCCGTAACAGAGTACAGACGAATAGAGAAATTATTTGAATAAGTGTCCGTTTAGTTTATTGTAAACAACTGCAAAGTGTCTACTGATGACATCACTGTGTGCACTTGACATAAATTACATTCAACTTCCTAGTTCTGTGTCGTGCCGCTAACCTAGCCTTCAGAAAGTTCAATTAGTGGTTTTCTTGCTGTTTGGTTTGGACAAACCAAAATTATCAAGGTAGTAATTATAAACAAATGTCTAGACGTGCTACTTTTTTTGCATAATATCCCATTACAAAGAAAACTTATCAAAATTTGTTAGTATTTTTGTTGTTATTTGTGTTTGATTAGGGTCAAAATGTTGCCGTTATCATCACCTTTTCTATTGTGGTGGTAGTATATCAACAGCAATTGATACTGATGAATAACAATGAAAAGAGTAGTAGGTGTTTTATCAAATAGAAAATATGATAAAAACTTAAGCAAAAATATGATGTATTTTGGAAAAAGTATTGTATTGAAATTGCATTAATAGATTATACATGGTCTTTGTTGTTTATTTTAGACGTAATATATGTGTGGTTTATGCGTATTGAAAAAATAAACAATCTTCAGTGTGTCTATCTAATGATGATCTCATTACTGAAAGTAGTGTCTAGATGTTAGCCCAACATCCAATCCACCTCCCCTTCTTCATATCTACGTGCAAATTGATTTGCATACGTACAAATAATAAAAAATTATTTATACGTAGTTTTGCATTTCCAAATATGGTGTTGAATTTTAAAATATAATTTTCTAGACTTTAAGCTCACTTTAGTTTGATTTTATTTAAATTTGCATTTTATCTCTTCCAGTGCCTTATTCCAATATGGAAAATGCTGCAAATTTTAAAGGATTCATTGAAGACAGTTATCGCAGTGCTGTTGTTTGGGCCAATGATCATGAATTGTTGCATATCCTACAGCCACTAGTATGTGGTCTACTTGTTGCAATATTCGGTTATAGTCTTGTGTATTTGGACAGTAATGTGCCGGGAGTCAGCCCTCCATCGCCATTTTCGCCAAGGAAGAAAGTCATGTAAGTCTAATTTAATTTAAACATGTGCAAACTATTCAAAAATATTTTTCTTATTGCATTGCAGGTATTACCAACAGAAAAGCAGTGTCCACTTGGGTTATTTAAGCGCTCTAGGAGCCGGGGTTGTAATTGCAGTTCTCATGTATTTAGATATTTAAATATTTTCAATGTACAACTGCTATATGCTACTGGTGGCAATTCAATATTTTATTTAAGCTTTCATTTTATTTAAAGATATTTCTTTATTTGCTTTGCATATTTGATCTGGATCAAAGTAACTTATAAATGAAATTTCTCCTTTCTAAGTACAAAGTAATATAGGTTCTTCCTAGTAGTTAACATGAATTAAAATGCTTTAAAATTCCTTCTAAGCACTAAAAACCTTAAGTATTAATACATATTTTATAAGAAAATTGAATATATTTACATATATATTTTTATATACATAGAAATTCTAATTGGTGTTTTTATTTTGTAGCAAAACGAATGAGTTTACATTTTGTATGCGTATAAAATTGGATTGGTGTATATCTCGTATACACTGATCGATCCGGAAAGTGCGCAAGCAGTTAAGGCCACATAGTTTGCCAACAACTCGAATTTTGGAACCTAAGTGGGGAAATTTTTG
This sequence comes from Musca autumnalis, assembly GCF_047663935.1. Taxonomy (NCBI): domain Eukaryota; kingdom Metazoa; phylum Arthropoda; class Insecta; order Diptera; family Muscidae; genus Musca; species Musca autumnalis. Next base: position 205,031,856 of record NW_027412088.1, read on the forward strand.
TTCATAAATTTGAAGTAGTGTACAGTACACTCAAGTCCTGATTTGCGTCGTCAATGGTAAATGGAAATATGTTAGCGCAATAATTTCAGATCTCAGGCAAAAATTATCAACAAGACCCTAACACGATATCTGACGCAAATCAGAGCCTGCGTGTGATCGTATACCGAAGCCTGATAGTCGGTTAGATATTGACTCCATCGACGGTATATAATAATTTTATCTTTGGACAATATTGACCGAAATTTCCCTTGAGTTTTCTAAATTTCTCCTTTAAGTTGAAACGGCGGAAAGACAAAACTCATAGGGAATTTTCGTTCAAAATAATCCTCTAAATCTTTTTGATATTCTTTGAATTTTCTGATCTTTATAGCGACGGAGGGCAATCAGGTTAACAACAAGTACATCTTGTGAAAAAGGAACAACAAAGGAAGCTCTTATTCTCTTATTACACTGATTATTATATGTCACTGTAAAGTATGTATTCCCCACAAGAAGTATGCGACCTATCTCTGATACAATTTAACAGCATTCGGTGGTAATGAACTTAAATTTAACTTAAACCTAAACGACTATGAAGCTTACGGAAACGAAATTATCCGTTTTATCTTTAATTTACATACCCAATGTCATACGCTGCACAATATTGTCGAAATCAAAATAGGCACACTGTAATATGGGTCCACTTCCATCTAGGTTGCGTATCAAAAGACTCTGTTCAAAGCGATGTTTTCCTTTGGTAACTTTTACCAGCTTTCCTGCAAGAAAAAAAAAAAACGAACATAAACAAGGAATGTAATATACGAAAACGTTTGACCATACATACCATAAACATCCCACAAAGCATTAATATCAGGTTTTAAATTGCATGATTTTATAACAAAATCCACATTGCCCACAAAAACTCGCATATTACGCTGGGGAGTATCCATGGGATCATCGGTGGTGTTTGCGCCCAATTCTTCATTATTTTTAATAAAAGGTTTCTCTTCTACCATCTGCTGACCTATAGTAGTGGAATTTAACTTTAGTCGTTCATCATTGTTAGCCTTGGTCTTATTAGGCATTGGCATTAGAAAAAGTTCAGTTTTGGTTTCCAACTTATCGGCCGTGATAAATGAGGAATCATATGGCCGTTTAAGTGACCGTCGAACACATATTTGGGTTTGTCTTAAAGTTGCTGGCTTTTTGCTCAAAGAACTTTGTACGGTGTCAAAGCTACTATTGAACACTTTCTCCTCGTGATCCCTTAATTCATTGACAAATCTACTTCTCGAGTTTCCCTCACGGAAAATCTGAGCAAGAGGTTTCTTGGAGTCTGTAAAGAAAACAATAATATTTAATTTTTATTTAATTATTTAAAGAAAAACTATACTTTACTTGATAAAAACATGTTTTGCGTTTGAAAAACACATCCAAAATGGCTATTTGCTGAATTATAACTGTATATTTTATAACGGCTGATTGCAATGATAAAAAGTGGTGGCATACTGGAAGTATATTCCACTGATTTATGACTGCATTAAGTTTTTTATAAATTAACGACTAGAAAAATAAATATTTCCATAAAGTATATTTAAAATTTTTTATTTTTAAAGTAAGACCAGCTATATTACAGATTTATTTAAAAAAACTAATTTATTTATTTGCATTTTATACCAATCATGCCCATTTTTACGTTATCGTAACAATAAATCGCAAATACTCACTCTTTTCAAATACTCACTCTTCACAAATACTCTCTTCATCTATCTTCCACTTTACCAAAAAATGAGCATCTGCTTCCCTAGTAGGGATGTAATTTTCCTATTTTCTTCTTCCATATGCCATGCTTTGCGCCAACAAAAAAAATGGCCCGAATGCAGGAAAACTATACCTTCTAGAAAAAAAGTTATTTTATCAAAAATGCCTAAAAAGTGTCAAAAATATAATTTTCATATAAAATTTTAAGTTTTCTAAAAAAAAAGAAGAAAACTCCGCGCAAAATTGGGAAAAAATTGTGCATGTAGACTATTTTAATATTTTCTATCAATCAAAATTTCTAATTATTATATCTCAACGATAAAATAATACTATAAATACACGAATTTACGATCATTTTCGAAATATAATAATATAATATTATTGGATTATATTATTTTGGAAATTCATGTTCGATTAGCATCTACTTTGATTATTGCGATATGTTTGAATCCCGTTTCATAATAGGTGTGTTCGTTTACTAAACAATTTGTACAAGTTCAGAGTCCAGTAACTTCTTGTAATCGGCTAAGGTCTTTTGCATTGTACTGTAGAGTAAACGAACAACATCCAGTAACAATTTGTACAAATTTTGTGTAATGTGTGTTCGTTTATTCAAAATTTGTATAAATTGTATACAAAAGACCTAAAGGCCTGGGTACATAAGCTACCTTACATGTAGTGCGATTCTCTAACTCATTTTTTGAGTTACCGACAATTGTAGGTAAAATTAAATTGCTTATAATTTCGGTAATTACCGATATTTTTCGTTAAGTTAGCGGCGAATAAAAAGCAATCGTAAAGTTCTACCGATAGCATGAGTGTTGTCAACTTTTATTGGAACTTTTCATTCATAATTTGCGTTTTAATTTTACCGATTTTTGTCGGTAACTCCAAAAATGTGTTAGAGAATCTCACTACTGATTGCCTTGCTTTCTTGCTTCATATATGACATATGCCCTGTTCCCGTACTTTATAAAGTGGTAAAAGTTTTAAAAGTCGTAAACGATTTTCATATAAATTTTAGCTTTGTTCCTTTACTTTTTTAATGGTAAGGGTGGTAAAAGAGAAAAGTGTCAAAATTGCTCTCTCATGAACATTTTTACCAGAAACGTAAAGGAACGGAAAAATGGTAGATATGGCAGCAATGTCAAAAAGAAACATAAAAAATCATTTTTCGTCTTTTATTTCAAGTTTTTAATTTAGTTGTGTCAGCGTTCGACTTTTTCTTCTGTTTTTCGTCTTGAAATAATCGTCAAACAAAAGTCGAAAAATCAGTTCTGCCATTTTTACCTGCAGAAATTTTGCTGGTAGCGTGTGGTAGAAGAGAAAGCCAGTTTCGCTCTCTCTCCACTCTCACTCTCATAAAAATTGCTTCCAGTTTTGCCACTTTTCGGGGTTAAGGAACGCTTTGCAGTAGAGCTGGCAAAAAATCGATGGCACTATCGATAAAATCGATATTTTTTTAAAAATCAACTATCGATAGATAGTTTTGCCTATCGATATTATCGGAACAAAAACCCCCAACCTAAAATTCATTGAAATAAATAGAAATTTCGCTGTTTTTCGGTTTTGCGTGTGTGAGAAAGTAAGTCCGTAGTCACACGTACACATTTTTCGGTAAATTAAAATGTATTTTTTAATATTTTTATAAAATAAAAGCTATTGTCTATTCTCCTTTACATTTCTGTGAACTACTTGGACCAAATGTCAAGAAAAGCATTGGCATTTCCGCCATTTTCATCTCCAAAGTAATGGTGTTGACAAATTAACGATAATATCGATAGCAATCGATATTTTAAAATATTATATCGAAAATATCTAATGTTGGGAATATCGATGGTTTGCCAGCTCTACTTTGCAGGTTAAAAATGGTAACCTCAGGTAAGTAAAGGTACACAGCTATTGAGTAAACGAACACACCTATTTCTGTCATTTATGGCCCGGCCATGGCACAATATTACAGGTACAGCGGCAAAAACAGCTGATCTTCATACCAGTTGTCAAAATGCATTATTGTGAATAAAAACACATACAAAATGTATACAATTCACAAAAATACATTATTGTGACCAAATTTGACGTTTGGTATGATTTCATGTAACACCTTCTTATTCCGCCATGGGCCGGGCCGATAGCAATAATCGGACCATTTACCGCACCAAACGTCAAAATTTGTTCACAATAACAATTGCTTGTTTACATTTGGTATGTAATTTTATTCACAATAATGCATTTTGACAACTAGTGTGATAACCAGCTGTTTTTGCCGCTGTACCTGTATTATTGTGCCATGGCCCGGCCATAATCGATTTTCGATTATTAGATTTTGCGATTATCGAAATTAGATAAATATCGACTTCATATTCATTTTCGATATTTGTATGTCAAATTTGATGTTGTGTTGTGAGAATTCAATCCACGCTAGTTCTTCTTTTTTCTAGATTAGATTAGGAGAAAATCAAAAATATATTTTTTATTAATTTAAACAAAGTAAACAGTTTTTAAATCTTTGGCAAGATGAGTACGATTTTGGAAAAAATCGCGGCCATTGAGTCTGAGGTTTGTATTCATGATATTGATCGTTTTATTCCCAAAATCTAATGGAAACTAACCTCTTTATTGTTCTTTGGGCCGTAGATGGCACGTACTCAAAAAAACAAAGCCACTTCAGCTCATTTGGGTCTACTTAAAGCTAAATTGGCCAAATTGAGAAGAGAATTGATTTCTCCAAAGGGTGGCGGCGGTGGTGCTGGTGAACAAGGTAAGTAGGAATACATAAGTTAAATTAACAATAAGGACACTATCTGAACATAACTTTGTTATCCTGTTACAGGTTTTGAAGTGGCAAAAACAGGTGATGCTCGAGTGGGGTTTGTGGGCTTTCCGTCAGTGGGTAAATCTACGCTGCTGTCCAACTTGGCGGGAGTTTATTCTGAGGTAGCGGCATACGAGTTCACAACGCTGACCACCGTGCCCGGTTGTATCAAATACAAGGGAGCCAAGATTCAGTTACTGGATTTGCCTGGTATTATTGAGGGTGCCAAGGATGGTAAAGGTCGTGGTAGACAAGTTATTGCCGTCGCTCGAACCTGTAATTTGATATTTATGGTACTGGATTGTTTGAAACCTCTCGGACATAAGAAACTTCTGGAACATGAATTGGAAGGTTTCGGTATACGCCTAAATAAGAAACCACCAAATATCTATTTTAAACGTAAGGATAAGGGTGGTGTTAATCTCAATAGTATGGTACCACAATCTGAATTGGATGCGGATATGGTTAAGACCATCCTGTCGGAATATAAAATACACAATGCTGATATTACACTGCGCTATGATGCCACCAGCGATGATTTAATTGATGTCATCGAAGGCAATCGCATTTACATACCCTGCATATATCTGTTGAATAAAATCGATCAAATTTCCATCGAGGAATTGGATGTTATTTATAAAATTCCCCATTGTGTGCCTATATCTGCTCATCATCGCTGGAACTTTGATGATTTATTGGAGAAAATGTGGGAATATTTACAGCTGGTGCGAATGTAAGTTGTTGTGAAATGTGATGTTTGGAAATTTGGGAAAAAGTTAGATTAAGGGGGACCACACGACTTGAAGACGTTTCCTAACAAAATGTTCAGCTATAAGAATCTTTTTAATTGTTCCCCTAACATTCCAGAAGGGACATGGGAGACTTTTCTCATATCAATGAGTGTACCCCATTAATATTAGCTCAATGATACGGTATCGACTGCTTATCGGCGAGTGCGAAAGGCGTGTCGTACGACACCACTTGTAAAAACGTTTTCCATTGCTAAAATACTCAAGAAATGTTGCTAACATTGCTGAGGGGTATTTTGCCAACGTTGAAAATTTGATGTTGCTTGGCCTGGGAATCGAACGGCAGACCTTGAGAGTGCAAGGCGGGTGTGCATACCACTGCACAACGGTGGCACCCATAGAAGAATCATTTATAGGACAAAATAAATTCTATTCCTATCTCAGCCCTAAAAAACTTAGGCTCTTTTTTAACGAGTTGCTTCTTTCCGTATTATAATGGAGACCCCACATCTCGCGAAGTATGGATTTCCTCTACAAGAGATTCACATTAAAGTAATCCGAATAAAAAAACTTCTCGTCAATAGAAAATTTACTGCATTTAAGGTGGTGCTTCTAAATCCAACGTGTTTCCCTTCAACATAAATTTGACCCCCCACCTCACATATTTTTTTGTTGTAACTCAATATTGATTTTTGCGTTCCTTCTTTACAGTTACACCAAACCCAAAGGACAATTACCAGATTACAGTTCTCCCATTGTATTGAACAGCGAAAGGACAACCATTCAGGATTTCTGTAATAAATTGCATCGAAGTATTGCAAAGGAATTCAAATAGTAAGTATTGAATATATGACAGGTAATTAATGTGAGGAATGTACATTTTTATACCTTGTCTATTTCAGTGCCTTGGTATGGGGTTCATCGGTAAAACATCAGCCACAAAAGGTCGGTATCGAACATGTACTCAACGATGAAGATGTTGTACAAATTGTTAAGAAAGTCTAAGACAAAAAGAGAGGAGCATTCATTACTTTTGAAATTTGGAATTTTGAAATGTTTGTGTTAATAAGTAGATCAGATGAAGATGTGAAAACATATACTTGTAATTATTTTGAAATAGCGTAATAAGAGCCTAAACGCCACAAATAAAGAAACAACACTTCCCCCAGCTAACCCAGCAAAAAAGGAAACAATTTCATTGTTTTTTTTTTAAGAGTTATGTATGTGGATACGTTTCGGTTACACAGAGTATCGCAGGAAGAGAAACAAAATAAACAAGAAAACAATATAATTTGAGTGGAGTCCTTTGCCTTAGGCATACTAAAAAATGTTGCGTTCTCACATATGTTTAACAGGGAAGTAGACAAATGGAAAATTAAAAATGAAAACCCAAAATACAGCCTGGTTGAATGGAAGATACTTTACAGCAAGCAAACATTTTCGTCCCAACGATGAATTTGGCGGTCCCCACCTACCCTTACCCGTAACCTTCATGGTAAGGGAAATGATATATCAAATAATAATGAGATTAATGTAGAACCCATAACATCACAGGACAGGAGCAAATAATAATGAAGAACCCATACCGCCACAAAATGAGGTTTATATTGTTCAACAAGAAGAACTATTTTATTTTTCAAGTAATGCGGAATTTAGCACTGGAGATGTCATAGACGTTGAACACATTGCTTGCCGTGATCCCCATGAAGAACTTTTGGAGTATAATAATAAATACAATTAGATTAGGAAGATGATGAAGAGTATGCCCCTCCAACGCATGATGTTGAAGGATATGAGGAAAATTTAAATAATCCTATGACAGAATTATCTTCAAAAGAAGATGTTGATATTATTTTGCCATTATTACTTGTTTCTACAAGTATACCTAATCTCCCAAACAGCTCCAAGTACTTACAAAAAGGTACTAGTTTCTAAAATGGACTATGAATATTTAAGGGAATCCGCAAATTATAATTTACCCCAGCGGAATTTTTCGCACGGAAAATAATTTTAAAAAGTGAAATTCTTTTAAAATCGATATTTGTAAAAATTTGAAAACTAGATTCGCCTAATTTTTGGGGTATTCTTTTTGGCATAAATATGGAAATAATTGGGAAAGGGAACGAATTCCGCACGGAATTTTTATTCATGATTGCACAGATAATATGTATGTCTGGTTTCTTTCCCAGTAACTTTCTCAGAGAGTAAGGAGTATTTATTCTCTTTTGCTAGAAAATTATAAAAAGTAAATAGACCCCTTCCATGATACAATAAGAAGGTAGCAGCAAGCATTTGTCCAGCAAGAATTTGAAAACTCTCAGTAAAAGAACTGTAAAAATGCCTCTCTCGAATCGCTCTCTTTTGCTGACTTTTTGTGTTAACAGACAACTTCCAGCAACAATTGGAACAAATTGTTACAAATTTTAGGGTAACCAGACGGACCTAATGTCTACAGCCGAATTGTCCGAAGGGTAACTGTAATTTTACAGAAATTATTTTGTGAAATACCTGAACAAAAAAGGCGGAGTGTATTGACGAGTTTTGGTTTTCTTGGTCCAATATGATCGTTTGTGTTATTTTTTAAGCTCTGTAGACCTAAGTATTTTTCAAATAAAATTGCTTTTTATTTCATTTGTCCCGACCTTTCGTCAATATTTGTTGACATCTTCAGGGGGATACGTAATAAATAAAGTTAATTTTACATGAAGTTTTTTGTCAAGAAGCACATTCAAAATACAACACAACTTAAAATTAGTTGGCCAGTTCCCGTACTTTATAAAGTGGTAAAAGTCGTAAAAGTCGTAAACGATTTTCATATAAATTTTGTGTACGGGAACGCAAAATGTGTAAAAGTGGTAAAAATTGTAAAAACTTTTTAGTTCTGGAACAGAGCTATTATCACATAACGATTGTATTATATTGCAACTCGGTAACTGACATTCGATGGAATGTACATACAAACAAATTATGAACTTAGTACCGCATATATTTTCCAACTACAAGACCTGCACTCTGATTGGGAAATTGTACTAGTCCTTAAAATTTTTTCCGGATTATTTAAAGCAAAATATCTCCATAATACTTTACGTAAATTTTATTATTCAGATATACGCCACAATAGACTTAAATGTATGTGATAGATGACCACCTCATCCTGACTGACTACAGTTTGGAGATTTTTGGAGAGTTTTGTGACTGAGAACTTGCAAATTTTTGCTGGGAAAATTTGTACCCAAAAATTTGCAAGTCTGATCAGCTGAATTTTAATCACCTGTTCAATGTAAACAACTCGAAATGTTAACATTTTTGTGGATAGGATTAAAGCATTAAATAAGTAAACTGCAATTTTAAAAATTATGTTTTTGTTCCGTTTGGTTTAAAATATCAAAAGAAACAAAAACAAATTTCATACATTTTGGGAAACAGCTGACTTTCTTGCAAGTTTTTGCAAAATGCTGTTCGATAACTTTCTGCAATTTTTCTTGCTTGAGAGAGTAAAATTCACTGAGAGAAGTTGCTGGAACTGACTGAGTAATTATTAGGTGTGTACGATAACTTCGCAAGTAAAAAGTAGTCCCAATTTACATTATGCGAGTTTACTTGCGGCAATTGTCAGTTTGTAGGTGAGAGAGGGTGCTGAGAAGCAAAGGGTTACCATATGCCTCACCTCTCTCTCCTACAAAATGACAATTGCCGCAAGTAAACTCGCCCAATGTAAATTGGGACGTACTTGCAAGCACTCAGCAAGTTCTCAGTAACCTCTCTCCACCATTTTTACTCTCTCGAAGCAAAAAATTTGCAGATTGTTATCGAACAGCAATTTGTAAAAACTTGCAAGAAGTCAGCTGATTTGATAAACAAGAATTTGGCGGAAAAGATTAAGGGGTCGATTATGGATAGCAACCCAACTTAAGTTGCGTTGCCCATAGCAAATTTAATGATAAAAAAATCCAATTTATACATTGAAATTCTAACTTGTTTACAATTAAATTAGTAGCTGAAGGTTCAAAACACTGATACTGAATGAATTCTTCAAACATTTCTGTCGTTTCACTTACTTGGCTTATCTTTCCTTTACCGACCCACCTCAGAAAATTATGAAAAAATTACCACAGATAGTGCTTTTTATCCCGATTCCAACCATGTATTGCTTTTGATGCGGAAATGTATACTTCCCGAGATATGGGCCTCCAAAGTTCCACAAAGTCCCTTGTATAAAATGTTGGCAAACCACCGCAGAAAACTATGAAGAAAATACCACAGATACTGCTTTTTATCCCATTTCCAAGCATGTATTCCTTTTGTTGCGGAAATGTATACTTCCCGAGATATAGGCCTCGAAAGTTCCACAAAATTATTAAAAAATTACCACAGATAGTGATGTCTATACTGATTTCAACGATGTATTATTTTGTTGAAGGGTATGTATATACCTCCAAAAATATCTAATTTAAAAGAAAATTTTGTTCCCATTCCCGAGATTTGCACCTGTCTATAGGAGATGTCTTAAATCCCGGCCGAAGGCCGGCTATTTAGAGAATACACTTTGTGGATCTTTTCAGGTTGAAATCGGGATAAAAAGCACTATATGTGGGAAAAGGAAAGGAGTTCCAATTTAACAATTGAAGGTGTCTACCATTTTTTTTATTTTCCATTTAAAATTCTTCTTCGATCCATAAAATCTTGTCACACTTAACAGCTATATTATTTGATGTGAAATCTTGTTCTGAGTGCGAGAATGCGGATTGGATTATGACAATAGTTTGTGAGATAGCGCAACACGGAAATCCAATGATGTTGTAGCTTGTGCCTTCAAATATAGTGGCTCTCCTTCCACGTTCTTATTTGATAGTGGTCGATTGACTTATGCAGGCAAACCCGTTGACTTGACTTGTGCCAATGATCCGGAACGGTGTTCCACCCGGCTAGTGTGTTAAGGCTTCGGTACATAAGAATCATGGCTTTCTGGCTGAAATCATTTCTGCCTCTTATGTAACGAGGTCCTTAGTATTGCTACAACTATAATTCCCTTTCCAATGCACAAATATAAAACATACTGGAACGCAGTGCGATGTTTGGCATACATATTTATTGATATCGTTGGGAATACCTGGCCGTTTTCATTGTGTTTCTCCTGCTCCATGGATGCACTGCTTTTTGCTGAGATTTGATACCTTTAAAATAAAAAAATAGTCACCAGAAACTACAAAATAAGTTATTTTACTTACATTACCGTTTTCCATAATTTATTTAATAATTTTTTCCCTTTTTTATATCTATTTATTTTAATAGCCAAACGTTTGTTTATGTTTTTGCCAAGAAGTCCGCCACAAAACATTCGAATTTAAATCAGCTGATCAAACTTGCATATTCTTACAAGAAAAATTTTCTTTGCAAAGACTTGTAAACAAAAGTCTCCAAAACTCTCCAATATTCTCTCACAATTGTCTCCAAATTCTCTCTCTTTTACTTTGCAAGTTTGTTATCGAACAGCATTTTGTAAAAGTTTGTGCAAATTTGCACAAACTTTTGGGTTAGCGTACAGACCTATTGCTGGGAAAGTTATCGTACACACCTAATGTTAACATTAGCTGTGTCTGGTTACCCTAAAATTTGTAACAATTTGTACCAATTGTTGCTGGAAGTCGTCTGTTAACACAAAAAACCAGCAAAAGAGAGCGATTCGAGAGAGACATTTTGACAGTTCTTTCACTGAGAGCTTGCAAATTCTTGCTGGACAAATTTCTTCTAGCAAGCACTTGCAAGCTCTTCTTCTTCCTGAAAACAATCAATCAGCCGTTTTTAGTTTTTTGTTGATTTATGTTTGTGAACATTAAAAACAATTTTATACCCCGTTTATATATAACGGGATTTAACAAACCGACTGGGTTTTAACTGTCAATTCCATTGCTTATATTTCAAACAAATCCTCTCAAAGAAGGTTAACCCTGCAAAAAGCTCTAATATAAACAGCATATTATTGTGGAAATAACATAGCCTAGTTGTATTGTTTTATGGAGAACAAATTTGTAAAGTGGAAAAATACTTTTTTGTTTCATTTTCTTTTTTATTTTTAATAAAATACAACGTGTTTGCTTCCTTTGTTGGCGGACAAATTGTTCTGTTTTGGCAAGTCAGCTGATTGCTTGCTGGTTTTTGCTGGGAAGGTGTCTCCCAGCAAAATTTGACGGAAGGGGTTCTTTGCGATGACGTGATTTCATGTCATCTTTTGCATTGGTTCAAAGGAAGTCGTGAAAGATCCGATCTTTTCATTAGGATTTGAACCAATGCAAAGGAAGTCGTGAAAGATCCGATCTTTTCATCAGCATTTGTACCCATTCCATCGATCCAATAGAGATGATGTTTGTGTTTTTATTTACACACCTGTTTATTTTCATTTTGGTATGTTCCAGTACTGCAAAAATCTACTAATTTTTATTATTTTTTTCCGATAACATAAAGGAAAAATTGTTATCGTAGTAAAAATAAGTAGATTCTTGCAGTTTCTGGAACAAACCAAAGTTGTTAGAACTGTCGTCGTTATGTCTTACATTTCCTGCATATCAAACAACTAAAACTTCTAAACTATTGGTATTATATGAAGTCCCAACCATCGAGCTATAAATAGAATCGGACTGCACACATTGCTATTTTAAAAGTTCCCTTGTCTGTTCTAAATCTGACATATGCTAAGTTTACATTTACGAAATCCACTCGATTTCAACTGTCAATTCCATAGCTCAAACGTCAAATGAGATTTCATTTGACGTTTAACCTATGGAATTGACAGTTGAAATCAAGTGGATTTCGTAAATGTAAACCAAGCAATAGAATGAAATCAATCAAATCTCGCTTCTTGGAATTTGAAAAAAAAGTCCGAAACGAAAAGGAACAAGAATCTGAAAATAAAGAAGAAACTACTTTTGGAAAGAAACAATTAAAAATAAATTAATTAAGCATAAATGTTATTTTCCATAAAAAGTCTCTCCTCCCCGTTCGTTACATTTTGTTCTTAGAGATCCCTAAAGCAAGCCGGGTTGTAGATCCCTACATATTTCCGTCACTAAACAAAGGAGTATAAATTACCAAAATGTTGTTATAAAATAACAAAATTATAAAATAAACGTAATTTACGAAATAAAAATACTTAAAGGAGTGCATTTGGAGTCCATGTTGAAATCTGAACTGGTGATGGGAAGATAATTGAAAAAACCTTTTGTAAGATGAAAGAATATCAGTTGCGGAGAACGGAGGAAGTAATCTTTTGCGTTGCAGCGGTGGTGATTACATTGCAATTTTGGATGTAAACTTTTGAAAAACTAAACTGATAAATTAATTGTAGCTATTTCATGAATTCGTTTGAATTAATAAAGAGTTTTGTTTTTCATGAAAACCATATTTCAATACAGCATTTCCATTTTCCAAACAAGACATGAAAATTTCATGCCAAGGGGTTGGTGAAAATGACATGCCAAAGCATTGGTTAAAATGACATGTCAAAGCATGGGTGAAAATGACGTGTCAAAGCATTGGTGAAAATGACATGTCAAATCATTGGTTAAAATGACATGCCAAAGCATTGGTGGAAATGACATGTCAACGCATTGGTTAAAATGACATGCTTAGGATCCAGAAAAGAACGTCATCTTTTGGGGTCCACGCTCATATAAAATTCATCGATGAAGATGCTAAAAAGATGACATGCTAGATCACTTGCACCCATGATTGAATGTCATCTTTGGCATCGAACTTTTTGCTGGGCTGTTTACGTTTTACAATTTTCTAGCAAAAGAGAATAAAAACCCCTTACTCTCTGAGAAAGTTCTTGCTTGACAATTCTTGCTGGGAAAGTAACCAGACAGACTTAATGTAAACAACTCGAAATAACTCCCAATTTACTGACAATTGCCGCAAGTAAACTCGCCTAATGTAAGTCCCAATTTACATTAGGCGAGTTTACTTGCGGCAATTGTCAGTTGGATGGAGAGAGAGGTGAGGCATATGGTAACCCTTTGCCTCTCAGCCCCCTCTCTCACCTACAAACTGACAATTGCCGCAAGTAAACTCGCCTAATGTAAATTGGGACTAAATTGGGAGTTATTTCGAGTTGTTTACATTAAGTCTGTCTGGTTACTTTCCCAGCAAGAATTGTCAAGCAAGAACTTTCTCAGAGAGTAAGGGGTTTTTATTCTCTTTTGCTAGAAAATTGTAAAACGTAAACAGACACCTTCCCAGCAAAAACCAGCAAGCATTGTCGCTGGATAATTTTGTTATCGAACAGTATTCAGTAAAAATTTGTACGAATGGTTATCCTACATACCTTTTATTACAAAGTGATGTTTGAAGTAATTATAGCTGAGATAAACGAAGTCATTTTCAATGGTGCAATTGAGACGTCTCTACGCCTTTCAAATTTACTTTCAGATCAATTTTAACAGGACCTTTTCAATTATTTCGGTGTCAGTGATATCTGCGTAGGCAAGTACAATGGCTGACTTCCGTATCGTCAGTTGCTTTACAAATGACTGAAAATATGCGAAGCATTATGTTTATTAACGTCGTTGCAATTAACAACTACGAAGCTACGTGTTTCAAAACAACAAAAATGTGCATTTTCAACGCCGGTAAAAAGCAAACATGTATCATTTTTATTTCTATACGTTCAAGAATCTTCAAGTTTTACCACCTTTTACTCGAAAAACGTTCCTTTACTTCAGGCACAATTCAATTCATATGGGAGCATTTTACAACTCTTACTACTTTTGCCGCTTTTACCATTTTCAGAAGTAAAGGAACAGAACATTAGTTACATTTTCGAGGAACAATGTATGAGTGTACAATTGAAACATTTTGACGAAGTTTAAACAACACAAAACAAGTGACGATACGCAAGTCAGCCAATCTGTAGCTTTGTGTATAGCGAGTCATTTCATTTTATATTTCGTATGATGACCTTATTCCAGTATGATGTTAACTTGTACTGAAGGACTCCAAGTGGTTCTCCTCTACTTTTACTGCTGACCCTGTAAGGACATCCGTTAAGGACATTCTCCACTGTCATCGTTTTTTTTTTAACTCCAAAAATGTTAGGCATTTTCATTTTTTCTCTCTTTATTTTTAGTATTGAAAAAAAAAAAAAACAATATATTTGTTTTATATGTATGTACATACAGATCAGTAGATGTTGCTTCTTTTTGTTTGATTGGTCTTATTTTTAATAGAGTTTCTAACGTTATCTTGTATTTAGAGACTGTGTATATTTTTATTGGTTTTTAAACTTAAAAACTAACTTTCAAATGATTGGTGGTGGGTGGCTGATTAACTGAATACGGATTACATCGAAAGATTACACTCCGGAAAACGTTGCAGTAGTAGCGGACGACCACCGACCAGCTCTAACGACACGACATTGCTAACTTAGAAAAGAAAACGTAGCTTAGAGAAGATAAAAAATAGTTTTTTTTCGTATTTACTAAAAACGCAAATTATATTCTACGACATTCCCTTAGATTTCTTATAGTTTGTAAAAATAAATGGGAAGAATTAGAACACATGTAAAAAAGAAAGACGGAACAGCGAAATAGAATTGAATTAAACAAAAAAGGAAGAACAAAACCTGGGAAGGAAAGAATATTTGAAATAAATAAACAAGAAAACTAGGTAAAGAGTTGCAGATAGGTTTAGTAAAGCTGATTGATCTCTGTTTTTGTTTTACACATTGTATTGTTTGTTTAACATTAATTAACATTTGTTGTTGATTTTAGCAACTGATGGGTGGTGAGGTAATGTGGACTTTCAATGAAAGCTTCACAAACTCCCAGGAAAAAAACAATACCGTAGCTGTAGTTAAAGGTTATTTGTTTTCTGTAAATTATATTAGACCACGGATAAAGGCATCATTATTATTATTATAAATCATCTTTCATTCTTTCATCCATCCAATCGTTTGTGGATACGATGTGACGACACTTTGTGTAAAATATGACGACAAACTAAACAAATGTTTTTTACAAAAAATATTTGTTCTGTTTTTTTTTTATGTTTTGTTTTGCTTAACGACGGCGCTATAAAAACTGGATCTACCATGAAATCTTCTTCTTAAGTGCTAGCTTAGAATGTTATTATTGGGGAAAATGGTTTACGTTTTTCCGGCACGCATAACACCTCGTACCTTTTTGGTAACTGGTTCGGATTGGTCATCCTTCATTGCCTCAAACAAAGAGGCATTTTCCTGCAATAGAGGGTGATAATATTAAGAATTTGTTATTTAATGTCCGGCATATATGCCACGCTTACCAGTGAATTTTGATCTATAGATGTTAGGTGATCGGAGGCTGGACGTTTTTCTGCACTTTTTATTATTGATGACTGACCACCACTGGTGGTGGGTTTCAAGGCATTTGTTACTTTCTTATGAGTCCCTAAGGTTGTTATTATTGAATATGTATCAAAAGGTATATATATTTTAGTATTTGGAAATTCCTCAGCATCCGGTGGAGGCTCTTGGAAATATAGAGGTGGTAATGTAATGGGTACATTGAATGTTTTGTTTGGCGTTAAATCACACTGTCCCATTTTGGAACATATAATAAAGTTAGCGAGATCGCAACAGGCCCATAATTTCTGTGAAAAAAAGGAAAACTCACATGGTAAAAGGTTGTGTAAAGATAGGAGGTGTTTTGAGCGAAATCTCAAAACAAATGTAGCGAATACGTTTTTCATTTGATTTTATTGATTTTATTCGATTTGAAATATACAGCCTAATTCTAAATTTTCATTAGTGGAAAAATTCTCATCAAGGTGTCTTAAGATGGTTATTTTTTGATTTTGTTCTATATTTTAATATAAAAAATTGAAACTTTATTTCATGTTCATATTTAGTGAATTTCAAGAATTTTTCACTAATGAACATTCCGAACTAGGCTGATAGACAAACAACCGAACTGATCTGCATTACTTACCAAATTATATGCCTGGTTATCAGCATTGGGTGTTACAACATAATGATTCTTCATCATTTCAATAAGATTCTTATAGAAGCTATATGAAAATGTTTCAGATTTTGCCATCAGAGGTTCCAAAATGAAACGCAGACATTTTTCGGCTTGTTTCAATTGAGCAAGATCCTGGTAATTGGTAAACTTTGGATCATGCACAAGTATGGGTAGGGCAAAAGCCAATATAAAATCAGGTAATATGTGCAAACGTTGTTCCTCTGTTGCATCGTGGTCTGAAATACACAAAAAATGACGAATAAGAAAATGAGGACAATTTTTTTTAAATATGGGGCCACTTACTTGTTGCTTGTAATGTTTTAAGATATTCTCTTCTTTTGTTGACATCAGCTTCCAAAAATTGACGTTTTAGTTCAAAAAGCCTAATAATTAAAAAAGTGAGAAATAAATTAAAAATTATGCCCAATTTAGGGGCTCCATACTAATGTGTACCCAGTACGCCTGTAGTTATCCCAACAATATAGGATTTTGATACTGAAGGTATTGGCCAAAAACACAAGGACAGTATCAAATCGGGTGGAACCTATGAAGAGTTCACTCTTTGCAGATTAGTGCAGATATAAAAGATTTACATTCTTTAAGCGAAGGCTCACCGTACCTCTGCATTTATAGGTTCTCAGAGTCCTCATATGGGATTGAGTCCACTTTAGGAGCTCCACTCAAAATGTTTTGAATCTTGTACCACCGCACCGTGTACTTCTTAATTTATTGACACCACAAAGCTATACCCATTATTTTCGGGAGAACAACCAAATCTCAGCAGTTACTTACTTACTTAGCTGGCCTTTTACAGAACATTTGTTCCATAAGCCGAACTAAGAAAAAATCTCCAATCCTCTCTGTTTGCTGCTGTATTTTCCCATCTCAGCAGTTATGGTGCTTTAAATCTACGTATGGCTACTTTCGGGGCTTCACATGAATCCCATACCATGCGTAAGTGCAAAGGTCAACGCCTGTACATTAATATTATGCAACAGCTAAGCCTTGGTATAGAGGCCACAGCTACATACTTTCTAAGATGGAGGTCAATACTTCTGCAGTTATGGTCCTAAAAACCTATTTAAATCAGTTTCTTCGGAAGGTTGGCCTATGTTTTATCAACAAGAAAATTTGTTATCACAAACTGCAATTTGATTTTGTCTAAATATTTCTTTACATGAAAGTAGTAAATCCTGGCCAAAGGAACCTCTTAACTACACATCATCCTCTTCACTTACATGTTTAAAAAAATGAACTTACTTCTTATCCGTTTCATGGCCTGACAACGCATAGAAACCCATAAAGTCCAGTGGCAAACAATTACTAGGCAGTCCCTTGTTCAGACCTTTGTGTAATTTGCGGGCAAACATCTCTCTGACTTGGGGCACAGGATCACACTTGAAATAGACAAAAAAAAAAGAAGAAGAAGAAAAAAAAAAAACGTAAAGCAATTGCTTTCTACGCATTAGTTCTAATTCACCATTAACTGGGCCAAACTGTAATACTGCTCAGCGGTATACTGATCACCAACACCTTTTTGTTCGCATATCTTTAACATTGCACAGGCGGCTGCTGCCCTAAACCACGACGATTCGGCGGCAAACATTCGCTTGTGATCCAACAAATCACCGCCGTGATGTATAAAGGCTATCAGCATACGAAATGTTTTCTTGGCAGAGGCTTCATCATCCTTCAGGCCCAACAACCAACGGGCCATTGTTTTTAAACCCTCCAATTTGCACAGGGTGTCTATGGGTAATTCCTCCTGATCGCACCAATCACCTTCGATTCGATTACAGTTTCTATCCTCAGGTACTGGCTGTATTAACAATTCCTTAACAATGCGTCTGGCTATCATGTTCTTTATCTTCTCTGCAAAGGCTCGTGGCATATTGTAGGCTATGTGACCCATTGTGACAACTTTTGTCCGTTGGTGGGCACAGTTAGGTTTGAGGGTGAGTCGCAAATTATCCATAATCTCGTGGAATATGGGATGTACAGTCTTTGGTGTGTCCAAAATTTCGGTGCCACCATTCAACTGAGCCTGGGTATTGACAAAAATACAACGTACCGCATGCTTGGCTTGTTTCGGTGTGCCTTCTACAGCAAAGTCTTTACAAACGGGAGCCAATTCCTCCAAAATAGCAGAATCTACTGAAATCAGTGGTTTATAGCGACCCAGATGGGTAAGAGATTTCAATATTAATGGGGCCGAGTAGTCGTTATCATAGCTCAGTAAAGAGATTAAATGACGTAATGCCTTGTCCGTAAAGAAGTGCGGTGAAAATAAATACGATAAAGCCTAAAGAGTTGTGGAATTAGAAGTTACTAAGACGTTATATTTGCAGATAATCTTTATACTCACAGTCAATAATTTAAGGCCTTGCTCGCCAGCCTCATTTTCAGGCAAGCCAATTTCCTTGCAGGTTTCACCACCACGCATGCACTCCTCAATTAAACTAAAGAAAAACAACAACATTATATGCAACTTCGCTTGACAATTTACGCCTCCAATTCAATGCTTACCCAATTAATATTCCCAAAGAGTCCTTATCGATCATTACCGAAGCTATCCTTTCTATTAACATTTTCACAGTCTGATAATAGAGATTAGTCATAATAGGTGTTCCCAGCTTTTTCAATAACAATGACATGGTGTCCGCACACTCCTTACATGAGACATCTCGCTTTAGAATAATTTCCATATAACGCAGCAGAGTTGGATCTTTTCTCATGTTGGTGCTAAACTTTCCAATAAATTCCGATGCTTTTAGGGGATCTGCTAAGAGTTTACAAATGATAGTTTGTTTTATTGCCAATTGACTTTGCATTGATGGTGTCATGTCTTTAGTTTTGTGCAATTTTACCCATTCCAAGACAGTTTTACGGGTCTTCATTTGATTCTTTTGCAGTTCAATAAATGCCTTGGTGGCATTGTCGTCAAAGGTGCCCATTAGATGATATAATTGTTTCATACGCTCCAGCGGAGGCATTTTATAGGGCACTAGCGATGTAATTAGCAGACGTTCCACTTGCAAACGATCTTCCAGAGTGGGCATATAATAGCCATGCATTATTTTATTCTTAATCCATTCAACGTTCTTCTTAACCTCTGGCGACAGATCGTTTGGCTCACATATTGCCTTCTTGTAGACAAAGGCCAAACCCAACATGGCCTCTTTACGTATTTTGAATTTTTTATCTAAGGTACGTTCGCGTACAATGTCCAGTAGCTCTTCAGATTCGCATACTATGGAAAATTCTCGTTTGGCTGTTTCAACAATAGCCATGACCACTTCGTAGCGTACATTTTCATCGGAGTCATGTTGTCGGGCACGCAGACATTGTATGACATCCTCTCGTAGGTGGGCTTGATTGAGCAGAAAGTGCATTGAGGATTGAACACACTTGACGCGTATCGAATATGATATGTCACAGAAACGACCAAAAAACATGCGTAGCAGGTTTGGATGTTTTTTCGAGATTTGTGAATCTTTTTCGGAGAACATGCGGGCCAGTAAAGCAACAGCTTCTGCAAAGTGGCAAGTGGTGGTAAAACAAATATTCGAATTTAATTTTTATTAATGATTTGCCAGTACTTACTCAGACGCTCCTGTTCATTTGAAGATTTTAATTTACATTCCAGTTGTGGCAATACCGAACACAAGATATTCGGACAAATTATATGCAGTTCATAAATTAGGTCATAAACTTTAGTACAAATTTCATAGTTTTTGTCGATTTTATCTAAAACCAAAACCTGATTGAAAAACTGAAAAGAGAGAAGAAGACAAATGGGGATAGTTACGATAGTATAAAAAGTTTCGTTTAGAGCCGGCCTCGATTTTTTTGGGACAAACTTTTTTTCGTGGATGAATGCCATTCCCCTTGGAATTTATAAATTTCATCTTTGGGCCCCTTTCTGATCTGTTGCTACATCTTTGCTGCAGAAGTCCATACTTTTTTAGATATTTGCCTCGAAAGTTCAGTACGCCCCTAGAGCTGATACAGATCATACCAGTCACGTTGAAAATTAAAATAATTATAGTATGTGACGGATTCATAGGATGATTGAAGGCACATCAACTCCCGTAGTATTAAGTGAAGTATATGGTGCCACAAAATAACTCGAGCACCTATCTTAAATCGAATTTGTGATTTTGTTTTAGTTTAGGGACTCGAATCGGTTTGAGAACTTAACTTGTCCCGCATTTTTTCATTTACCTACCATTTTGATTATCGTTTCTAATGAATCGGCTGTCTTGATGATCAATTGTTCGGCCAATTGATAAGCGTATTTGTTTTGTGATTTCCGGGGTTCCACAATATTTATTAAGATTAAATCCAATATATCTGTGGTGAAGTTATCTGCCTCACTTATTAAGGGACTCATTATATCAATCATAAAATTCTTCACTTTGGTGCTATGCTCCTCACTGAAAGGAGGAAACAGTATTAAGGAATTGCGCATTATTTTCTGCTGTAGTTGCCTCTCTCATTAACTTACTTGACTATTTTAAACATCATGCCAAACAATTGGCAAAAAATCTCTGCACAATCTTCCAGCTCGAAGCACATATTAAACGATTTGACATAGGCAAGATTTTCCAACAAGTAGAAATAACGCTTGAACGAGGGATCTTTAGGGTCTTTAAGACCATACAGTTGTTTAATAAAGAATAGAAATATAACTTTGATTTGTTCCTGATCCTTGTAGGGTGCTTCGGGAGCATAAACACGTAACACATCGGCAATACAACAGGCAACCAACAATTGAACGTCTCGGGAGGGATGCTGCAAAAAATGATCATCGGCCAGTTGTAATGATAATGGGACATACTGCTGATAGACACCATCATCCTGACCCATTGCTTGTAAAACATTCGCCAGAGTCTATGTTTAAGGGAAAAAAGAAGGGTGTTAAGATTTGGGAATACTAGAACGCATATGTTACGGTTTACCTTTAATCTACGTATCAGTTCATCCGTGCCCAGATCTTCGGACAACGGCCTGCATCCTGCTGGATACACAATATCCGTCATAATGTTCCAGCCCTATCACCTTATTCCAGTCAGATTTGTGGGTTGTTGGTGGTAGCTTAGAATACCAACAAATCTATAAAATAAATATTTAATTAAACGTCATTCAACAATTCCTCTGCACTCCAACAGATAAACAGCCAGCAGCAACAGCAGAAGGAAGTTCCAACTGCTTAATTATTGGTACAGGCAAGCAAACACAAGCTTTAGTTTTTTTATTTGCATAGGTGTGTTTGTGTGTGTCGCTGTTTTTGATTGTGTGTTTGTGCGTTATAAAGAGGGCTGTGTTCAGAAAAAAAGTTACTTCAAGAATTTCTATTATTGTCCCACCAAAGGAATTTAGATTAGAAATATTATTTTTCTCGATTTCCACAATAGTTATTTCGATCCGTCTTTTAGATTATTTGCCATCTTTCTAGTGTTAAATTTATTTTTTCTGTGTGTATTTTCACTAAACCATTTTTTCGTTCTTTTTTGTTATTACTTTCGTGGGACTGTGCTCTGCTTTCGATTTTATTTCTCCTTTAGCCGCTTGCAAACCATATAACACTTGTTTACGCACAAAATATTCATTGAATTCTTGTTTTTATGAAGAAACAGTGTTTATATTTTTCAATAATATTTATATATTTTTATTTTATTTCCCCGAGTTATTTTATTTTTGTTAGCACTTATCAGAAATTAACAACGCCATCTTTCAATTTTCATCTTCATCAAAACGTCAAAACACAGTCAAAGAGGTAGGGTTGTATAGTTCGTGAATGAACTAGTTCAATTGAACGATTCATTGAAAAGTATGGACTAGATCAGTTGATACATGGTACAATAAAGTAGAGGTAGGCCAGGTATGAAAATCACTGAGAAATGCCACCCTGCAGCCATGGCTTAAAACGTCAAATGGCATGGTACAATAATAATGGTAGATGTACCTGCATAGCTATCCAGTATTACAAAAACATATGGAACTTAAGGCCTGCGTACATAAGCTGCTTTGCCTGATTGCCTTGCTTACCTGCTTCATTTCTGACGTAATAAAAATAATAGAATAAAGACGAAATTTCGAACTGGGTTGCCATCAGTTGGAAATTGGGTCGGCCTTCTTTGTTCTTTTATTTTTTATTGAAGCAGCAAAGCAAGGCAATCAGGCAAAGCAGCTTATGTACGCAGGCCTTTAGAGCTTCACTTTTTATATGTTAAAAGTGACATATAGTGTAAAAACATTTCTTTAGCTAGGCTCCAGAATATTCTTGTTGGAAAAGTGTTGCAAAAATAGCAAAAGTTCTTCCCAAACTTATGACAATGAAAAAAATGTCATTCACTTATTTTCTACTTGACAAGTTTGGCTAATCTGATTGATTGCTGGCATCCGATTTGCAGATAAATGTCAGCAGAATTTTTACAAAAATTGTAATTTTTACATTCCCGTACTTTTGGAGCAAATTTAAATTAATATCAATATTTGATAAATTGTTCATTCGTAAGTTTTGCTAAAAAAATCAACAATTTTATTTTGCCGCTCGAATACATATTTTTTGTCCTTGTTTTCAATTTTAAGATATAGTATTACAGCAGAAGTTTTTTGTTGGAACAATTCAGCGATACATCTACCTTTATGATTGCATAATGCCAAAAACAGTACAAAATGTCAACCCTGCTTTTGACAGATTAGGCCATAAAAAGAAAAAAATTGTAATCAGCTGTTAGCTGTGGCCTACCTTTACTTTATTGTACCATGAGTTGATATATGCACTGCTCCAGAACCTGCAAGAAGCTACTATTTTTTACTGCGATAACATTTTTTCCTTTAAGCTGGGTACACATTGTCAGTTTTGAATGACAGCTTTGTTGTTGCTTGCTAGTGTGGCCGGTTATTTTTGTCATTCATCATGCAACCACAAAATCGTCATTCAAAACTGACAATGTGTACTGTACTTTATGCTATCGGAAAGTTCAAGTACAAGTTCGTAGATTCTTGAAGTACTGGAACAGACCAATAGTTAATTATAGTTGACTGATACTATGTTTACATTTATGAAATCCACTCGATTTCAACTGACAATTCCATTGCTCAAACGTCAAATGAAATCCAATCGATTTCAGATGAGTTTTCATTTGACGTATACACAAAGGAATTGACAGATGAAATCGAGTGGATTTCGTAAATGTAAACATATGCTAAGTTTACATTTACGAAATCCACTCGATTTCAATTGTCAATTCCATAGCTCAAACGTCAAATGAAATCTCATCTGGATTTCATTTGACGTTTCACCTATGGATTTGACAGTTGAAATCGAGTGGATTTCGTAAATGTAAACCAAGCAATTGTCTAAATTAGAATCAATCAACGGACGTATCATGGTGGAATAATAAGGTGTATCGCCAAAAACAGCTGATCTTCATACCAGTTGTCAAAATGCGTTATTGTAAATAAAATCACATACAAAATAGTCCTGTTCCTTTACGTGCCTGAGGTTACCAGTTTTTACCACTTTTTACCCGCAAAGCGTTCCCTTACTTTAAAAAGCATACAATTTATAAGAGAACAGATTACCACTTTTACCATTTTTTGCCACTGTTACCACTTTTAAGAGTAAAGGAACAGACCAAATGTAAACAAGCAATTCACAGTAATGCATTATTGTGAGCAAATTTGACGTTTGACATGATTTGATGCAGAGTAATGGGTACTTTACACGATATGTTTCTTACATATGAGCTGTCACTTTGCATATATATTTTGTATGGGAGAAGTGACAACTCATATGTAAAAAACATATCGTGTAAAGTACCCATAAGGCAGAGAAATTTTTTGGGCATCCCTTGTGCTCTCAACGAGCGTAATACTATGTTTACATTTACGAAATCCACTCGATTTCAACTGTCAATTCTATTGCCCAAACGTCAAATGAAATCCAATCGAGTTCAGATGAGTTTTCATTTGACGTATACACAAAGAAATTGACAGATGAAATCGAGTGGATTTCGTAAATGTAAACATAGTATAAGTTTGTTGATGCTCACAACGTGTTAGTATCTACACAGGCTGTGAGCGATTACCAATTTACGCAACTGGAGTTGGGTTGCTATCAATAATCGACCCCTTAGTTTTCAAAATGTAATAGGGTCTACTCATGAAATTTGAAACTTCGAAATTTGCTACCATAAAATACTGCTTTTCATCCTAAACGTGGAATAAAAATTACCTACGAGAGTTCTGAATGCTTAACATTTACATTTTGATTAAAATTTGTTCTCTTTTAGAGGATTTTCAAAATGTATTTGTTTTTCCTGAGAAAATTTTTGGAACGACCTCATAATTCAATTTTTTCTTTGACAATTAATTTTCAATAACAACAATGTTGTTTTTGTAAATTTGTTAGTTGTTGTAATTCATGCATATACCTTATATAAATTTGCCTTGCATCAAATAAATCGAGATAGTAGGTCTGTTCGATAACTTCGCTAGTTAAATTCAAATTCGTTATCGAACAGCATTTTGTAAAAGTTTGTACAAACTTTTGGGTTATCGAACATACCTAGAATGCTTTCAGGGCATTCATGAATATTTCCCTTTTATTTTTTCAGTAGGGAAAATAATATAAAAAGGTTAAATTCTTTAAAAATCAATATTTTTAAACGTGGAAAACAACTAGAAACACCTAATTGTGTAATATACTTGCTTAATCAACAAAAAATATACCATTTTTGGACTTAAATAATAATAATAATTGTTCCACAAACATCCCTGAAGGACAAGGGAGACTTTTCTCATATCAATGAGTGCACCCCGCTTCATATTAGCTCAATGATATGATACCTACTGTTTACCGCCAAGTCCGAACGGCGTGTCTTAAGACACCACTTTGTAGAGAAGTTTTACATGGCTGAAATACTCAGGAAATGTCGCCAACGTTACTGAGGGGGTATTTTGCCACCGCTGAAAAATGTTTGATGTTGCCTGGCCGGGGAATCGAACCCACGACCTTCAGCGTGCAAGGCGGACATGCAACCATTGCACCACGGTGGCACCCTAAATAATGGACTTAAATACCGAAATAAAAATTGTGAATTTGTGGAAGGGGAACAAATTCCACACGAAATTTTTATAAGGACACATGCTTTAAACACGTTACGTAAAATAATTCGAGTTCGAACATTGTATCATTGCTACACTTACAGTCTGTTTCTGTATGTCGAAAGAAGAATGTGTGCGAAAGAAACACGTCCAAACTCTTGTGTTTTTCAAATTTGTTTTTTGTTTTGAAGCAAAAGCAAAGGTAAAACTATTTCGAAAACTAAAATTCGGGCATGTTTCATTCGCACACATTCTTCTTTCGAAATACAGAAACTGGCTGTTAGAATGAAACCATAAAACTAGATTTATGTTAATTTAAAGGTCGACATCTTCGGAACTATGGACTTTCAGCTTTCGTTGTGGTCACCACACCAAGTGCCCAACTTTCCTTGCTTGACACGTTTTTAGAACTCCTCCTTTGAAAATAATTTTAAATAAAAATTCTTATAAATAACGACATGTTTATTTGTATACAAAACATATCAAGGACTAGTGTTTTTTTTATAGTAATAATAATAATAATGTTAATAAATATAACTTAATAATCTGTATATAGCATCTTTTGTTAAGTAAAATATAGGTAATTGGATTTACATTATATTGGAGTTCTGTTTTTTAATCAGGTATTGCATCTGAAATGCGTTGGTACTGAGTTTGATTGAATTTGGAGATCTTACGAAATGGGCAACGGGTCATCATGCGAAAAACCAAAGACATACATATTGCAAATAATAACCAAAATACATAAATCAATAAGTACACAAAACGATTTGGCAACCAAAGGACAGTATAACGGAGATTATAATTTTCTGAAAAGAGCCGAGAGATAAACACATTAAACAAATTATATTCCATAAAAGATTACCCATCTGCCTAACAACTTACCGAGAACAGCATAACCTATGCCAATATTTACTTTTCCCATTCTATAGGAAGATGTAGGCACCATAATTTCCAAATAATTGTGTTGTTTTTCTTTCAAGTCCTTTAAATTAAAACTTTTAACTGCCTTATCATAGAAATTAATCACTTTAGTGGAGGGATATAAAAATATACGAGATTCATGCCAATGCCCAGAGAAAATAATGTGAGGATCCAGCTCATTGATGACAGAACGTAATAGGGGTCCACCACCAATAAGTATGGGAGCATGTGACAAACCAATACGCAGCTTTTGATGATTGTGTGTCTTGTCGGGATTGGTAAAGTCCAACATCATACGATTTATTTTGAAAAAACGTAAATTCGATTCATAATCAAATATATCACGTTGGGTAAAAGCCTCTTCAAAGCGATGGATATTTAAATTCGATATATACTCCCCATTTTCTCCGCCAATATCATTATCACCCGGAACATGTACAACCTGATGGAAAGCAGAAATCATTTTAAACTTGAAAATATAATATAATTAGGCAAACGTCCACTTGGAAAGCGTTGTAACATACTTTTATACTATTATCTGTTTGATAAATATTGCGAAATCGTTGAATATAACTTTGAAATTCTTGTGGAGAAGCCACATTTCCCTCGTCCAATAAGTCTCCTAGGAAACATATAATGTGAGGTTGGGTAAACTGTAAGGCTTGTTGGAAGGTATTTTTTAAATATCTAAAAGTGAGAAAAAGAATCTTTAGCTCTCAAGTTAAATTATTGTATCAGGAAATTTTTACTAACCTGTCAGAATCATAACGCGCCAGACCGCTAAGTATTGTCTTTTCATATGTTAAACCTAAAAGTTGGGGATCAGCAATCAAAAGCATTCTAGTGCAATTGTCTGTGGCGAGAAAAAAATAATAAATCTATAAATTTAATCACACTCACTACCTACCTACTTGACCAACTTACCGAAACGACAATGGATTTCCGGCCAAGAGGATCGATTAAAGTGATACACAAGTATCTCATTATAGCAACACAACAAAAGCGTAAGAAGCAGAAAGGTCCTTGTAATCCATCTAAGAAATTGATAAATTATTACTGTCCTTGGAAAACAAATATTCTTACCTGGACACATAACGTATAGGTGGCATTTTATTAAGCAAAATAAATTAAAACAAAAAGATTTTGCAGCTCTTTAACATTTAGGCCATTTGTTTGAATGGATTACATTGTTTTAATATGCCTTTTCCTTCCCTAGTTTTGTAATTTCTCACTTCACTTCAAGGGGTCATCATCTGTGTATTGGGAATTGTGTGTCAGTCAGCTTTTTAATTCAATTAGTGTGGTGGTGGGGTGAATGATTTGTTTTGATAGCTTGCTTTTTTGCAAATAAGAGAAGGGATAGAGAAGAGATTAATATGATTTATAAATATTTAGTAATCTTTATATATTTAATAAAAATATGTTTTTAACTTAAATCAAAATACTAACCAGCCACAATAAAAGAAAACAAAACAAACGTGACGACACTTCACAATCACATCGCTTCACATTGGTGAATAAGGAGTTCAACAAACGAAACAATCCCAAAGTCCTTCCTGTAAAGCAATCGCCGTTATATTTAGAAAAGAAACTTACAGGGATTTTTAAATCGAAAGTGGCATTTGTTTGGTGTATATAACTAGGCGTTTACACCAGACAATTTGTCTTCAAATACAACTCTGATTTACTAACACATACATACATTTGTCGGCGGGCTTCCAGCTGTCCATCATTTTCTCAGAGACAGTAGGGTTAACAAATTTTTGAAATTTTTTGTAAAAAAAGGTGAGATAATAATTGAAATGTGTTGAAAGCAAAAGAACATGAACAAAAACAGAATATATGAACGGAAAACAAAAAGAAATCGACGATTTTCATTAATAATTTTTGGAACTGTTTTAGCAGTTGTCTGGACGCCTACGTCACACAGGCAAGTTTTGGGTTTTTGACAATCAATACATGTACTCAAATTTCAGCGAGCAAAAATGTGCAACATGTTTGCCGGCTTCCGTTTGACACCCCGACTTTGACATTTGTTGCAGTTTTTTTGACGTTTCTGCCATTTTTCCGTTCACGTACATTTTGGAAAAATGAGTGTGTTGGACTCATTTTAAACAGATTGCTCTTTTGACACATTTATCATTAAAAATGTACTGGAACGAAGCTTATATTAACTGAAACAGTTCAGTAAAGCTGTGTTCCTTTACTTACCTCAGGTTACCATTTTCCCATTTGTTACCATTTTTAACCTGCAAAGCGTTCCTTAACCCCGAAAAGTGGCAAAACAGGAAGCAATTTTGAAGAGAGTGAGAGTGGAGAGAGAGCGAAAATGGCTTTCTCTTCTTCCACAGGCTACCAGGAAAATTTCTGCTGGTAAAAAATGGCAGAACTGATTTTTCGACTTTCGTTTGACGATTATTTCACAAATAGACGATAAACAGAAGAAAAAGTCGAAAACTAAATTAAAAACTGTGAAATAAAAGACGAAAATTGATTTTTTATGTTTCTTTTTGACATTGCTGCCAGATATACCATTTTTTCGTTCCTTTACTTTTCTGGTAAAATGTTCATGAGAGAGCAATTTTGAGCAACTTTGACACCTTTCTCTTTTACCACCCTTACCATTAAAAAAGTAAAGGAACAAAGCTTAATATAGTTCATAGTTCAATATCTAGCGATTCTCTAAAGGCCTGCGTACATAAGCTGCCTCGCCTGGTTGCCTTGCTTTCCTACTTCATTTCTGACATAATAAAAATAAAAGAATAAAGAAGGCCGAGCAAATTTCAGACTGGGTTGACCTTTTCCTTTTTATTATTTTATCAGAAGCAAGCAAGGTAAGCACGCTAGGCAGCTTATGTACGCAGGCCTTAACAGCTACACCTAACTCTCAGCGCCACGTACAAAAATTATTCACCAACCTACCACAACAACGCTCTCTGAGCGTCCGTATTACCCAAATACGTTGAGTCCAACATCACATTTAAAACACAAAATCCGCGTCCGAAACTTACTTAAATGTTTTCATTATTCGTAAAACAAATAATTTTCTTTTCCTTTCCTTTCTTTGCAATGAGTTGTATTTCATGTTTTGTTGGGCTTTTGTTTTTAAAATACAAAGCACACACACATACAAACAATAACGTTCTGTCAAAGTTAAATTTTTTCAACTTACAAAAAGTATACGCTCGACCTACTTCGGTAGTTCTCAGAAGAATACATGTGTTCTACTTTTTTCACTACACACGCCCTGGGTATACGGACTAATATAGTTATGGGCCTTACGGCCTGGGTACATAAGCTGCCTCGCCTGATTACCTTGGTAGGACCACAGTTTATACAGTCGAACACCATGGTGGAATAAGAAGGTGTTACATCAAATCATATCAAACGTCAAATTCGGTCGCAATAATGTATTATTTTGAATAGCTTGTTTACATTTTGTATGCGTTTTTATTCACAATAATGAATTTTGACAACTAGTGTGAAAACCAGCTGTTCTTGCCGCTGTACCTGTATTATTTTGCCATGGCAGAACACTAAGCTAGCCTGATTGTTATGTTTGTTGTCAAAAACATTATTGTGATTTAAAATATAAATAAACTCAAATCACAATAATGTAAAATCTTTTATGTTTGTTGTCAAAAGTTGTTAACAGAATTCTGAATGACCGACCTTCTAAAGGCCTTGGTAGGACCACGGCACAATTACCAAGGTAGTGGTATCACACCAGCTGTTCGCATATAAAATGTCAAATCCCTTTATAAAAAAATTATTTTTGTTGTAATTTCCCCAACAGCCTAAGGCCATGTTTATATTATAGCCTTTTGCAGGGTTAACCTTCATAATGAGGATTTATTTGACGTATACGCAAAGGAATTGACATTTGAAACCCAGTGGGTTTGTTAAATCCGGCTATATATAAACGTTTTATAAAGAAAATTTTGACACTTCATATTCAAAATTTTATGATACCTTGGTAATTGTGCCATGGGTAGGACTGAAGGCCTGCGTACATAAGCTGCCTCGCCTGGTTACCTTGCTTGCTTCTGATAAAAGAATAAAGGCCTGCGTACATAAGCTGCCTTGCCTGCTTACCTTGCTTACTTCTGATAAAAGAATAAAAAAGAAAAGGGCAACCCAGTTCGAAATTTCCTCGGCCTTCTTTATTCTTTTATTTTTATTATGTCAAAAATGAAGCAGGAAAGCAAGGCAATCAGGCAGAGCAGCTTATGTAAGCAGGCCTTAAAAAAGAAAAGGGCAAGGCAGTTCGAAATTTGCTCGGCCTCCTTTATTCTTTATTTTTAATTATGTCAAAAATGAAGTAGGAAAGCAAGGCAACCAGGCAAAGCAGCTTATGTACCCAGGCCTTTAGCGACAGCATTATTTTCGATACATAAACTGTTTATTAGAAAACTTATAGTACGTTTATATATAACCAGATTTAACAAACCCACTGGGTTTCAAATGTCAATTCCTTTGCGTATACGTCAAATAAATCCTCATTAAGAAGGTTAACCCTGCAAAAGGCTAACATGGCCTTATAGGCCTTCTATTGGAAAATTTATTATTCTTTTTAAATCTATAGAACTTCTGTTAGAATATCTATTGGGGATTTTCTATTGAGGATTTCCAGAAGTCATTTTTGACTTCTATTAAAATATCTTTTGAGCTTTTATTCTAATAGTTATTGAAGACCTTTAGGAATGATATTAACAGGTCTATTCACTTCCTGTTGTAAGATATGTGGTTCTTCTATTAGCAGAACTATTGCCTCGTCTATTAGAAGACATATTGTTCGTCTAAAAGAAGGTCTATTAATTATCCGACCTTCTATTGGGGTATATATGAGACTTATATATACATACATACGTATATAGAAGACATAGGACCTTAGGCAAGGTGAATTGGTACAACTGTCAATCTGGGTCCATGACAATGGTCGTGGAAACGTAAACTGTACGATTATCTGAAGTTGGAAATAAGGCACTAATGTCCAAACTATACGGTTTGCAAAGGGTGGCGTCAATTCTTATCACCGGAGCAATGAAAAGCACCTCTTAAGCTGCCTCGAATGTGATTCTGGATCACCAAGCTCTGGGCCACTTTCAAGCTGCAAGGACGGCTTTTAGTCTACGAGAGTCTATTTTATATCACACCCAATAGCTCTTCTAATAGAAGCCCAATAAATCGTCTTAGAAGTTATCTTAGAAGAACAACTTCCCACAAACCCTAAAATATTGCTACACCCTTTACAATATTAACTCCCACTCCCTACGCAAAGAAATCCACAAAAAAACTTACTGGTGCAACGTTACTGCCACGGGCAAACATAACCATATGCTGTTGTTTCAAGGTAAGCAAACAAGCCAATTGCCAAAATTTTTATAACATTTCAAATTTTAGCAATTCGTTTTTTTGGTTATACTTCTTTTTCAGCTTCAAATCAATAAATATTTTCATGAACATCAATTAGAAAAAAAGGAAAAACAAAACAAGAGATAGCCCATTTAGAAATGATTGTTTCCAAAAAATTTGTTTCGCGGACATGCAGACATACATAAAACATACATATGTATGTATGTATATACATACATTTGTATGCCCAAAGTAAATGGCAAACACAATATAACCCAGCTCCAATCTTCCACATGCATTCCGAGCAAACGAAGTGCATTCATCAACACTCGCTGATGGATTTGCAATTGATGACATCAGGTGAAAACGTGAATGATGATGCCAAAACGGAAATAGTTTAGAGCGCGCTTACAACTCTCATACAAACATTTGAAACATTTGGCCTTTGCTTAGACTAACAAAAGCGCCAGGCCGGGCCGACTATTGACAAAACCTCCATGGGCATGAAAATTTTGGGAATGAAAATACATATTGGCATCAGAGAGAACATAAAAAAACAATGCATGGTGACTATGCACCTACCATGTGTACATACATTCGTATGTATGTACGTACAGATACATTTTGTATGGCCGTCTATCGCGCCATATCGACTAACATTTTATATGAAATATTTGTAATCGACGACAGACAGACTATTGTTTGGGAGATTTGATGAAAAATAACATTTGAAGCGTGAATAGCAGATTAAGCAAACAATTTGATGTCTATATTCGAGCAATGCAATTGGCTCACACTCCTGCATATGCACACACAGATACTGACTGTATTTTTCATTTTTCAACTAAATGTCAAAATAAAACAATAATTTCATAAAATATTAGGACGAAATCCATTTGTATGTTCTCTTCAATAAAACGCCATACAATGTTTCTATCTCCTCTGCATCTCTACATAATCTACAGTAGTCTATGCCACAGTCAACCCATCTTGAAGTTATAGATTTAACCATGGTGGAATAACACTATGTTTACATTTACGAAATCCACTCGATTTCAACTGTCAATTCCATTGATCAAACGTCAAATGAAATCCAATCGATTTCAGATGAGTTTTCATTTGACGTATACGCAAAGGAATTGACAGTTGAAATCGAGTGGATTTTGTAAATGTAAACATAGCATAAGAAGGTGTTACAGCAAATCATGTCAAACGTCAAATTTGCTCACAATAATGCATTACTGTGAATTGCTTGTTTACATTTTGTATGTGATTTTACTCACAAAAAAACA
Source organism: Musca autumnalis (assembly GCF_047663935.1). Classification (NCBI taxonomy): domain Eukaryota; kingdom Metazoa; phylum Arthropoda; class Insecta; order Diptera; family Muscidae; genus Musca; species Musca autumnalis. The sequence goes on from NW_027412088.1 coordinate 205,064,842, forward strand.
TTTTGACAACTGGTATGAAGATCAGCTGTTTTTGGCGTTACACCTTGTTATTCCACCGTGGATTTAACCATAAAGGCCAGAACAGAATCAATCGTCGCTTGCTTCCCCAAATGTCAAATTATAAAGGAGTGCCAGAGCCTCTGCAGATCCGCCTGCGTTCCCCTTTAGGAGGCTCTGGCATTCCTTTATAATTTGACATTTGGGAAGCAAGCAAAGCAAGCGACGATTGATTCTGTTCTGGCCTTAATGCATTATTGTGAGCAAATTTGACGTTTGACATGATTTGATGTAACACCTTCTTATTCCACCATGGATTTAACCATACAATGTCCCGTATTAAGTACCATAGTGATCTTCTACCCGAACTTATCGAGTGAGAGGGGCAAAATGGTTCTACGTTGGGAGATTGCAGGACATATTGCTTTGAATATCCTACATCCAGGTTCCATAAAACATATGCTTTGCGCCTTCTCAAGGTAAATCTCACAAAGTGTGCGATGTAGGATAACATCGGTGGTCTAACAGATGTATCAATTGGTGAATCGATCGACATAGAGCGCCCCGGGCTTGTAAATCTACTTGTACATCTTCTATGTTGCTATGTCGAGGAATTCAGGCGAAAATGCATTTCTGCAATTAAGGATAGCTCTCGAGTTTATGATCCATGAATTGGGGGCTTTTAGGGCCGCCTGAATATAAAAGAATATATACATACATTCGAACTTCTCTATAACTTAGCACTTGAGAACTTGAGTCAAATAATTACTTTATAAAAAAATCGCTATAGAGATATTATTTTGTGTGAGAATTTCCACTTGGGCCATGGCAGAAGTACCAGGTAGTGGTATCACACCAGCTGATCGAATATGAAAAGTCAAATCACTTTATAAAAAAAAACTATTTTTGTTGTAATTTCCCCAACAACATAAAGAAAGTTTTGACATAACATATCCAAAATTTTACGATGCCACTACCTGGGTAATTGTGCCATGACTTGGGCCTTCGTTTGACATACCAAAAATAAAGGCCTGGGTACATAAGCTGCTTCGCTTGATTGCCTTGATTTCTTCTGATAAAAGAATAAATAAAGGCCTGCGTACATAAGCTGCTTTGCCTGACTGCCTTGCTTTGCTGCTTCAATAAAAAAATAAAAGAACAAAGAAGGCCGACCCAATTTCCAACTGATGGCAACCCAGTTCGAAATTTCGTCTTTATTCTATTATTTTTATTACGTCAGAAATGAAGCAGGTAAGCAAGGCAATCAGGCAAAGCAGCTTATGTACGCAGGCCTTAAGGCCTTGATTTCTTCTGATAAAAGAATAAATAAAGGCCTGCGTACATAAGCTGCTTTGCCTGACTGCCTTGCTTTGCTGCTTCAATAAAAAAATAAAAGAACAAAGAAGGCCGACCCAATTTCCAACTGATGGCAACCCAGTTCGAAATTTCGTCTTTATTCTATTATTTTTATTACGTCAGAAATGAAGCAGGTAAGCAAGGCAATCAGGCAAAGCAGCTTATGTACGCAGGCCTTAAGGCCTGCGTACATAAGCTGCTTTGCCTGATTGCCTTGCTTTGCTGCTTCAATAAAAAATAAAAGAACAAAGAAGGCCGACCCAATTTCCAACTGATGGCAACCCAGTTCAAAATTTCGTCTTTATTCTATTATTTTTATTACGTCAGAAATGAAGCAGGAAAGCAAGGCAATCAGGCAGAGCGGCTTATGTACGCAGGCCTTTAAGGCCGAGCCAATTTCGAACTAGGTTGCCCTTTTATTCTTTTATTATGTCAGAAACGAAGCAGGGGCCCAATTCTGTTTCTATGAAAATGTGAAATGAAAAATTTTATAAAAGAGAAACATTAGTTGTGTCTTTTTACTTTTTCAGTAATAATTATTCAGTAACTTCTTTTCAGAGAGTAAGAGAGATTTTGCTCTTTGATACGAAAATAGAGAAAAAAGTAAAAAGACAGCATTTAGTAAACTTTAGCAAGATAACAGTTGATAACCAAAACAAAAACATTGGCGCCAATGCATGAACGAAAAAATAACTCCAAAGCAAAGAAAAAGTTCTTCAATTTTAAGAAAATAAATAAAAAATAATGAATATATTAATAAAATAATCAATAAATAAACCCGAGATATAATATTTATAGTATTTTTCCACAAAAATAAGATAAACATTGAGCAGCTGACCATTAGCAGATGATTAAAAAACAGCTGATCGAACTTGCTAAATGTTGCTGGGAAAAATTCTTTCAGCAACTTTCAGCAATTTCTCAGCAAACAACTGTCAAAATTGTTCTCACACTTCGCTCTCTTTTACTGAACTTTTGTGTAAAAAGACAGCATTTAGTAACATTTCGTAATAATTATTGCAAATTATCACGTAAAAAGACACACCTATTATAAACATGGTACAAGAAGAAAGGTAGTTAGTTTCATGCTCACAACTGTTTAAATTTTTTTTCAAATTTCAAATTTGAAGTACGTTCATTGTCAATCGGGATTTGACACTAAATGTAAACATGTACACAAATGTCATTTTCATTTACAAAAAATATTGAAAATAAAAATGTTTTGTTCAATATTTTCTTTCTGTTTGATCGTCATAATGTGAATGTATTCACCGCTGCTCCCGCGGTTGGTAGCGCTATGGACCTTAACCAAGTTACGTGAATTGGTACAAAAACTCAACGATAATTTGACTGAATGGAGCGGTAAGGCCTCGGCAAATAATGAAAAGAAATCTTTGCAAGTTAATCAATTGAATATTGCCACGGAATACCGCAAATATAATTGTCTCAAGCTAGTGAGCATGTTCAAATATTATCTGCCTTTATGCTCGAGTCATGATGGTGACCACGATAACATTTCCTGCTGTTGATAATATCACCAAGGAGTCCATAGCAATTTGATTTCAAGTGTCCATTTACATCAAATTCTCTATGGCCTGAATAGTTGTCAACCTGATACATTGTTGACGACTGGTTTCTCTTTACCAGAAATGATCGGCCAGAAAAAGACAATTTATGACTCTATTGAATTGTTAAATCAAATCAGTTGGATGAGAACTCCACCACCGACAACATTGAGAAAATGTGGATTTTCTTAATGCCTTGAATTCTGCGCTATTGAAGAAGATTTCTTGAATGTGGCTCAAATAGTCAGAGAGAACGGATAAGGAATAGAAACCTAAGCACAAAAAAGCGTATTATATTCACTAAAACCTCATAGAAGCTAGAAAAAGATTATATATAAATTTTTAGTAACGTTTTTCTTTTATCTTAATATAAATTAAACTTCATTTGGTTATAATAAAATATTTTGAGAAAAAACAAAATTGGTTTATTGTTCCGTTTAATTTACATATACGCATACATATGCATGATCCCAAAACATTCCCGAAGGGATAATCTATCACCACTTATAGGGAAGTTTATCATGGCTGAAATACTCAGGAAATGCATGGGAACTCTACTGAAGAGATTTGGCACCGCACAAAATTTTGATGTTCTGCAGACCTTCTGAATGCATGACGGTCGAGTATATCACGGTTTCTCGCTTGAATTTGTACCAACCATCCTGTGACCATCTTTCATAACTCGGATTCCAAGCCATAACGTACACTGCAGGACCTTGTGGACTAAATTGGATCTGTTGTTTTTTCATGTTCTGCAATTTGGACCTACCAACAAAATACAGGTTTAAGTGATTTCATCTTCGAAACATGCATCCACATACACAGGCATTGGTAGGCATAGTAAAGGACTATTCCAATATCACATCAGATTTGCAGCAACACAAATGAATTTGAAGGGTCGCACGCATGTACAAATACATATATTTTACTCTTTTTTGAAATATTTGGATAATAAATTGTTACTTTTGGTATTTTCAAAAACAAATAACAAATAATTATATTTTGTTTTTGTTATTAAATGTCATTCATTTTTTGTTTTGCTTTGTATTTGACACGGTAACGTACAGATATACAGAGTTGCATCTACATACATTTTTGAGATGCGACTACCTTTAATCATTTTACCATGATTATAAAGAAAATATTTTTTATTTCAAATTTTCATGGAACAAGAACCCAGCCCCAGGAAAGCAAGGTAAGAATGCGAGGCAGCTTATGTACCCAGGTCTTAAATGCCTAGCTACATAAGCTGCCTCGAACTTGGTCTTTACCCTGCGTTTACAAATGACAGGACAGTTGACTTCATGTATTGATTGTCAAAATCCCACAACTTGCCTGTGTGACGTAGGCGTCCCGACAACTGCAAAAACAGTTGTAAAATTTTGATTGAAAACCGTCGATTTCTTTTTGTTTTCCGTTCACATATGTATTTTGTTTTTGTTCATGTTCTTTTGTTTTCAACACATTTCAATTATTATCTCACTTATTTTTACAAAAATGACAAAAATTTGTCTTCCCTACTGTCTGTGAAAAAATGATGGACAGCTGGGAGACAAACGACAAATGTATGTATGTATGTGTTACCTTAAAGTTGAGAACACAATGAGAAATTCAGGCTTATCGAAGCCTCATTTTCTGTAAAAGAATAAAAAAATTAAGATCGCATTTATATTAGGTAGTACCTGGCATTTGTTCATTTACATGAGCGTGAGTGAAGGAAGCAACAAAAGTCATTGTGTTTCTACCTTAAGATCTTTCTTTGTCCGATCCTCGATATTTGTTTTCCATGTCATACGATGCTCCGAGCTAGTTAGCCTCAAGAGAAAGTTCTAATGCAACTCCATACAAAATTAGTGGCTGGTAATTGAAAAGTTTGCGCTTCTAGGTGAAAAGTATGAGTTCCGTCTTCTTCAGGTTCTCTCCAAGACCACTGTCATAGTCAAGCCGGCTGGTAAACATTTACCTTAGATTTCAGCTTATTACCAAAGGGCACAGTAGTACCATGTTTAGACTATTGCTTGGTTTACATTTACGAAATCCACTCGATTTCATCTGTCAATATATATAAATATATCGAGATAATTCAATTAATCAGTTTAGGTCTGAAAGAACCAACCCCCATGGTTGGTGTACATCCGAAAACACAACAAACGTTTCCATACATTTTTGGTTAATTTCGGGGTAAAAGAATTAATTAAAATTCGAACTTGGCTGCACTTTTTCTTTTAATCTTTACTCGAAATGACGCAAAACTTTAGCTCTGTTCCAGAACTAAAAAGTTTTTACAATTTTTACCACTTTTACACATTTTACGTTCCCGTACACAAAATTTATATGAAAATCGTTTACGACTTTTACAACTTTTACGACTTTTACCACTTTATAAAGTACGGGAACAGGCCATTAGTTCAAACGTTGATTGTGTTTTCGACTTATCTTTGCTAACAGATTTCCTCATAGAACTCTGTCTCTCTCTGAATTTCGAACTGATGATTCTGCTCTTCAATCCGTTCCATTGGGATGTAATGTAGAGTCATGATTTCACTGCTTGTTTCGATGCAGTGAAAACGTGATGCAACCAAAAAACATGCTAACATCCTAGCCACACATCTTCTTGTAAAAAGTATAAGAGGAATCATATTACAATAGATGGGTTCCAGAGGCTCTTGTACTGGTGATTGAACTGCATTTTCAGATTTAAACTTTTTGTTGGGTATGTACACAAAACTCGCTTCCCCTATTTCCAATTCGAAATAATTTTTTTTCTTTTGTCCACATTTCATAATTTCATATTTTCAAGTATGAAGTCATATCTTCTGTTGACTTTCCCCTTCCCCCACCATTAGGATGAGGCCAATTATTATTTCATATTTCAACATGGAACGTGTTTGCAAATAATATGAATGAAGTTTGTTGAATGAATTGCAACTCCTTGGGCAAATTTTTGACGACTACGGAAGTGATGAACAATGCAGAACCCAAGGTGGATTGGTTGAAGGATTATGCGTCGTTATTCTCAAATTGGGAATTGTGCGAAGCTTTCGCGTGAATTAATTTCAAAATGCATTAAAGTATGGAAAGTAATAACTGTCATGTTGTGTTTGGCGTGTGTTTACTTAGCAGCCTGCACTGCATCATCCATCCAACCATCCATCTATCCTGAAGTCCTTGATTGTTTTACAGTTAATTAGTATTTCAGTTTAATAAGTTGACGACAACAGCCTGACATGCAAATGATGATGATCATTATAAGGACCTTAGCTGCGACTGAAGATGATGATTATGACGTATGCATTACTGGAAACAAAATGATGGATGTCATAAATATGTATGTATTTTGGGAAGGGTGCCACTCTACATTCCTTGACTAAAGTAAAACTGGAGTTTGCAGTTGCTTGCTGTGGCTCCTGATTCCGTTGTCAAGTATCCTCATTCAAAATACATTATTTACATTATGTTTTGTTGTTGTTGTTGTGTTGGCATTCATGCAATTTGTTGCATTCACCAACGAACTGCTTGCATTGTTCAAGTACTGAATGGGGACCCCAGCATCATCCTAGCTGCAATGCAATGTTACTGCTGTCGTTTCCCCATAGTCTTCGTTTTGTTAGTTTAACATGGAGTTGGCCAGGTTGTTTGGATTGTCTTGAGGGTACATAAGGTTATCCTACCTATCACCACCACAAATGATTTGGCAAGCAATTTCACCAAAACACACCAACGTTAAGGACTTTTCTTTTGTATGACTTTTTAATAACAGCCCAGCTGGCTGGAAGAAGAACAAGAAGTAATACAGTAGGAGAGTTATTCATTCATTCATTTATACTCAATATTACTTAGATGGGTGTGAGTGGCATCACGAGGTGCTGGTGCCTCGTATTCAAAATGGTTTGGTTTTCCATCCCCGGTTCCTCTTCATTGCATTTGAAAACAAAACAAAAATGCCACCGAAGTTGGGTATGGCTATGCTGCTGTCTATGTTTGTCATTACTGGATAATGTGATGGAATGTCGTCGTCATCATCATCACCATCCCCACCGTTGTTACCGTTGTTGTTGGCGCTAGCTGGGAGGTGAGAGTATTTTGTTCGTAATTATTTACATAGAACAAGTGTTAAATGATAAGATACCAATTATAACCGAGCAAATAGGCGACGACAACAACAGGGACAGCGTAGTTGGATATTGACGATGAACACGATGTTGGGAATAATCATGTAAATGTGTGTGTATGGATGTAAGGTAAGTGTGCATGTCTTTCGTTTCCATTTCTATGCAAGAGTGATTGTTAACAGATACTGCCTAAAAGGAAACTTCCTGAGCCATGACGATGTTGTCCAAACGAAAGAAACATTTTGGCGTCAGTTGTTTCAGAGGCAGATTAATAAATGATTCCTGACATTTAAGACAAATGATCATGAACTCTTTTTTGGGGACTAAAAATTGTAATAGTGAAACTTTAGAGGGCAATTTTGGAAAAAACATTTGGAAATGTAAAAATATGTGATATAGAAGGGTTTCGTTACATAAAATACCGGCCCTCGATCACTGGAAAACCGTTATAAGCCCTTATATTCTCTATTTAGGAATACTCATCTGTAACAGGCCGAAAACTGGGTTTCATTGAAGACCAATAAAAGGTCGATCGATAACAGTTATAGAAATCTGTCAATCAAAAGAAGACCCTCAGCTATTCACCGAAGAAAGGCAGCCTATAGAGGGTCTTGTATTCAGTAAAGGCCGATATGTGGTCTTCACTTCATGGAAAATTAGTCTATAGAAGACATGTGGAAAAATTATGTCTTCTCCTGCGCCATGTTTTCATTAGAACTTTTTGCCGGGTTAACCTCCTTTATGATAAGTTTTTTTTACATATACACAATGGATTTGACAATTAAAATCCACTGGATTTATTAAATCCAGTTATATATAAAAAGTCATTCAGACCAGTAGACCATATCCTACAAGCCCAAGTGGTCATATTTCAAAAGAACGAAATGCTATTCATCAGGAATCGCCCGATTTCCAGTCACCACTTTTGGACCGAGTTGTATTTGAACTTTGACTTGATGCTAAATAACTCGGTACAATCCTGGACCATCACATGACATGGAAAAGGAATATTGAGGAGCGGCCGAAAAAGGCCTTATTACACTCTGCTTCTGCATGAACTCCATTGTCAGTAGTTGTTTACTCAGGGAACAAGTAATCTATGATGGACATCTTAAACTATGATGGACTTGCCTGATAGGAAGCACTACTGCCCAAACTATCAAGTGTGCAAAGAGCTGAGTCAGTTATGATCACCGGAGCAATTGAAAGCACAACTTATACTGCTATGAATGCAAGCTACGAGGACGGCTTTTAGACTCCGAGAGTCAGGAACGTGGCGATTTTTACAGTTTGGACATATGCAGGTATGATTGCCAGCTTGAATCTGGGGACTGCGATAGTACAAGCGATTATATACCAATCGTTTTCAGGTTTGACTCACCCAAGCAAAGCCATTTGAGCTGAAAGAAATGCTCCTCTGCACCGTCTGGCAATATTTGCAGATGGATCCAAGATGGGGGAAGGCACTGGCACCAGTGACTAATACGAAAATTTTCTAGTAGAGCAAGTCATTGTGTTGCTGTAAAATCTTCGTCTCCTCATGCTGGTGGTCCACTCATGACATGAGGAGGCAACCTGTTACAGTTCTCTGGGCGTCATTCTGACAAGTACTTATACTCACGCTGGCGCCCGATAGCATACCACACACCAACCTATCGCGGCAACAAGGTTTCTATCTCTGCATCCAAGTGCGGCTAGGGGCTTCAGGGCTTTATTCCTACATCTCAGCTTGTCGCAGATAGCTGTGGTATGCGAGGACAACGTGAACATACTGTCAAATGTGACCCTTAGAATCTTGAGGTAATTACTGGTTGGAATTATTTTACCATCGAAAATAACATTCAGCTTAGTGTTCATTTCCGCAGTTCATGTGGTGAATAAAGTTGCCGTATTTTTGTGGCGGATATGTGCATATTCCACGCACGGAGAAAGGTGCTAAAATCTATCAAATAGGAATTCAGTACTTCACAAATGTCATCCGAGAAGGTACCCGACGTAACGATCTCAATGCAGTCTGGAGGGGTTGGAATACAGAAAAATTGACGTTAAACAGTTCCGTAGATATCACCCTACCTTGGTGAACCCTCTGTTTCCCTCTACAGAACCTGTACTTCTTGATCCTGAATTCCAAAGTTTCAAACTTGGTCAGAGTGTAGGCGACTCGATGTCCTTAAACACAAAGGGCTTTTATCAGAGACTTTTGATAAATTGGGCGCCACAAACAGTGTTCCACCGCACGGGTTGTTCTGGTTGAGTCCCTGACTTGTATATGAAGAGATTGCGTCCAACGCTGTGTCACTTACGAAACTCATGCTCGGCAACTGGATAGCTATTTCTAACGCTGGGGGGAGTCGTTGCTACGGGAGACAAAAGCGAATTAGGTCAGTACGATTCACATTTGTTGACATCCTTGCCAAAGGAGGGAGGTCTGGAGGTCTTCTAAAGGCATCATAATACCTTTGGCGATCTTCTAAAGCCAAAAGAAGACCTTTGGTGGTCTTCTAAAGCCAAAAGAAGACCTCTGGAGGTCTTCTCAAGACAATAGAAGACCTTTGGAGGCCTTCTAAAGGCAAATGGGGACCTTTGGAGGTCTTCTAAATCCAACAGAAGACCTTTGGAAGTCTTCTTAAGATAACAGAAGACCTTTGCAGGTCTTCAAAAAAAAACAACATAAGATCTATGGAGGTTTTCTATAGACAACATAAGACCTTTGGAGGCCTTCTAAAGCCAACAGAAGGCCTTTGGAGGCTTTCTAAAGCCAACAGAAGACCTTTGGAGGCCTTCTAAAGGCAACCGAAGACATTTGAAGGCCTTCTTAAGACAACAGAAGGCCTTTGCAGGTCTTCAATAAAACAACATAAGATCTATGGAGGTTTTCTATAGACAACATAAGACCTTTGGAGGTCTTCTAAAGCCAACAGAAGACCTTTGGAGGCCTTCTAAAGCCAACAGAAGACCTTTGGAGGCCTTCTGAAGGCAACCGAAGACATTTGGAGGTCTTCTAAAGCCAACAGAAGACCTTTGGAGGTCTTCTAAAAGCAACATAATACATTTGGAGGTCTTCTTAAGCCAACAGAAGACCTTTGGGGGTCTTCAAAAAAACAACATAAGATCTTTGGAGGTCTTCTGAAAGGAACATAATACATTTGGAGGTCTTCTGAAAGGAACATAATACATTTGGAGGTCTTCTAAAGCCAACAGACGACCTTTGGAGGAATTCTAAAGGCAACTGAAGACCTTTGGAGGTCTTCTAAAGCCAACAGAAGACCTTTGGACCTTCTAAGGCCAACAGAAGACCTTTGGATGTTTTCTAAAAGCAACATAATACATTTGTAGGTCTTCTAAAGCCAACAGAAGACCTTTGGAGGCCTTCTGAAGGCAACCGAAGACATTTGGAGGTCTTCTAAAGCCAACAGAAGACCTTTGGAGGTCTTCTAAAAGCAACATAATACATTTGGAGGTCTTCTTAAGCCAACAGAAGACCTTTGGGGGTCTTCAAAAAAACAACATAAGATCTTTGGAGGTCTTCTGAAAGGAACATAATACATTTGGAGGTCTTCTGAAAGGAACATAATACATTTGGAGGTCTTCTAAAGCCAACAGACGACCTTTGGAGGCATTCTAAAGGCAACTAAAGACCTTTGGAGGTCTTCTAAAGCCAACAGAAGACCTTTGGACCTTCTAAGGCCAAAAGAAGACCTTTGGACCTTCTAAGGCCAACAGAAGATCTTTGGAGGTCTTCTAAAGCCAACAGAAGACCTTTGGAGGTCTTCTAAAAGCAACATAATACATTTGGAGGTTTTCTAAGCCAACAGAAGGCCTTTGCAGGTCTTCAAAAAAACAACATAAGATCTTTGGAGGTCTTCTAAAGGCAACTGAAGACCTTTGGAGGCCTTCTAAAGCCAAAAGAAGACCTCTGGAGGTCTTCTTAAGACAGTAAAAGACCTTTGGAGGCCTTCTAAAGGCAACTGAAGACCTTCGGAGGTCTTCTAAATCCAACAGAAGACATTTGGAAGTCTTCTTAAGATAACAAAAGACCTTTGCAGGTATCCAAATAAACAACATAAGATCTTTGGAGGTCTCCTAAAGCAAAAAGAAGAACTTTGGTGGTCTTCTAAAGCCAACAAAAGACTTTTAGAGGTCTTCTAAAGGCATCTTAAGACCTTTGGAGGTCTTCTAAATCCAACAGAAGACCTTTGGAAGTCTTCTTAAGATAACAGAAGACCTTTGCAGGTATTCAAATAAACAACATAAGATCTTTGGAGGTCTTCTAAAGCCAAAAGAAGACCTTTGGATGCCTTCTTAAGACAACAGAAGACCTTTGCAGGTCTTCAAAAAACAACATAAAACTTTTGGAGGCCTTCTAAAGCCAAAAGAATACCTCTGGAGGTCTTCTCAAGACAATACAAGACCTTTGGAAGCCTTCTAAAGGCAACTGAAGACCTTTAAAGGGTCTTCTAAAGACAACAGAAGACATCTGGTGGTTTTTTATAGACAACATAAGACCTTTGGATGTCTTCTTAAGACAACCAAAAACCTCTGGAGGTCTTCTAACAACCGAAAACCTCTGAAGGTCTTCAGAAAACCTCTGGAGGCGTTCTAAAGACAACATTATGCCTTTGGATGTCATCTAAGGACTACATAATACCTCTGGAGGTATTCTTAAGACAACAAAGACCTCTGGTGATTTTCTAAAGACAACGTAAGACCTTTGGACGTCTTCTAAAGACAACAGAAGACCTTTGGAGGCCTACTAAAGCCAACTGAAGACCTTTGGAGATCTTCTTAAAATAACAGAAGACCCTTGCAGGTCTTCAAAGAAACAACATAAGATCTTTGGAGGTTTTGTAAAGGCAACATAAGATCTTTGGAGGTCTTCTAATGACATTAGAAAACCTCTGGACGACTTCTAAAGCCAACAGAAGACCTTTGGAGGTCTTGTTAAGAAGAAGAAGACCCTTGCAAGTCTTCAAAGAAACAACATAAGATCTTTGTTTTGTAAAGGCAACATAATACCTTTGGAGGTCTTCTAAAGCCAAAATAAGACCTTTGGAGGTCTTCTAAAGGCAACTGAAGGCCTTTGGAGGTCTTCTAAAGTAAAAAGAAGACCTTTGGAGGCCTTCTAAAGGCAACTGAATACCTTTGGAGGTCTTCTTAAGATAACAGAAGACCTTTGCAGGTCTTCAAAAAAATAACATAAGATCTTTGGAGGTCTTCTAAAGACAACAGAAGACCTCCGGTGGTTTTCTACAGACAACATAAGACCTTTGGAGGTCTTCTTAAGACAACAAAGACCTCTGGTGGTTTTCTAAAGACAACGTAAGACCTTTGGAGGTCTTCTTAAGACAACAGAAAACCTTTGAATGTCTTCCAAAGACAACTGAAGACCTTTAGACCATTTTCCAGACCTTTGGAGGCCTTCTAAAGCCAACAGAAGACCTTTGGAGGCCTTCTGAAGGCAACCGAAGACATTTGGAGGTCTTCTAAAGCCAACAGAAGACCTTTGGAGGTCTTCTAAAAGCAACATAATACATTTGGAGGTCTTCTTAAGCCAACAGAAGACCTTTGGGGGTCTTCAAAAAAACAACATAAGATCTTTGGAGGTCTTCTGAAAGAAACATAATACATTTGGAGGTCTTCTGAAAGGAACATAATACATTTGGAGGTCTTCTAAAGCCAACAGACGACCTTTGGAGGAATTCTAAAGGCAACTGAAGACCTTTGGAGGTCTTCTAAAGCCAACAGAAGACCTTTGGACCTTCTAAGGCCAACAGAAGACCTTTGGATGTTTTCTAAAAGCAACATAATACATTTGGAGGTCTTCTAAAGCCAACAGAAGACCTTTGGAGGTCTTCTAAAAGCAACATAATACATTTGGAGGTCTTCTAAAGCCAACAGACGACCTTTGGAGGCATTCTAAAGGCAACTAAAGACCTTTGGAGGTCTTCTAAAGCCAACAGAAGACCTTTGGACCTTCTAAGGCCAAAAGAAGACCTTTGGACCTTCTAAGGCCAACAGAAGATCTTTGGAGGTCTTCTAAAGCCAACAGAAGACCTTTGGAGGTCTTCTAAAAGCAACATAATACATTTGGAGGTTTTCTAAGCCAACAGAAGGCCTTTGCAGGTCTTCAAAAAAACAACATAAGATCTTTGGAGGTCTTCTAAAGGCAACTGAAGACCTTTGGAGGCCTTCTAAAGCCAAAAGAAGACCTCTGGAGGTCTTCTTAAGACAGTAAAAGACCTTTGGAGGCCTTCTAAAGGCAACTGAAGACCTTCGGAGGTCTTCTAAATCCAACAGAAGACATTTGGAAGTCTTCTTAAGATAACAAAAGACCTTTGCAGGTATCCAAATAAACAACATAAGATCTTTGGAGGTCTCCTAAAGCAAAAAGAAGAACTTTGGTGGTCTTCTAAAGCCAACAAAAGACTTTTAGAGGTCTTCTAAAGGCATCTTAAGACCTTTGGAGGTCTTCTAAATCCAACAGAAGACCTTTGGAAGTCTTCTTAAGATAACAGAAGACCTTTGCAGGTATTCAAATAAACAACATAAGATCTTTGGAGGTCTTCTAAAGCCAAAAGAAGACCTTTGGATGCCTTCTTAAGACAACAGAAGACCTTTGCAGGTCTTCAAAAAACAACATAAAACTTTTGGAGGCCTTCTAAAGCCAAAAGAATACCTCTGGAGGTCTTCTCAAGACAATACAAGGCCTTTGGAAGCCTTCTAAAGGCAACTGAAGACCTTTAAAGGGTCTTCTAAAGACAACAGAAGACATCTGGTGGTTTTTTATAGACAACATAAGACCTTTGGATGTCTTCTTAAGACAACCAAAAACCTCTGGAGGTCTTCTAACAACCGAAAACCTCTGAAGGTCTTCAGAAAACCTCTGGAGGCGTTCTAAAGACAACATTATGCCTTTGGATGTCATCTAAGGACTACATAATACCTCTGGAGGTATTCTTAAGACAACAAAGACCTCTGGTGATTTTCTAAAGACAACGTAAGACCTTTGGACGTCTTCTAAAGACAACAGAAGACCTTTGGAGGCCTACTAAAGCCAACTGAAGACCTTTGGAGATCTTCTTAAAATAACAGAAGACCCTTGCAGGTCTTCAAAGAAACAACATAAGATCTTTGGAGGTTTTGTAAAGGCAACATAAGATCTTTGGAGGTCTTCTAATGACATTAGAAAACCTCTGGACGACTTCTAAAGCCAACAGAAGACCTTTGGAGGTCTTGTTAAGAAGAAGAAGACCCTTGCAAGTCTTCAAAGAAACAACATAAGATCTTTGTTTTGTAAAGGCAACATAATACCTTTGGAGGTCTTCTAAAGCCAAAATAAGACCTTTGGAGGTCTTCTAAAGGCAACTGAAGGCCTTTGGAGGTCTTCTAAAGTAAAAAGAAGACCTTTGGAGGCCTTCTAAAGGCAACTGAATACCTTTGGAGGTCTTCTTAAGATAACAGAAGACCTTTGCAGGTCTTCAAAAAAATAACATAAGATCTTTGGAGGTCTTCTAAAGACAACAGAAGACCTCCGGTGGTTTTCTACAGACAACATAAGACCTTTGGAGGTCTTCTTAAGACAACAAAGACCTCTGGTGGTTTTCTAAAGACAACGTAAGACCTTTGGAGGTCTTCTTAAGACAACAGAAAACCTTTGAATGTCTTCCAAAGACAACTGAAGACCTTTAGACCATTTTCCAGACTTCGGGGACGGCCTGGGTGGCTATCGAAAGGTTGAGATCGTTAAAACTTGACCGAAGGGTAGTCTGGTCAATTTCTTCAAAATGTGTGGAGTGCTTGCCAGTATCAGCGGCTGTTGATAAGTCGGGCGCCACCAACACTGTCCTATTGCAAGGCTTGTTCTGGTTGAGTCCTTGAGTCTTAATGTGTGTGTGAGTGGATATGGCTTGCAGTGCTGTTGTTACGCAACAAATATGCTCGGCCATCGCTGCGTTGCATATACACATTCCTGTTAATTCCATCTCCCACGTCACTCGCAACATCCCCGAAGCGATAAGAGAGACTTCTCTCATATAAATGAGTGTACGCCTATTCATATTGGCTCAGTGATAAGGAACCTACTGCTTATCACCGATACCGAATGGCGTGTCTTTCACACCACTTGTAGGAAAGTTGTTCATGGCAGGAAATTCAAGCCAACATTACTCTGGGAGGATTTGTCACCACCAAAAATGTTGAAGTTCTGGTTAGAGATTGAAGCGCAGACCTTCTGGGAGGAAATGCGGACGTGCGTAGCACTGCACTATGATAGATCCAAATAAACTCCATACATTCTTTGCAATTTATCCAAAACATTATTTGGAGAAACATAACCTCGTTTCGGCGCAAAGGCTGTAATAATTGGTGTCATATGCGGGGAGATACCAAATCAAGTTCTCAATTGGACTTGAGTTATGGGTTCTTGATCGCCTGCTACCTCAAAACCTCACACAACCTAAACTAGCGTTACTTCTATACCTTCATCGAGTACTACGACTAGTTCTCCATCCAGTAGCTTATCTTCTTCAAATAGTTCCCTAATTCCCTTGAGTACTTTCCAATTCCAAAGGAAATCAATGAATTTTATTACATCCTTTATTGGTTCAAAATTACATGGAGATCATGGGGCGAGATGAAGTGGCAGTTTTGGAAGAGAGGGTAGGGGTAGAGATCATTTAAGTTCCAATAATATTAACAACAATGTGTTCAGCACATGCTATTATTGTCTGGATGGCTGGCTGCTGGAATTGGTGATCTGTGATGTGATGTTTACTTTAATGCACTTGTTAATTGATGGATTTTCTTCATACCAATTGATTAGGTCTGAATGAAACTGCTGATGTCGTAGTTGTTGTTGTTGTTCTTGCTAGTATGTAATAGAGTTCATCCCTGCCAGCAATTGGAAGTGAGTTTTATCTAATTTTATAAATGAGGATCTTTTTGGTGTCTAATTTTCTGTAAAAATGCGACATTTGTCTAATATACAATAACAATTGCATTGTTATCCCATTTGTATCGTATCCAGTCACCATTTAGGAAAGAATACGATAGGCAAATAACAACAATAACATATGTATCTAAAAATAAATGTAAGCTATCTCATTTATGTCCCAATGAAGGATGGAAATTAGATAGACATATCTATTTTCCATCCTTTATTTGGATACAAATTAGACAGCTTACATTTATTTTTAGAATTGTTGTAAGTTGAATAAATAAGACATTTGTACACATATGGTTATATACGCAGGTGGTGCAATGGTAAGCATGCTCGCTTTGCAATGTGAATGTCCGGGGTTCGATTACCAGGTCAGGCGACATCACATTTTTCAAATAACAAAATTAATATAAGCGACAATTCCTGAAACAATTATAAAAATATAAATAATGAATTAAATTAAATAATAAAAAATCAAAAAGTCAAAAATAACCCAAACAAAGGATTAACGACACAACAACAACAATAAAAAAATAAAATAAAAAGGAATTAAATTAAGTTAAAAAGAAAATGAAAATAAAATGTTGTTCTTGTTTATTTATTATTATTTTTATCAAGTTTTTAGCTATATTAATGTTTTATAGTTAAAAAAAAGATTTGTCATTAAAAAAATGTCGACTGGCCTGGGAATCGAACCCGGGCATTCAGATTGCAAAGCGATCATGCTTACCATTGCTCCACCGATATTATCGTTTTAATAACTTTCTGAAGTGTCCAATTAGACACTCAAAAAAGTATCTAATGAGTGGAACAGTTCTTCCCGAGAGCTTTATCTTTTTGGATAAGAATGCGACTATCGCATTCGTTTGTGCAATCTAATTGAAGTGACTCATTGGACAATAAACAGATAGCAAATGTTGGCAGGGATTTGGCGTGTGCTAGTCGCATGTCTTGTATTGGTATGTTCGTTTATGCATACATACATATGTAAATGGGTGTGTTCATTTTGGGTGTTCTTTGGTATGATGTTATTGTTGTTTTTCGGTAAACACCACACTTGAACATGTTGTTGCTGTTATTGTTGTTGTTACCGCTATTTGCCTGACGAGGACGTCTGCGGCAAAGACTGGCGGCCGGCGGCATTATCTCCCATTGATCAAAGGAAATTAGCTGATGATGATGTGAATGATAATGACGATAATGATGCTACCGGCGATGCTGCTGCTTGGAGCATTTAATTTTAGACAATTTCTCTATTTTCTAATTGATATGTATGTTTCCTGAGGACCGACCCATAGCACACATCCACAGAGTTTTTCCATTCAATTTTTGTTTTTAGGCATTTATCAGCTGTTTATTATTTTGAAGTTTTTTGATTTCATTGCGGCTCTTTGGTCTTTCGGTCTAGCTTCCAATAAAAACTAATGGAGTTCTAAAGAAATGCAAACTTTGCCACTGCTGCTGTTTGTTGTTTTTGTTGTTCAAAGCGAATTGTGGCGGTGATTTTTCTTGAAGTGCTGAATTAAGAAAAACAAGTTCTTTGAAAAATAATTTTCATAAATTCCCTCAAAAACAAAGAAGTGTTTATGAGAATTGCTTCAATAACAAAGAGAATGGGGAGAGGGAGGACGAGAATTGATCATTAATAAAATTTTATTTTATTATTTTTTAACTACAAAGGCTAATGAAGGCTTTAACGACGTCTATATTGATGCATTAGGTTATACCTAGTACGTTAACATCTTCATAAATTGTCAATTGCATGCCATACACGTCAAATAAATTCTCGGTCAAAAACTCTAATGTAAACATGCTATAACTTGTGTGTTTAAATCAGAAGACTATATAGACTCTTTATAGTCGTCTTTGTAGTCGTCTATAAATAATTTTTATAGAAGTCGTTAAAGGGTAATTTTTATAGATATACAATAGCTTGCTCGTACATAAATACATACATATGTATATTCCCACAACATTCCCAAAGGGACAAGGGAGACTTTTCTCATACCAATGAATGCACGCCGATTCATATTGGCTCAATGATATGGGATCTACTTTTTATCGTCGATCCCAAACGGCGTCACCAATTGCAGAGAAGTTTTTAAATTTTAATGATCTGGTCGGGGATTGAACCGCAAACCTTTTGAGTGCACTGTACCACAGTGTTTCTAAATTTGGGGAAAGTCAATAAGGCAGTTTTTATAGAAAGTCATGAGTGATATCCTTACGATAGTTTGCTTTGTGGGTAGTTATCTATAAAGTACACCGTGAGGGGTCAGAAAATTTCATTGCAAGCTGTTGTCTGCAGCCCACAATATCCATCACTTTGTCTCCTGCATCCCTGAGAATTCCATTTATTCTTCGTAATCTATCCAAAACAGAATCTGTAGAAACATAACCTCAGTTTAGTGCAAAGGCTGTAATAATTATGGCCACACAAGGAGCTAACAGCTTGCATTCCCCAAGGACTTAAGTTTCGGCTACTTGGTCGGCTGCTGCCTTAAAACCGCACACAACATCGACTAGTGTTCCTTCTGGACCTTCAGTCAGTACTACAACCAGCACTCAATCTAGTTTTTCATCCAATACCGCCAATACTAGTGTCCATGCTAGTACTACAGCACTCATACTAGAAACTCATAATACACTTACACAAGTTCCACTGAATCCAGATTAAAAAATTCTGCAACCTGGGGCTCAATTCTTTTTGTATGAAAATGTGAAATTAAAACTTTTATAATGGCAGAAAATGTTAAATGAAAAATTGCATAAAGAAAACATTTTTCATTTCAAATTTTCATGGACTGGCTGCGTCCATAAAGAATCAGGAGAGAGGGATTAGCTGAGCAATTAAACAAACGCAGAGTGTCGTGTGGTGCCAATCCACCTGCAGGGCATATTTTGGTTATCGAGTCATCAATTCGGGCCTAATACGAATTGAGGTGGCAGCACCGTCCGAATCTTAAGTGGGCTGCAACAACTCGTGTTAGCAATGGCAGCTGGCGTTTTTCTGCTACGATGAATGGGCGAAGTTCTTCGAGTGCGGCGTTAACACTGTACCTTTGTAAAGCCTGCGAAACTGCATCAGCATAAATGATATTAAAGTCTGCATGATAAGCTCGTTGATCTAGAGGTTCCTGCTTATACATTTTGGACTTCTCTCTCCAGTGGGTGGGGGATGCCTACTAAATCGTGGCCCGATGCTCACTGCGTTAGCACTGAAGCAAGTACTGCATAGACAACATTTTGTTGTGCTGATGTACTGGCAAAATCTTCGTCTCCTCATAAAGATGGTCCACTGGTGTCCTGTTGCAATTATATCTTTCTGATAGGTTTGAATATTCTTCCACTGAGTATCTCTAACATTTGCTTAACTCGATAGGATGCCAACACGGTTTCTTTGTCAGCACTCCAAGTGATGTCGGGGTCAGCGACTTGAGAACCTTGTTCTATTTCTGATCATGTTGCAAATAGCTTTGGCTTGTGCGGACAACTTAAACATGCGGTCGAACGTTACACCTAATATTTTAGGGTGATTAGTGGATGTTATCAGGGCACAATTGACCAATATATCCAGGAGGAGCTTCATTTCATCCGTCCAGGTGGTGAACAAGGTGGCTGTGTATTTAGCGGCGGGTATTTTTATATTCCTCAAATGGAAGAAGTTCACCAAGTCAGCTATAAGATGTGATGCCAAGATCTTACAATCATCCGCATATATTACGAACTGCCTTGGGGGAAGAATCTTTGACTCCTCATGCAGATGTTACACTGTTTCCGATCTCAGGTCGGCGTTCTGACAGGTTCGAATGCTGTTCCATCGTATTGCACTTATGTTCGCGGGCCACACTGGCGCCGCATAGCTTACCACAAACCGACCTTTTGCGTTATTTGTGGTCAACAAGGTTTTTTTATTTGCACCTCAAGTGCTGACGGCTAGGGACTTGAGGACCTTGTTCCTATATCTCTTTATGTCGCAAATAACTGTGACGTGAGCGAAAGTCGTGAACATGCTGTCGAATGTGACCCTAAGAATCTTGAGATATGTAGTTATCGGTCTGAATTTGGTCACCATCGACGAGGACATTCAAATTCTCGGCCCATCTTCACAATCAATATGGCGAACAGAGTAAAATTAGAGTGGCCGTAGACTTAATGGCGGATATTTGCATTTTTCTTGAGCGGAATAAGGTGGTAAGATCGAGCAAAAATCTGAGTTCAGCCTTTTTCAAACGAAATCAGGGCGGGTACTTTCCAAGATTATACAATCATCCGCATACGTAACCCTGTAAATTCCATCTACAGATGGTGGAATACAGGAAAGGTAAAGGCTAACAGTTTCGGAGATGTCACCCCACCTTGTGGAACTCCCTGTTTTACTTTGCGGGGCTTCGACTTCTTGTTCCACAGCTCCATGTACGACTGGCGCCCACACATATAATTGAGTATCTAATGTTTCCAAACTAGCCGGAGGGCAGTCTGCTCGATGTCCTCAAACAGCGTGGAGTGTTGACAGTACCAAAGGCTATTAATATGTTGGGCGCCATCTACACTATACTATCGCACGGCTTGTTCTTGTTGGGTCCTCAAGAAGTAAAGCCTCAAGAGTCTTTGCTACGACGACAAAATCGGCCTATAGGCTTATCTATATATATAAAAGAGTAGTGAGGTGAGTGACTGACTGACTGACTGACTGATTGACTGACTGATTCATCAGCGCCCAGACGAAACCGCTGAAGCTAGAAAGTTGAAATTTTGGGTGTAGGTTGCTGTTGGTGTGTAGGGGTGAGATAAGGCTGGGTTTTTGGAAATTCGACCTAGAAGTGTACGAAAAGTACTAAATGGTACTAAATGTGGTACCCTTTGTATTAGGCAAACGGTAAGAGCTAGAATTCTGAAATTTGGAATGAGGGTAACTGATGGAGAGCTAGAAAGATGTACCAAAGGGTTTTTTGGAAATTCGAACTACAAGGGTACGAAAAGTACTAAATGGTACTAAATTTAGTACAATTTGGATTTGTGTGAACGGATAGAGCTGGAATCCTGAAATTTGAAATTAGGGCAACTTGTGGAGAGTACCAAGGAAAGGTTTTTGGAAATTCGAACTATAAGTGCACGAATAGTACTAAATGGTACTAAATTTAGTACAATTTGGATTTGGGTGAACGGATAGAGCTGGAATACAGGCATTTGGAATGAGGGTCACTGTTGAAGAGTAAGAATGAAAGGTTTTTGGAAATTCGAATTACAAGGGTACGAAAAGTACTAAATGGTACTAAATTTAGTACAATTTTGATTTGGGTGAACTGATTGAGCTGGAATACAGACATTTGGAATGAGGGTCACTGATGAAGAGTAACAATGAAAGGTTTTTGTAAATTTGAACTATAAAGGTACGAAAAGTACTAAATGGTACTAAATTTAGTACAATTTGGGTTTGGGTGAACGAATAGAGCTGGAATCCTGCAATTTGGAATGAAGGTCACTGATGGAGAGTAAAAAAGAAAGGTTTTTGGAAATTCGAACTATAAGTGCACGCAAAGTATTAAATGGTACTAAATTTAGTACAATTCGGATTTGGGTGAACGGATAGAGCTGGAATCCTGAAATTTGGAATGAGGATCACTGATGAAGAGCAAAAATGAAAGGTTATTGGAAATTCAAACTATAAGTATACGAAAAGTAATAAATGGTACTAAATTTAGTACAATTTGGGTTTGGGTAAACGAATAGAGCTGAAGACCTGAAATTTGGAATGAAGGTCACTGATGAAGAGTAAAAAAGAAAGGTTTTTGGAAATTCGAATTACAAGGGTACGAAAAGTACTAAATGGTACTAAATTTAGTACAATTTTGATTTGGGTGAACGGATTGAGCTGGAATACAGACATTTGGAATGAGGGTCACTGATGAAGAGTAACAATGAAAGGTTTTTGGATAAGGGTACGAAAAGTACTAAATGGTACTAAATTTAGTACAATTTGGATTTGGGTGAACGGATGGAGCTAGAATCCTGAAATTTGAAATTAGGGACACTGGTGGAGGGTAACAAAGAAAGGTTTTTGGAAATTCAAACTATAAGTGCACGAAAAGTTCTAAATGGTACTAAATTTAGTACAATTTTGAATTGGGTGAACTGATTGAGGTGGAATCCTGAAATTTGTAATGAGGGTCACTGATGGAGAGTAACAAAGAAAGGTTTTTAGAAATTAGAACTAAAAGTGCACGAAAAGTACTAAATGGTACTAAATTTAGTACAATTTGGATTTGGGTGAACGGATAGAGCTGGAATCCTGAAATTTGGAATGAAGGTCACTGATGGAGAGTAAAAAAGAAAGGTTTTTGGAAATTCGAATTAAAATTATACGAAAAATACTAAATGGTACTAAATAAAGTACAATTTGGGTATGGGTTAACGAATAGGGCCGGAATCCTGAAATTTGGAATGGGTGTCACTGATGAAGAGTAAGAAAGATGTACCAAAGGTCGAAAAGTCCTAAATGGTAGTGAGTTTAGTATGATTTGGATTTGAAGAGCTGGAATCCTGAAATTTGGAATTAAGATTACTGTTGGAATATAGAATTGAGATATGGAGGTAGCTATGGAAAATCGTACTAATGTGCACGAAGTAGTACTAAATGGTACGAAATTCGCTTTAATTTGTATTTTCGTGAACAGATTATTGTTGGAGTGTAGGATTGAGGTAGTTTTGGAAATTCGTACTTATGGAAAAGTGCTAAATGGAACTACATTGGCTATAATTTGGGTTTAGGTGAACGGATAGAGCTCAGATATGAAAGTACATTTTGGAAAATCGTGTACGAAAAGTTCTAAATGGTACAAACTTTGGTACCTTTTGGTATTTGCTATATGGTATAGAATTTTGTACAATTTGTGATTTTGTAAAGAATTGAACTGGAATTTTGAAATTCGGTATTAGATTAGCAATTGTTGTTTTGAGTGGAGGTAGGGAGGAGGTTTTGAAAATTCGTACTTATTTATGCAAAACTACTAAATAGTCCTCAAATGGGTTTCAGGGGAACTGAGGTTGGGATATATGTTGAATATACGGAAGTAATTTTTGAAACGTTTACCTATGTGTACGAAAAGTTGGGTAACATGTTGATACTAAAACCATTTTAAATAGTTAAGGTACTAAATTTGGTGTGTGGTGTAGGAACAAACCTGGGATTATATAATTTAAAAACACGCTATTTGTACAAAAAATACGAAATAGAAAAATATTTGTTATGAAGATCGCTCTAAAGTTTGAGACAAAGTTCTGAGTTTGAAAAATTGTACTGAATATTGTCCCAATTATTTGATGATAACGCCAAGGAGTTTCTAAATAATGTACTGAAATTAAGTAGTCAAACGTGAAGTATCTTTTCAAAAAATGTTTTTTGTTCTGACCGCTTTGGTATGTAAATTTTAAAACGTGGTCCAATGCGACAATTTTGTATTTACCCTCTGATATTAAAAAATCCTAAATGGAAATGCCTTCAAAAAATTTTCCGTTATATACGGTTGGCATACCGGTGCACATTAAGTAAAATTTTTTGTAAGAAGTTTTCTAACCTTTCATGCCACAAATTCCGAATTTCGGTTGGAAAATGTGCAGAAGATCTTCAAAATACTCTAAATCTTCAAAATATCTCTTCTAATAAACGTGGATTGAAGTGGAGATTTTTAAAATTATACTTCTATATCCTCGGAGTATTCGAGGTCCAAATTTAAAGTAAATTGGACAATATACATTTGTTCTTCTTTAAAAAGACACTAAGTCGAGAGGTACCGTTATATGGGGATATACGAAAACGTGGCCGAAAATTTAACGGATTGTTGTTGTGAAGGGGTGAGATAAAGTTTAGTGTTTAGAAATTCGTACTGGAAGAGAATGCTGTGTTAGTGAAGGGGTAAAACCAGGAGTCAAATCTGAAATTTGCAATATGAAACGTAGTTTTGGAAATTCGAAATAAAAAATATGGTAGCTGTGTAGGGATGCGATACGGCAGATTTTTTTTTTAAATTCTGACTACAATCGGAAAAATATTGGTAATAAAAATAGGTCTTAGTACAACAGAATCTCCTGTATTCACCATTCCCGTATTAAATATTGTTTATATATATTTCGTTTCCTTTCCGCATACGAAGTAGCGGGCATTTGCTAGTATTGCATAAAATGAAATAAATAAATAAATAAAAAAGAGAAATCGGCCTGTATAATTCACCTTTGATGGCATGGTAGCGGCACCACCCATTTTCCACATTTGGGGCACGATGTGGGTGTGGGTCTATAAAAACGATCTACAGACCTAAATATGACCTTTCGCTCGTCTATAAAGGCGACCTTGCGCTCGACTATAAAGACGATCTCCCGCTCGTCTATAAAGACGATCTCCCGCTCGTCTATAAAGACGATCTCCCGCTCGTCTATAAAGACGATCTCTCGCTCGTCTATAATGACGATCTCCCGCTCGTCTATAATGACGATCTCCCGCTCGTCTATAAAGACGATCTCCCGCTCGTCTATAAAGACATTGCGTCTATAAATACGACCTTGAACTCGTCTATAAATACGACCTTGCGCTCGTCTATAAAGACGAACTTGCGCTCGTCTATAAAGGCGACCTTGCGCTCATCTAAAAAGGCGACCTGGCGCTCACCTATAAAGACGGCATTGCGCTCGTCTTTAAAGGCGGCCTTACGCTCGTCTATAAAGGCGAACTTGCGCTCGTCTATAACCTAAAGCTCGTCTATAAAGACGATCTAAAGCTCGTCTATAAAGACGATCTAAAGCTCGTCTATAAAGACGACCTAAAGCTCGTTTATAAAGACGACCTAAAGCTCGTCTATAAAGACGACCTAAAGCTCGTTTATAAAGACGACCTAAAGCTCGTCTATAAAGACGATCTAAAGCTCGTCTATAAAGACGACCTTAAGCTCGTCTATAAAGACGACCTAAAGCTCGTCTATAAAGACGACCTAAAGCTCGTCTCTAAAGACGACCTAAAGCTCGTCTAAAAATACGACCTACAGCTCGTCTAAATAGACGACCTACAGCTCGTTTAGAAAGACGACCTACAGCTCATCTAAAAAGACGACCTAAAGCTTGTCTATAAAGACGACTTAAAAGACGACCTAAAGCTCGTCTATAAAGACGACCTAAAGCTCGTCTATAAAGACGACCTAAAGCTCGTCTATAAAGACGACCTAAAGCTCGTCTATAAAGACGACCTAAAGCTCGTCTATAAAGACGACCTAAAGCTCGTCTATAAAGACGACCTAAAGCTCGTCTATAAAGACGACCTAAAGCTCGTCTATAAAGACGACCTAAAGCTCGTCTATAAAGACGACCTAAAGCTCGTCTTTATAGACGGTATATGTCCTCCAGCTCGTCTATAAAGACGACCTAAAGCTCGTCTATAAAGATGACCTAAAGCTCGTCTATAAAGACGACCTAAAGCTCGTCTATAAAGACGACCTAAAGCTCGTCTATAAAGACGACCTAAAGCTCGTCTATAAGGACGACCTAAAGCTCGTCTATAAAGACGACCTAAAGCTCGTCTATAGAGACGACCTAAAGCTCGTCTATAAAGACGACCTAAAGCTCGTCTATAAAGACGACCTAAAGCTCGTCTATAAAGACGACCTAAAGCTCGTCTATAAAGACGACCTAAAGCTCGTCTATAAAGACGACATAAAGCTCGTCTATAAACACGACATTGCGCTCGTCTATAAAGACGACCTTGCGCTCGTTCGTGAAAACGAGCTAGATGTCGTTTGTATAGACGACCTAAAGATTGTCTATAAAGGCGACGTATAGGTCATCTAAAATATGTTTAGGCCATGTGCTCAAATAGTTTTGAAATCTATAGAAATGTGTAAAGTTTTCTCCTAGTTTTCAACATCGAAAAAAATCGGGTCCTGTCAAAACCACTATACAAAGCATTACAAAGAATCAATAGCAAAACTAAGAAGGACAACACCAACAACAATAAAGAAAACTTCTATTTTGTCACACTTTGTGTCTGTGGTGCTTGTGTTTTTGTTGTTGTAGTTGTTGCTGTTGTTGTCATTTCATTCTCTGTCATATCATAGATAATGTATCATTAACATTCTTTGTTGCTGTTTGTTGTTTATGTTGGTATTATTGACAAAAACAGCAGCAACAAAGAAAACAACAACAACAACACCAGCTACAATCGTAAAACTTTAATTATAACACAAAGACAGCACATACACACACTCTCAATACATACAAGTCATGGATATCATAACACAAAGGATATGATGATGACGAAGGAAGACAACGCCACCAATGGATGGAAACAAAAGCGATTTAACGGCGTTACAACGATGGTGACGACAGCTCGCCAAAAGCAAAGCAACGGAGTTTTGGCATTAGAAAATTATTGTTTTTGTTACGACTTCGGCTTCGACTACTGCTGCTGCTGTTGTGGCGGCTCCTGCTACTACCGCTGCTGTTCAAACATTTATGCTGATTATTGAAAACTTTTTGTACGTCATTTACGAAAAAGTTTACGACTTTTTTATGGCAGCATTTCATGACAGACAGCAACAAGAATTAAACTGTAAAACAGCAAAAGAAAGAAACATTGTAGAAATTCTACTGCTGGTGACTCCGGTTGGATGGTTGGTTTGGTTTGATGTTGTTTGTCATTTGCTGAGGACTCATAAAGATAGCAAAGGCACACACACTCACACACCTAACCACTCCGTGGTCGGTCTGTCACTCTCACCGGTTTTGAAGTCTTAGCATAAATATCACTTTATGACACGAAAACAGCCAAGGATATCAAATATCGGGTGCATGTGTGTGAGTGTGTTTGTGTGTGAGTTAGACATTCATTGCTCATAATTTTCTTGGCCAAAATTGTTTAGCCCACACCAGCTCGGCAAAATGGGACCAATTCACAAAATACAAACACATGTCTAAAACTCCACAATAAACGAGTGAATGAATAAATGAATGAAAGGACGTAAAAATCCTTACAGGAACTGAAATACACACACTCACGCACACACAACTGATTGGAGAAATTGAGCCAAAAGAATGAACATTTTTATGTTGCTCCGAAGGAGTGGAGTACGCTGTAATTCCGAAGAGGTGGAGTGGGGTGCAAGGGGGGAGAGGTTTTTACGAGCATTTTTACGACAAACACGAGTCAAACATAAAACTGTCTTAAAAATTCAAATGTTCCTTGAACAAAACAACACTTGCCCGCACTCACACACACTCGCATTCACACATTCTCGCACACATCCTTAAATGAAAAGTTTGTATGGTAAACAACAAAATGTAGTCATTGTTGTTGGTGTTCAAGAAGGATACTCGATTTCTGCTTGAATTGTTTGTGTTTTTTTTTCGAGTTATGAGGAACAGTGGAATAAAATGGGAAATATTTTGAAGTTGTGGAAAAGGAAAGGGTCATAACAAGCACTCTTTGCTTTGGAAAGGGTCCTTAGAAGCACTCTTTGCTTTGGAAAGGGTCCTTAAAAGCACTCTTTGGTTTGGAAAGGGTCCTTAGAAGCACCCTTTCCTTTGGAAGGCGTCATTAGAAGCACCCTTTCCTTTGAAAATATCTATAGAAACATTCGTTCCTTTGGAAAGGTCCTTAGAAGCACTCTTTCCTTTGAAGAAGGGTTTTCGAAGCATTCTTTTCTTTAGAAAAGGCCCTTAAAATCACACTTGCCTTTGAAAGGTGTCAAAAGAAGCCACCTTTCCTATAGAAAGGGTCATAAGAAACCACCTTTCCTTTAGAAAGGGTCATAAGAAACCACCTTTCCTTTAGAGAGGGTCATAAGAAGCACCATTTCCGGTGGAAAGGGTAATAAGAAGCACCCTTTCCTTTAGAAAGGGTCATAAGAAACCACCTTTCCTTTAGAGAGGGTAATAAGAAGCACCATTTCCGGTGGAAAGGGTAATAAGAAGCACCCTTTCCTTTGGAAAGGTTCATAAGAGTACCCTTTCCTTTGAAAAAAGTCATAAGAAGCAGCCTTTCCGGTGGAAAGGGTAATAAGAAGCACCCTTTCCGGTGGAAAGGGTAATAAGAAGCACCCTTTTATTTGGAAAGGTTCATAAGAGTACCCTTTCCTTTGAAAAAAGTCATAAGAAGCACCCTTTCCTTTGAAAAGAGTCATAAGAAGCACCCTTTCCTTTGAAAAGAGTCATAAGAAGCACCCTTTCCTTTGAAAAGAGTCATAAGAAGCACCCTTTCCTTTGAAAAGAGTCATAAGAAGCACCCTTTCCTTTGAAAAGAGTCATAAGAAGCACCCTTTCCTTTGAAAAGAGTCATAAGAAGCACCCTTTCCTTTGAAAAGAGTCATAAGAAGCACCCTTTCCTTTGAAAAGAGTCATAAGAAGCACCCTTTCCTTTGAAAAGAGTCATAAAAAGCACCCTTTCCTTTGAAAAGAGTCATAAGAAGCACCCTTTCCTTTGAAAAGAGTCATAAGAAGCACCATTTCCTTTGAAAAGAGTCATAAGAAGCACCCTTTCCTTTGAAAAAAGTCATAAGAAGCACTCTTTCCTTTGAAAAGAGTCATAAGAAGCACCCTTTCCTTTGAAAAGAGTCATAAGAAGCACCCTTTCCTTTGAAAAGAGTCATAAGAAGCACCCTTTTCTTTGAAAAGAGTCATAAGAAGCACCCTTTCCTTTGAAAAGAGTCATAAGAAGCACCCTTTCCTTTGAAAAGAGTCAAAAGAAGCACCCTTTCCTTTGAAAAGAGTCATAAGAAGCACCATTTTCTTTGAAAAGAGTCATAAGAAGCAGCCTTTCCTTTGAAAAGAGTCATAAGAAGCACCCTTTCCTTTGGAAAGAGTCATAAGAAGCAGCCTTACCTTTGAAAAGAGTCATAAGAAGCACCCTTTCCTTTGAAAAGAGTCATAAGAAGCACCCTTTCCTTTGGAAAGCGTCATAAGAAGCAGCATTTCCTTTGGAAAGTGTCATAAGAAGCACCCTTTCCTTTGAAAAGAGTCATAAGAAGAACCCTTTCCTTTGAAAAGAGTCATAAGAAGCACCTTTTCCTTTGAAAAGAGTCATAAGAAACACCCTTTCCTTTGAAAAGAGTCATAAGAAGCACCCTTTCCTTTGAAAAGAGTCATAAGAAGCACCCTTTCCTTTGAAAAGAGTCATAAGAAGCACCCTTTTCTTTGAAAAGAGTCATAAGAAGCACCCTTTCCTTTGAAAAGAGTCATAAGAAGCACCCTTTCCTTTAAAAAGAGTCATAAGAAGCACCCTTTCCTTTGAAAATAGTCATAAGAAGCACCCTTTCCTTTGAAAAGAGTTATAAGAAGCACCCTTTCCTTTGAAAAGAGTCATAAGAAGCACCCTTTCCTTTGAAAAGAGTCATAAGAAGCACCCTTTCCTTTGGAAAGCGTCATAAGAAGCAGCATTTCCTTTGGAAAGGGTCATAAGAAGCAGCATTTCCTTTGGAAAGGGTCATAAGAAGCACCCTTTCCTTTGAAAAGAGTCATAAGAAGCACCCTTTCCTTTGAAAAGAGTCATAAGAAGCACCCTTTCCTTTGAAAAGAGTCATAAGAAGCACCCTTTCCTTTGAAAAGAGTCATAAGAAGCACCCTTTCCTTTGAAAAGAGTCATAAGAAGCACCCTTTCCTTTGAAAAGAGTCATAAGAAGCACCCTTTCCTTTGAAAAGAGTCATAAGAAGCACCCTTTCCTTTGAAAAGAGTCATAAGAAACACCCTTTTCTTTGAAAAGAGTCATAAGAAGCACCCTTTCCTTTGAAAAGAGTCATAAGAAACACCCTTTCCTTTAAAAAGAGTCATAAGAAGCACCCTTTCCTTTGAAAAGAGTCATAAGAAGCACCCTTTCCTTTGAAAATAGTTATAAGAAGCACCCTTTCCTTTGAAAATAGTTATAAGAAGCACCCTTTCCTTTGAAAAGAGTCATAAGAAGCACCCTTTCCTTTGAAAAGAGTCATAAGAAGCACCCTTTCCTTCGAAAAGACTCATAAGAAGAACCCTTTCCTTTGGAAAGCGTCATAAGAAGCAGCATTTCCTTTGGAAAGGGTCATAAGAAGCACTCTTTCCTTTGCAAAAGGTCCTTCGAAGCTCTCTTCCCTTTGGAAGAGTTCCTTAGAATCAGTCTTTGCTTTGGAAAGGGTCCATAGATGAACTTTTTCCTTTGAAAAGAGTCATAAGAAGCATAATTTCCTTTGGAAAGGGTCATAAGAAGCACCCTTTCCTTTGAAAAGAGTCATAAGAAGCACCCTTCCCTTTGAAAAGAGTCATAAGAAGCACCCTTTCCTTTGAAAAGAGTCATAAGAAGCACCCTTTCCTTTGAAAAGAGTCATAAGAAGCACCCTTTCCTTTGAAAAGAGTCATAAGAAGCACCCTTTCCTTTGAAAAGAGTCATAAGAAGCGCCCTTTCCTTTGAAAAGAGTCATAAGAAGCACCCTTCCCTTTGAAAAGAGTCATAAGAAGCACCTTTTCCTTTGAAAAGAGTCATAAGAAGCACCCTTTCCTTTGAAAAGAGTCATAAGAAGCACCCTTTCCTTTGAAAAGAGTCATAAGAAGCACCCTTTCCTTTGAAAAGAGTCATAAGAAGCACCCTTTCCTTTGAAAAGAGTCATAAGAAGCACCCTTTCCTTTGAAAAGAGTCATAAGAAGCACCCTTTCCTTTGAAAAGAGTCATAAGAAGCACCCTTTCCTTTGAAAAGAGTCATAAGAAGCACCCTTTCCTTTGAAAAGAGTCATAAGAAGCACCCTTTCTTTTGAAAAGAGTCATAAGAAGCACCCTTTCCTTTGAAAAGAGTCATAAGAAGCACCCTTTCCTTTGAAAAGAGTCATAAGAAGCACCCTTTCCTTTGAAAAGAGTCATAAGAAGCACCCTTTCCTTTGAAAAGAGTCATAAGAAGCACCCTTTCCTTTGAAAAGAGTCATAAGAAGCACCCTTTCCTTTGAAAAGAGTCTTAAGAAGAACCCTTTCCTTTGAAAAGAGTCTTAAGAAGCCCCCTTTCCTTTGAAAAGAGTCATAAGAAGCACCCTTTCCTTTGAAAAGAGTCATAAGAAGCACCCTTTCCTTTGGAAAAAGTCTTAAGAAGAACCCTTTCCTTTGAAAAGAGTCATAAGAAGCACCCTTTCCTTTGAAAAGAGTCATAAGAAGCACACTTTCCTTTGAAAAGAGTCATAAGATGCACAGTTTCCTTTGAAAAGAGTCTTAAGAAGCCCCCTTTCCTTTGAAAAGAGTCATAAGAGGCACCCTTTCCTTTGAAAAGAGTCATAAGGAGCACCCTTTCCTTTGAAAAGAGTCATAAGAAGCACCCTTTCCTTTGAAAAGAGTCATAAGAGGCACCCTTTCCTTTGAAAAGAGTCATAAGGAGCACCCTTGCCTTTGAAAAGAGTCATAAGAAGCACACTTTTCTTTGAAAAGAGTCATAAGATGCACCCTTTCCTTTGAAAAGAGTCTTAAGAAGCCCCCTTTCCTTTGAAAAGAGTCATAAGAGGCACCCTTTCCTTTGAAAAGAGTCATAAGATGCACCCTTTCCTTTGAAAAGAGTCATAAGGAGCACCCTTTCCTTTGAAAAGAGTCATAAGAAGCACACTTTCCTTTGAAAAGAGTCATAAGATGCACCCTTTCCTTTGAAAAGAGTCTTAAGAAGCCCCCTTTCCTTTGAAAAGAGTCATAAGAGGCACCCTTTCCTTTGAAAAGAGTCATAAGGAGCACCCTTTCCTTTGAAAAGAGTCATAAGAAGCACCCTTTCCTTTGAAAAGAGTCATAAGAAGCACCCTTTCCTTTGGAAAAAGTCATAAGAAGCACCCTTTCCTTTGAAAAGAGTCATAAGAAGCACACTTTCCTTTGAAAAGAGTCATAAGATGCACCCTTTCCTTTGAAAAGAGTCTTAAGAAGCCCCCTTTCCTTTGAAAAGAGTCATAAGAGGCACCCTTTCCTTTGAAAAGAGTCATAAGGAGCACCCTTTCCTTTGAAAAGAGTCGTAAGAAGCCCCCTTTCCTTTGAAAAGAGTCATAAGAGGCACCCTTTCCTTTGAAAAGAGTCATAAGGAGCACCCTTTCCTTTGAAAAGAGTCATAAGAAGCACACTTTTCTTTGAAAAGAGTCATAAGAAGCACCCTTTCCTTTGAAAAGAGTCATAAGAAGCACCCTTTCCTTTGAAAAGAGTCATAAGAAGCACCCTTTCCTTTGAAAAGAGTCGTAAGAAGCACCCTTTCCTTTGAAAAGAGTCATAAGAAGCACCCTTTCCTTTGAAAAGAGTCATAAGAAGCACTCTTTCCTTTGCAAAATGTCCTTAGAAGCACTCTTTCCTTTGGAAAGGGTCCATAAATGAACTATTTTCATTGAAAAGAGTCATAAGAAGGACCTTTTCCTTTGGAAAGGATCATAAGAAGTACTTTTTCCTTTGGAAAGGGTCATAAGAAGCACTCTTTCCTTAGAAGCACTCTTTCCTTTGGAAAGGGTCCATAGATGCACTATTTCCTTTGATTGATAGTGTCATAGGAAGCACCCTTTCCTTTGGAATGGGTCGTAAGAAGCAGCATTTCTATTGGAAAGGGTCATAAGAAGCACTCTTTCCTTTCCAAAAGGTCATTCGAAGCTCTCTTCCCTTTGGAAGAGTTCCTTAGGACCAGTCTTTGCTTTGGAAAGGGACCATAGAAACACTATTTCCTTTGGAAAAAGTCCTTAGAAGCACACCCTTCCCTCTGCTGTGAAGCAAGTTAGGCATATAACCTTTAAACCCCATAAGTGATCATTTATTTATAGAAAGGGTCATAAGAAGCACTCTTTCCTTTGCAAAAGGTACTTCGAAGCTCTCTTCCCTTAGGAAAGGTTCCTTAGAACCACTATTTCCTTTGGAAAGGGTCCTTAGAAACACTATTTCCTTTGGAAAAGGTCTTTAGAAGCACAACCTTCCCTCTGCTGTGAAGCAAGTTAGGCATCTAACATTTAAACCCTATAAATGATCATTTATTTATAGAAGTCCTTTTAAAAGTCGTTGAATATATTTTTATCGCTAAAAGTCTCAAAGAGTGTCACTGTACTTGTTTATTAGACCGTACTTATTAACAAAGAGCAAGTGGGGTGGCCAGCCAGCTTGGAGATGAGAAAGAGTTTCACTTCCTTGTGTTTTTAGGGGGGGTTTTTTCATCGACGATTTTAATCCTGACAATGATACTCTCTAATGACGATTATGGGAAGGTCGTTTTAAGACAAAAACACACACACACTCGCACTCCATAACAAAAAAGGGAAAACAAAGCAAAGCAGAAACCAAAACCAAAACAAAAATCCAGGACGAACAGTTAGTCCAAACAAAAAAATACTTACTGTAAACCAAAGCAAAGCAAAAAACAATAAAACAAAAACAACAAAGAGAGCAGAAGAGGAAACAGGGACTGCTTGCTGTTTTACTACCGCACTTCCGAGCGGTAATTCTCAGTTTTTATAGTTTTTTTCCTCTGCTGCCCTCCTAGCAACCCTCAATTTCCACCCATCAATAAATGCAATGAGTATTTTTATATGTTTTTTATGACTGTTGAGCTCTGGTGAATGGTTCCAGTTGTGTGTCTGTGTGTGTGTGTTAGCAAGATATGCAGATACAAGAAGGTAAGCAAGTTCGGTGATCCTTTTTGGGTTTGTTGGTTTGGCTGCTTGGCTGGCTAACTGGGCGCTTCTGCTACCATTACTATTACTCCGTGTTGTTGTTGTTGCTGTTCCATTCATTTGTTTGGTGCGGCATTATTACACCAAAAATGCTATAAAAATCCTTTTTGTTTAGTTTCATTTTTATATCGTGGCATTACAACGTTAACCCAACAACTCCCCTCGGTTACAACGGGGTGGAATTTGAATTTGGCACACACAGCCAGCCAGTCAGCCAGCCAGCAAGCTATTCTATTACTGCTGCTGATAACAAAATACGCAGACACATATCGGACCTTAACACAAACCCCGCATAGCTTAGTAGCA
This sequence comes from Musca autumnalis, assembly GCF_047663935.1. Taxonomy (NCBI): domain Eukaryota; kingdom Metazoa; phylum Arthropoda; class Insecta; order Diptera; family Muscidae; genus Musca; species Musca autumnalis. Next base: position 205,098,775 of record NW_027412088.1, read on the forward strand.
GTAGTAAAACGCACAAACTCAAAAGGATGAGGAGGACGAGGAAGAAAACCACGACGACGACTACTACGACGAATGAACTGAACACGACGAAATCATTTCATTCTTTGACATTTATTGATGCCATAAACTTGAGAATTTATGTTTCACGGCGTCTGCTGTTATTACAATGACAGCTACAGCTGCGGCGAGAGCGACAGCAATGAATGACGAAGACAACATTGACGGCAAACACACACTCTCCCCGAAAGAATGGCACAAAGAAATGCTAAAATTTTAGTCGCCTTACTTAACAGTTACTTTTACTATCGCTGCTTGCTGCCTGGCTTAGAGCCACTTTTAGTGCCCTTCTATGGCATGTCCTGGTGGCACTTACTGTAGTTATTACCGCTGCTACTGCCAATTTAACTGTTTCCACTGCTGCTCCCGCTGCCGCTGCTGTTAATGTTAATTTGGTTGCCGCTGTTGAAAGCATATCCTTTTTATCCTAAATCCGGTAAAACTAAAATGGGAATTATGTTGATTATGGTAGATCTAAAGCACTAACCACCACCACCACCTCCACTGCTTAGAACAGAAACAACAATATTTTCATAAATTGAAATTAAATATGTGTCGGATAAAGTTTTCCTTAGAGAAGTGTAAAATTTTTTGAGTTATTATAGCTTTGATGGAGGCCATAAGAAATCTAATGGAAAAAGAAGTCAAGCCATTGGAACTGAAAAAAAATAACAGAGGATTAATAGAAAAGTTCATCGGACAAAACTTTTTCTACAGATAAGTTCATCGGAGATGACATTTTCTAGAGTAACGGCCATAGGAGATGACTTTTTCTGCTGAAACTGTCATCAAAGATGACTATTCCTACAGAAAAGCTAATCGGAGATGAATTTTCCTATAGAAAAGGTCATCGGAGATGACATTTCTATAGAAAAAGATCATCGAATATGACTTTTCATATAGTAACGATCATAGAAGATGACTTGTCCTACAGAAACGGTCATTGGAGATGGCTTTTTCTAAAAGAAAAGTTCATTCTAGATGATTTTTCCTATAGAAAAGTTCATCGTAGACGACTTTCCCTATTGAAAATTCAATGTAGATGATTTTCCTATAGAAAAGTTCATCGTAGACGCTTTTTCCTATAGAAAAGTTCATCGTAGATGACCTTTCCTATAGAAAAGTTCATCGTAGAGGACTTTTCCTATAGAAAAGTTCATCGTAGATGACTTTTCCTACAGAAAAGTTCATCGTAGATGAATTTTCCTATAGAAAAGTTCATCGTAAATGACTTTTCCCATAGAAAAGTTCATCGTAGATGATTTTCCTATAGAAAAGTTCATCGTAGATGACTTTTCCTATAGAAAAGTTCATCGTAGATTACTTTGGCTATAGAAAAGTTCATCGTAGATGACTTTTCCTATGGAAAAGTTCATTGTAAATGACTTTTCCCATAGAAAAGTTCATCGTAGATGACTTTTCCCATTGAAAAGTTCATCGTAGATGACTTTTCCCATTGAAAAGTTCATCGTAGATGACTTTTCCCATAGAAAAGTTCATCGTAGATGACTTTTCTACAGAAAAAATCATCGTATATGACTTTTCCTATAGAAAAGTTCATGGTAGATGACTTTTCCTATAGAAAAGTTCATCGTAGATGATTTTTCCTATAGAAAAGTTCATCGTAGATGACTTTTCCTATTGAAAAGTTCATCGTAGATGACTTTTCTTATGGAAAAGTTCCTCGTAGATGACTTTTCCTATAGAAAAGTTCATCGTAGATGACTTTTCCTTAGAAAAGTTCATTGTAGATGACTTTTCCTATTGAAAAGTACATCGTAGTTGACTTTTCTTATGGAAAAGTTCCTCGTAGATGACTTTTCCTATAGAAAAGTTCATCGTAGATGACTTTTCCTATAGAAAAGTTCATCGTAGATGACTTTTCCTATAGAAAAGTTCATCGTGGATGACTTATCCTATAGAAAAGTTCATCGTAGATGACTTTTCCTATAGAAAAGTTTATCGTAGTTAACTTTTCCTATAGAAAAGTTCATCGTAAATGATTTTTCCAATAGAAAAGTTCATCGTAGATGACTTTTCCTATAGAAATGTTCGTCGTAGATGACTTTTCTTTTAGAGAAGTTCATCGTGGATGACTTATCCTATAGAAAAGTTCATCGTAGATGACTTTTCCTATAGAAAAGTTCATCGTAGATGACTTTTACTATAGAAAAATTCATCGTAGATGACTTTTCCTATTGAAAAGTTCATCGTAGATGAAAGAAAAGTTCATCGTAGATGCCTTTTCCTATAGAAAAGTTCATCGTAGATGACTTTTCCTATAGAAAAGTTCATAGTAAATGATTTTTCCCATAGAAAAGTTCATCGTAGATGACTTTTCCTATAGAAAAGTTCATCGTAGATGCAAGAAAAGTTCATCGTAGATGCCTTTTCCTATAGAAAAGTGCATCGTAGATTACTTTTCCTATAGAAAAGTTCATCGCAGATGACTTTTCCTATAGAAAAGTTCATCGTAGATGACTTTTCCTATAGAAAAGTTCATCATAGATGACTTTTCCTATAGAAAAGTTCATCGTAGATGACTTTTCCTATAGAAAAGTTCATCGTGGATGAAAGAAAAGTTCATCGTAGATGCCTTTGCCTATAGAAAAGTTCATCGTAGATGACTTTTCCTATAGAAAATTTCATCGTAGATGACTTTTCCTATAGAAAAGTTCATCGTAGATGAAAGAAAAGTTCGTCGTAGATGCCTTTTCCTATAGAAAAGTTCATCGTAGATGACTTTTCCTATAGAGAAGTTCATCGTAGATGAAAGAAAAGTTCATCGTAGATGCCTTTTCCTATAGAAAAGTTCATCGTAGATGACTTTTCCTATAGAAAATTTCATCGTAGATGACTTTTCCTATAAAAAATTTCATCGTAGATGACTTTTCCTATAGAAAATTTCATCGTAGATGACTTTTCCAATAGAAAAGTTCATCGTAGATGACTTTTCCTATAGAAAAGTTCATCGTAGATGACTTTTCCTATAGAAAAGTTCATCGTAGATGACTTTTCCTATAGAAAAGTTCATCGCAGATGACTTTTCCTATAGAAAAGTTCATCGCAGATAACTTTTCCTATAGAAAAGTTCATCGTAGTCAGCGAAGATATAGAAAAGTTCATCGTAGATGACTTTTCCTATAGAAAACTTCATCGTAGATGACTTTTCCTATAGAAAAGTTCGTCGCAAATGACTTTTCCCACAGAAAAGTTCGTCGGAAATGACTTTTCCCATAGAAAAGTTCATCGTAGATTACTTTTGCTATAGAAATGAACTTTTCTATAGATAGATTACTTTAGATTACTTTTGCTATAGAAAAGTTCATCGTAGATGACTTTTCCTATAGAAAAGTTCATCGTAGATGACTTTTCCTATAGAAAAGTTCGTCGCAAATGACTTTTCCCACAGAAAAGTTCGTCGCAAATGACTTTTCCCATAGAATAGTTCATCGTAGATTACTTTTGCTATAGAAAAGTTCATCGTAGATTACTTTGGCTATAGAAAAGTTCATCGTAGATGACTTTTCCTATAGAAAAGTTCATCGTAAAAGACTTTTCGTATAGAAAAGTTCATCGTAGATGACTTTTCCTACAGAAAAGTTCATCGTAAATGACTTTTCCTATAGAAAAGTTCATCGTAGATGACTTTTCCTATAGAATTCTTTTATAGGAAAAGTCGAAATCGTCTCTGAAGAACTTCTCTATAGAAAAGAGCATCTACGATGACCTTCTCCATAGGAAAAGCTATATCTGATGCAATTTTATAGGAAAAAGTCATCCCTGATGAACTTTACTATTAAAAACAAAACATATCTGATGAAAGTTCCTGCAGGAAAATTCATCTTCGATGAAGTTTTCTGTAAGCAGAGTCGTCTACGATCAACTTTTCTATAGAAATTGTCATCTTCGATGAACTTTTCTATTGGAAGAATCCTCTACGATGAACTTTTTCATAGGAAAATTCATCCACGATGAACTTTTCTCTAGGAAAATTCTTCTACGATGAACTTTTTCATCGTAGATGACTTTTTCCATTGGAGATAACTCTTTACATTTGTCTAACTTTGAAGAGCTTTTTCTTTGTCTTGTTTATGAACGATTTTAGTTAATAAATTGTCTTCCAAGCATCACAGACACACAAATCCAATGGAAGAAGGACGGATGGATGGATGAGTGGTGGATAGATGGATGTACACAAAAAAATATGTAAACAAATTCTAAAGTGCACAAATGAAAGATGCAATTTATTAAAAAAGGAAAAGAAAGCAATTCAAAATATCCCCTCCCCCATCCTCCTCCCAAAAGACAACGACCACAATAGACTAAACAAAACAATAAACTACATAAATAGCGAGAGAGCAAGTGAGAGCTTGAGAACAGGGCCAAGCAGGTTAGAGGAAAGAAATCAAATTAGTTGCTTGTTTTATGGACATGCATTTAATTTTTATTTCTTTCCTGGCTAGAAACAAAAAAAGAAGCGAAAAGACGAAAACTAAAACCCCAAAACAAGAAGCTACAACAACGAATCTCCACACATTCAGGGCAATAAAATCAATGGCAGGCAATACGTTTGCAGAGGGCAGCCAGGCATGCATTCCTGTTTCTTTGATTTCTATGGAGAAATGCATAAGGAGAACCCCAAACACACACACACCCATGTGTCCCATGTGTGATGGTTGCAACACCAGCATGAGTAAAAGATATTGCCAGCAACAACAGACGATCATTGACTCCTGAACTTCAATAAAAGTGCAATAAAAATACAAATTACCATTCAAATGCAGCGGCAGCATCTTCAGCATCCATCCACTGGCATCAGGGCCGTTCGTTCGTTCATTCGTTTGTCGTATTAGTCGTTTTCGTCATTGCCACCAGGTTCTTCTCTTTTTTTCGTGAAGTCTCTGACACTAAAATGTAGTCAAATGAAGTGATGTTCATTCCACGGAGGCTCCCTGCCTTCGTTGCGCCCCTTGAAAAAAGAGATGTGTCCAAACATCAAAGAAGAACAGAAATCGCTGCTCCTGAAAAAAAGAAACCGAAACGACAACAGCAGCAACAACAATGTAAATGATGTGTGTGAAGAATGCAAATGTAGTCATTTAATTAGTAGTAGCTGGGACGACGACGAAGTTCTTTCGTTTTGTATTCGTCATTATGATTTTGATTTGCCATATCGGCAAGTTGGAAAGAGGGAGGAGGGCTGGTGGTGGGCAAATAGTGTAACAAGATCAAATAAATAATGATGATGTTGATGATCATGATTATCATCAACGCCTCACGAAACTTCATAGCCACCCGCAATACAAACTAAATCATGAAATAAAATACACAATAATAATAAAACCAAAAGAGAACTAAAACAAAAACAGCTCATAAAATACAACAAAATGTTGCCGATGGCGGCATTAAAAGGAAGTGCAGTGACGGAGCCAACATAAAAGTGAAAGTTCGTTGGGGAAACATTTTTCGTAATGAGTTTTTCTTCAGAAAAATTAATCATGGTGGACTTCTCCAATTGGCCTTTTTATTAAAAAAGTTCGTCATGGATGCATTTTTCTATAAAAAATTTCATCGTAGATGACTTTTCCTATAGAAAAGTTTATCGTAGATGACTTTTCCTATAGAAATGTTCATCGTAGATTTTTATACCCTCAGCCTTTAGGCTAAAGAGGGTATTTACACTTTGATACGACCAAAAATGTGCCTCATCGAAATAATGGTTTTAGACCCCAAGTATGTTTGTACGATATCCGTTTCAGACAATTTGGAGTAGATCTAGCAATGTCCGTCCGTCTGTCTGTCTGTCCGTCTGTCTGGCTGGCTGGTGCGCACGATAACTCTCGAACGGATCAATCGATTCGGTTCAAATTTTGGGTATCGAAATATTTTGTCCAGATTCGATTTAAGTTCGAAGATGGGCCATATAGGTCCACTCCTTCAGGTACCTCCCCCACAAATTTTCAAAAATTGTCGCAAAACTTGTGCGCACGATAACTCTTGTAGGGAATAACAGATTTGGTCCATACTTTGCACATCGTGTAATTTCTACCAAACTTAGATGAGGTTCTAATATGGACTCAATCGGTCCACCCCTTCGGGTACCTCCCACCCAAAATTTCGGAAAAGTTCAGTTTAGGACCTGGTCTCGAATCGCTTTGATTTCTGTTTACGCAAGTTGTATTCGCTGTCCTCTGTACGACGCTGAAAGTTTCATTAGGGGCAAGTCCATACTTCCTGAGAAAATAGCCTGAAAGGTACAAAAAACCCTATGACACCGTGTGTAGTGGTTGGAGCGCAAGATAACTCTCGAACGGATCTGCCATTTCGGTCCAAAATTTGGCTTTCGCAATATTTTGTCCAAACTTAGTTCAAGTTCAAAGATGGATTATATCGGTCTACTCCTTCCGGTCCCTCCCCCACAAAAGTTCGAAAATGTTCGGAAAAATTTTGCGCACGATAACTCTTGAAGGGAGTGACCGATGTTATCTATACGTTGCACATCCTAATATATCTACCAGATTTAGATCAGGTTCGAATATGGACTATATTTGTCTACTCCTTCTGGTACCTCTCACACAAAATTTCGGATAAGTTCACTTTAAGACCTGCTCTCGAATCACTTTTATTTTTGTTGAAGCGATTTGCATTCGCTACTTCCATTACGGCGGTAAAAGTTTTTTCAGGGGCAAGTCCATATTTATTGGGAAAACACCCCGAAAGGTGTAAAAAACACCTATCGGTCGGAGAGCACGATAACTCTCGAACTGTTCAACCGATTTGGTCCAATATTTGGTCTTCGTCATATTATATCCAAACTTAGTTTCATGGGCAATACCGGTCCACAACTTTCGGTACTTCTCCCCAATATTTAAAAAATGTCACTAAAATGCTAAGACGATATCACGTAAATGGGGCCACCAATTTGGTCCAAACTTTGGATCTCCTAATGTTTTATCAAAATTTAGTTTAACTTCTAAAATGGCACATATCGGTCCTTCCTACAAAAGTTCAACAATTGTGTCTTAGTGCAGTTAATTCCTAATCCACATTTTTGTCGGCAAGGTCCACAAAATTCTAAAGAGACCTTAAATACATTCGATCTGCTCGGATGTGAAAGTTTCGCTTTACCTTGGCTGAGGGTATATATCTGTCGGCAAAGCCGACTGACACTTTTTCACTTGTTTTTCCCATAGAAAAGTTTATCGTATATGACTTTTCCTTTAGAAGAGTTCATCGTAGATGATTTTTCCTATAGAAAAGTTCATCAAAGATGACTATTCGTATAGGAAAATTCATCGGGGGATGCCTTCTGCTGTAAAATTTTATCAGAACGACTTTTCTCAAAGAAAAGTCTATGGAAGAGACTTTTCCTATAGAAAATTTCCGCGTAGATAACTTTTCGTATAGAGAAATTCATCGGAGATGACATTTCGTATAGAAAAATTCATCGGAAATGGTTTCATCGATGATGACTTTTGAAAAGTTTACCGGATATGATTTTTTCTATAGAAAAGCTCATCCTTGATGACTTTTCCTATAGAATAGTTCTTTAATAATTAATCTTTTATAGAAATTTTCAACGGTGATGACCTTTCCTATTTCCGATTTCATCCTTGTCCAATAAATTATTTCCATTGAACTTTTTGATTCAATTATAAAATTTCCAATTATAAAATGTATTGGGCATTTAATTTTCTAAAAAGCACCACTTCTTTAAGAAAACACAAAACACTGATTTATTCACTCACTTTACCGTCTTAACTCAACGATTGTATTTAGAAAACTGAAGAAAAACGAACAACATAATTCATACCATTTTTTTCATTTCCTCTTCGCTTGCTACGTTGGATAACAACAACAAAGCACGAAATACACGTGTTTGGCAGCATACACACCACCAAAACACAAACTTTTTACTCTCACGTCTTCGCTTCTGCGTCTTCTATCACACCATACACACAGCTCTTTATTATAAAACAGAATCCTATCTCCACCCATAAAAAATATGTTGGTAACCAAACAAATGAAATTGAGATATGTTACAAAATGTTGCAAACATATATTTGTTCGGACACAAACAAATTATGTTTGGATCCAAACATATATCTGTGGACAACCAGTCCCAAACAAATATTTGTTTGGTTCCAAACATATTTCTAGCATATATTTTTCTGCGTGCAGTAAGAAAAGGACCAAAGACCGGCGGTGTCGACTATACGGATGAAAATTAAAAATGTCCGGATTATCGAGTAGAATAATCTCACTATTTTTTCACGTAGAGCACTTTAGTTCGGTTTAGCAATTACAATTTAAAAAGTATAATACGTCTACAACGGGAAAATAAAAAATAATTTTTATTATTCGGTAATTTGGACACCGCCGAAACATGTGTCCGGTTTATAGAGATTATACAGTATATATAGGAGCAATATCCAAATATGAATAGATTTCAATATAATTTTGCAAACTTTTATCCAGATCAAATTCGGCCACACATTCCAAATTTCATCAAAATGGTGCACCAAATACATAAAATTGTGAGAAAATATATATGATAGCTACATATATCCAAATCTGAACCAAAATAATTAGGGTTAGCCCTAAGGCCAAAACAATGATCTTCTTCAATTTTTAGGCGAATCGGACAATAAATGCGACCTGTGCTTTGTTTACAAAAATACTCGTACATGGCCAGAGGGACATGTCTAAATCTACGCAGAAAGTGAATCTATGCAGATCAACAAAATTAACTAAGGGTCCATTTCGTTTCGTTAAAATATGGTTATATGTCTGTTTGAATACCACTTATTTATAAAATATGAAAGATTTTATGTAAAATTCAATATTTTCTTTGTATTAATGTGTTGCATATGTTGCATAATTTGTGCATATGCAAAATATGCAGATATGGTAAAAAATAAAAATATGAGCCCGTCATTGCATTCAGTATTCTTCGAAACGAATTTTGGAACAGTCAGAATTTTCGTATCTTTATTACTAAATAAAAAATATGCAAAATACGATGTCTAGTGATGACTTTCCCATAAAAAAGTTCTTTATGGATGACTTATCCTTTTCCTGTAGAAAAAAATTCATCGGTGATGACTTTTCCTTTAATAAGTTCATCATAGATGATTTTTGCTATAAAAAACTTTATCATGGATGAATTTTTCATAGAAAAGTTCATCGGTGATAACTTTTCCTATAAAAAAGTTCATTATGGATGACTTATCCTTTAAGAAAAATCATCCTTGATGACTTTACCTATAGAAAAGTTCCTATATAATAGTTCATCATGGATGCCTTTTTCTATAGACAAATTCATCGGAGACGACTCTTTTAAAAGAAAAGTTCATCGGTGTTAACATTTCCTATAGAAAAGTTTATTGGCTATGACCATGAAAAGATAATCGGAGATCAATTTTGAAAAGTTTACCAGAGATGAAAAAAGGAAAAGGAAAAGTTCATCATGAATGACTTTTCTTAAAGAAAAGTTCTTCATGGATGAATTTTCTTATAGAAAAGTTCATCATGGATGACTTTGCCTACAGGAAAATTCATCGCGACTGTATTTGCTTATAGAAAAGTTCATTGGAGATGACTTTTCCTATAGAAAAGTTCTTCAGTGATGACTTTTCGCACAGAAAAGTTTATCGGTGATGACTTCTTTTCATACAGAAAAGTTCATCATTGTTGATGAATTTTCTTATAGAAAAGTTCATCTGTGATTACTTTTCCTACAGAAAGGTTCATAATCGATGACTATTCCTATAGAAAAGTTCATCATGGATGATCTTTCCATTAGAAAAATTCATGGTGGATGAGTTTTTTTTTTTATAGAAAAGTTCATTGTAGATGGTTTTCCTCAAGAACAGTTCATCGGTGATGACTTTTTCTACAGAAGGGTTCATCATATATGACTTTTCATATAGAAAAATTCATCGTTGATGACTTTTCCTATAGAAAATTCATGATGATGACCTTTCCATTAGAACAATTCATTGTGGATGAGTATGTCTATAGAAAAGTTCATTGGCAATGACGTTTCCCATAGATAAGTTCATCGCTGTTGACTTTTCCTTTAGAAAAATTCATCATGGATGAATTTTCGTATAGAAGAGTTCACCATGAATGACTTTTTTTTATAGAAAATTCAGTGAAAAGTCATCACTTTCCCATTAAGAAGATTCGGTGGTGATGACTTTCCCCACAGAAAATTTCAAAATCATCACGCCTATAGAAAATTCATAAAAAGTTTATGGATGGTGACTTTTCTTCTAGAGAAGTTCATCGGTGATGGCTTGTCATATAGAAAAGTTCATCGTGATGATTTTTCCTTTAGAAAAGTTCATTGGTGATGAGTTTTCCCACAGAAAAGTTCATCGGTGATGAGTTTTCCTATAGAAAAGTTCATCGGTGATAATTTTTGCTATTGAAAAGTTTATCGGTGATAAGTTTTCCCAGAGATAAATGAATTTTCTTAGAGAAGGGTTTATCGGTGATGTTGGTTCCTATCGAATAGTAAATTGAAAGATCAGCTGTGATTCTCTTTGTATAAAAAAGTTCTAATCCTATAATAAAGCTCATCAAGGGTCACTATTCCTATAGAGAAATGCATCGCTGATGACTTTTTCTATAGAAGAATTTACCGGAGATGACCTTTCCTATAGAAACTTTAATTTGTGTTGACTTTTTCTAAAGAAAAGTTCATCGGTTTCCACTTGTTTCCTGGAAGAGTTCATTGGAGAGGAGCAATTCCTCTACATTTTTCCTTGGCCCAAAAATTTACCCTCTCCGCCCATGTCCTCGTGTGTGGCTAATTTGTAATTTGGTACGATTTATTTCAGAGATTTTATTTCATTTTATTTATTTATTCTAGATGCGGTTGTTGATAATTTCGGAAGTCACAAAAAAACCAAAGAAAGAAAACGAACGATCATGAAAAAGCACTTGCTAAGCAACAAAATCCAAACATGCAGCAGCAGCAACGAACTGCGGTAATAAAATCAGAACTCTGTGTGTTATGGTTTTGTTCATTTTAGCGGTTTTTGTAAACAAAGAAGCAAAAAAAAACGACGATTTTATTAAACGCTCGTAAAAGTCAAAAGGAAACAACACAAAAATGCATAAAATTTTCTTATAAATAACATAAAAGGAAAATGCATGGGAGAGCGGGAGAAAAAGGGGGCCAATAAAATTCCCCCAAATGCATGAGGCAGGCGGTGCATTCTTATTGGAGTTTGTGGAGAAAATATAACATTTGGCTGTTATTATAGCAGAGAGGGAGAGATTTAACAGCACAGGACGAGAGTTGTTGGCCGATTGCTCTCATTCTTAGGGGTGTTGGGGGATACATTCATACTGCCCGAATGCCTGTGTTTTGTTTGGTTAGAACCGGCTTTTTATTATTTTGTGTTAAATTGCTTCCTTTGCTTCTTCGTGTTATGTTTCAGTGGTAGAGAGCAAGAGAGAGAGAGAGAGAGTGATGCAGAAAGCCGTATTGGCTATGCAACTCTACATATGTATGGAGAAATTGAGTTCGTAGAGTTTGTGCATTTCGGCTTCGCTTGTTGGCTTCAGTTTAGTTTGGTTGGCGTACGGAAACGGTTGTTTTAAAGCGGATACGGAAAAGCCAAGCACACAGGGTTGTGTGAAATGTTAAAACAAGAAGAAGCAACATATTTTAATAAGAAAAAATAAATACTTAAAAAAAAGAAAATTTAAGGAATTTTTAAAGCAAAACAGAAAAAATAAAGAAAACAGTTTTTAAAAGCCGGTTATTTTGTGTTTTTTGCCCTCGTGAGTGAATGTCTGTGTGAACCCATAAACCAAATTAAATGCATTTTTAACGAAAGGTGCACAACAAAGTGAAGCCAATAACAATAAATGTTTGTGTGTACGTGAGCATAAAATTAATGCCGCCATTGGCGTAGATAATGAGTCCCGTCCCGCTGTTTGATTAAGAATTTACGTTTACTTTGAAGTTAAACTGCCAAACGTGATAGAAAAGATAGATAGCCTAGCTAGGTAGATGACGATGATGATGATGATGGTTGTCAACCATTAAAAGGTGAAAAAAGGAAAATAAAAACAAAAACAAACATACAATTTATGTTGAGATAAAAAAGAACGTCTAAAAAACTTCTTTCCAACTTGGAGTTGTTGGTGTTGGTGTTTTTTATGGCTATCCAAATATCAATTAATATTAAGTGAAAACAAATAAAAACATATCACCATCACCGGAGTGGAGTGTAGTATTGTTGTAGTTGTGCATTTCAACGTGTGCATGCTTGTTTAACCAATGCAAACTGAAAACCCATCCATGCCTGAATGCATTTGACAATCATCATAAATGAACTCTCCGAAAACAACACCACAGACCAGAACGGAGTAGATTGACAACTACTCGGACTTTACATTTTGTGTGTGAAGTTGAAGTCCCTTTGCCGGGCAGCAAGTCCATTACCAGACATTCAGCCATTCACGGCAGACAAATAAAAGTCAATATACAAATTAACTGAATAACAACAAAAACAACAACATCCCCACAAACTCATTTGCCGCACAACGTATTTGCTTGTCGTTGTTGTTCTTGTTGCTGTGGTACACATTTCGTTTAATATTCGTGTTTTTATGCCTGTGATTTATAACACCGACAACGAACCAGACAGACAGACAAACATTCTGCGCACTGCGTTGCATTTTGGATACAACAACAAGAAACCAAAGACCCAGACTAAGCAACAAAAACAACAACATCGCCTCATCCTCCTCATAATTTCTTCCAGTCATCTTTACTTTGATTTACCTGCCAAGAAGAAGCAAATGTTTTTATAAATCCACGTCTTCCCTGCCCTCAACTGCCTTACCAACAGAAAAACACATTGGCCAAATATTGAAAGAGAAGAAACAAAACACACACACACCGAGATAGTCTTTATCATCCTCAGCATCATCATTATTTTACCGTTTGTTAAACTCTCAAATAAATCACAGACTAAAAAGCAGAGAACACAGTCGTCTCCCAAACAAGAGAGCACTTAAAAAGCATTAAACAAATACAATAACAACAACAATAATAATAGTTAAAAACGAACCAAGTCCTGCCAAAAAAAGCAAAAAGAACCCAGAAAATGAAAAGATTTTTATAAAAGGACTCAACTCAAAAAGGAGACACAAAGTAAACTACTGGCATTCTTCTGCTTTTAGACAGTTTGTCCGAGAGTGTTGTCAGTAGTCATCAATTAACTAATTGGATACTTGAAAAGAGAGGAAGGAGTAGCAAAAGGAGTCGTATCAGCATAACTTATCATCGTCATCAACATCATGGATCTCATTAACATTGTAAAGGATTTAAAGTTATTAACTTTTCTGCTAATTATTTGCAGTAAACAAGGTAAGTGTGGCAATTTAGGTAGATTGGCTTTGAAAAGGATATGAAGTAAATAGTAACTACAACAACAACTCAAAGGACCAAAGACATAATATACAGAAATCTTTAAAGGAAATATTTACAGTTCATTAACTATGACTTTTCCTATAAAAAAAGTTAATCAACAATGACTTTCGTTATAGAAATGTTCATCAACGATGACTTTTCTTATAGAAAAGCTCATCTACGGTGACTTTTCTTATAGAAAAGTTCATCAACGAAGACTTTTCTTATAGAAAAGTTCATCAACGATGACTTTTCTTATAGTAAAGCTCATGAACTATGACTTTTCCTATAGAAAAGTTCATCGTCGATGACTTTTCCTATAGAAAAGTTCATCGACGATGACTTTTCCTATAGAAAAGTTCACCAACGATGACCTTTTCTATAGAAAAGTTCATCAACAATGACTTTTGTTATAGAAATGTTCATCGACGATGACTTTTCTTATAGAAAAGTTCATCGACGATGACTTTTCCTATAGAAAAGTTCATCGACGATGACTTTTCCTATAGAAAAGTTCCTATAGAAAAGTTCATCGACGATGACTTTTCCTATAGAAAAGTTCATCGACGATGACTTTTCCTATAGAAAAGTTCATCGACGATGACTTTTCCTATAGAAAAGTTCATCGACGATGACTTTTCCTATAGAAAAGTTCATCGACGATGACTTTTCCTATAGAAAAGTTCATCGACGATGACTTTTCCTATAGAAAAGTTCATCGACGATGACTTTTCCTATAGAAAAGTTCATCGACGATGACTTTTCCTATAGAAAAGTTCATCGACGATGACTTTTCCTATAGAAAAGTTCATCGACGATGACTTTTCCTATAGAAAAGTTCATCGACGATAACTTTTCTATAAGAAAAGTTCATCAACGATGACTTTTCTTATAGAAAAGTTCATCAACGATGACTTTTCTTATAGAAAAGTTCATCAACGATGACTTTTCTTATAGAAAAGTTCATCAACGATGACTTTTCTTATAGAAAAGTTCATCAACGATGACTTTTCTTATAGAAAAGTTCATCAATGATGACTTTTCTTATAGAAAAATTCATCAACGATGACTTTTCTTATAGAAAAATTCATCAACGATGACTTTTCTTATAGAAAAATTCATCAACGATGACTTTTCTTATAGAAAAGTTCATCAACGATGACTTTTCTTATACAAGAGTTCATCAATGATGACTTTTCTTATAGAAAAGTTCATCAATGATGACTTTTCTTATATAAAGTTCATCTACGATGACTCTTCTTATAGAAAAATTCATCAACGATTACGTTTTTATAGAAAAGTTCATTAACAATGACTTTTCTTATAGAAAATTTCATCAACGATGACTTTTTCTGTCATTACCGATTGTTTTTTTCTGTAGAAAAGGTCATCAAAGATGACTTTTCCTATAGAAAAGTTCATCAACGAAGACTTTTCCTATAGAAAAGTTCATCAACGAAGAATTTTCTTATAGAAAAGTTCATCAACGATGACTTTTCTTATAGAAAACTTCATCAACGATGGCTTTTCTTATAGAAAACTTCTTCAACGATGACTTTTCATATAGAAAAGTTCATTAAAGATGACTTTTCTCACAGAAAAGTTCATCAACGATGACTTTTCTCACAGAAAAGTTCATCAACGATGACTTTTCTTATAGAAAAGTTCATCAACGATGACTTTTCTTATAGAAAAGTTCATTAACGATGACTTTTCCTATAGAAAAGTTCATCAAGGATGACTTTTCTTATAGAAAAGTTCATCAACGATGACTTTTCTTATAGAAAAGTTCATCAACGATGACTTTTCTTAAAGGAAAGTTCATCAACGATGACTTTTCTTATAGAAAAGTTCATCATCGACAATGACTTTTCTTATATAAAAGTTCATCAACCATGACATTTTTTTTCTTATAGAAAAGTTCATCAACGATGACTTTTCTTATAGAAAAGTTCATCAACGATGACTTTTCTTATAGAAAAGTTCATCAACGATGACTTTTCTTAAAGAAAAGTTCATCAACGAAGACTTTTCCTATAGAAAAGTTCATCAACGAAGAATTTTCTTATAGAAAAGTTCATCAACGATGACTTTTCTTATAGAAAACTTCATCAACGATGGCTTTTCTTATAGAAAACTTCTTCAACGATGACTTTTCATATAGAAAAGTTCATTAAAGATGACTTTTCTCACAGAAAAGTTCATCAACGATGACTTTTCTCACAGAAAAGTTCATCAACGATGACTTTTCTTATAGAAAAGTTCATCAACGATGACTTTTCTTATAGAAAAGTTCATTAACGATGACTTTTCCTATAGAAAAGTTCATCAAGGATGACTTTTCTTATAGAAAAGTTCATCAACGATGACTTTTCTTATAGAAAAGTTCATCAACGATGACTTTTCTTAAAGGAAAGTTCATCAACGATGACTTTTCTTATAGAAAAGTTCATCATCGACAATGACTTTTCTTATATAAAAGTTCATCAACCATGACATTTTTTTTCTTATAGAAAAGTTCATCAACGATGACTTTTCTTATAGAAAAGTTCATCAACGATGACTTTTCTTAAAGAAAAGTTCATCAACGATGACTTTTCCTATAGAAAAGTTCATCAACGAAGACTTTTATTATAGAAAAGTTCATCAACAATGACTTTTCTTCTATAAATTTTATCAACGATGACTTTTCTTAAAGAAAAGTTCATCAACGATGACTTTTCTTAAAGAAAAGCTCATTAACGATGACTTTTCTTATAGAAAAGTCCATCAACGATGAATTTTCTTAAAGAAAAGTTCATCATAGATAATTTTTCCTATTGAAAATATCTTCCTCGATGACTTTTCCTGTAGAAAATTTCATCAACGATGACTTTTCTACAGAAAAGTTAATCACTGTTGACTTTTTCTAGAAAATTTCGTCGTAGATGACGTTTTGTAGAAATGTTCATCGCATATGGCTTTGGCTATAGAAAAGTTCATGGACCTATAAAAAGGGACATCGGCGATGACTTTTCTTATAGAAGAGTTCATCGAATATGACTTTCCAAATACAAATAACAAAGTTCTTGGGAAACTTAATCGGAGATGACTTGTCTTGGAGAAAATTCCATTTGCTGTAGAAAATTTCATCAAATATATCTTTGCCTATAGAAGATCTCATCAACGATGCCTTTTACTGGATAAAAGTTCATTAACGACGACTTTTCCTAAAGAAAAGTTCATCAACTATGACTTTTCCTGTAGAAAAATTCATCGGAGTTGACTTTTCTTCATGAAAAGTTCATTGCAGATAACTTTTCTTATAGAAGAGTTCCATGAAGATGATTTTTCGTATAGAAAAGTTCATCGGCGATTAGTTTTCTTAGAGAAAAGTTATCGGATATGATTTTTCTGTAGGAAAGTTTATGGGAAATTTAATCGGAGATGAGTTGTCTTAAAGATACGTCCATCTGCTATGACTGTCCCTGTTCGTCTAAAATCTATTTTCCGGTACAAAAGTTCATCAACAATGACTTTTTCTATAGAAAAGATGAATGAAGATGACTTTTCGTAAAGAAGAGTTCATCGGACATAACTTTTCTTATAGAAAAGTTCATCGGAGATAACTTTTTTATAAAAAGGTTCATCGGAGATGACTTTCCCTTTAAAGAGTTAATCCGAGATGACTTTTCTTATTAAAAAGTTCTTCGGCGATGGCCTTTCTTCTAGAGAAGTTCATCGGATATGACTTTCCTTAAAAAAACTTTATCGTAGATGAATTTCTCTTTAGAAGAGTTCATAAAAGATGATTTTTCCTATAGGAAAGTCCATCGGTGATGATTTTGTTGATAGAAAAGTTCATCGCAGAAGACTTTTCGAAAGAGTTCATTGGATATGACTTCTCTTATAAAGAAGTTCATCGGAGATGATTTTCCTGTAGAAAAGTTGATAGGCGATGTTTTTTCTCATAGAAAAATTCATCGGAGATGACTTTTCTTATAAAAAATTTATCGCCTGTGACGTTTTCTATAGAACATTTCATTGCAGATGATTTTCCAATATAAATGTTCATCGTATATGACTTTCCTTATAGAACAGTTCACTCTTCCCTATCAAAGTGTTCATTGGAGACGAATTTCTGCAGAAAAGTTAATCGGAGCTAATTTTTCTTATAGGAAACTTCATCGATGATAACTTTTCTTATAGAAAAGTTCATCCAAAATGACCTTTCCTACAGAAAATTCATAGAAAATATATTTACCTATCAAAGGGTTCATCGGCGATGATTTTTCTAAAAAAATTCTATAGAAAAGTTCATCGGCCTATAAAAATATTCGTCGGCAATGACTTTTCCTATAGAAGAGCTCATCGGATATGACTTTCCTATATGAAAGTTTATGGGGAACTTTATCGGAGATGACTTGTCCTATAGAAAAGTTAATCGACGATGACTTTTCGTATAGAAAAGTTATTCGGGAGTTACATTTCTGATCGTTCATGATTTTCTTAAGTTCATAGCTCATAACTTTCCCTTTGGAAGAGTTCATCGGAGTTGACTTTTCTTATCGGAGAGTTCAACGGAGATACATTTTCATAGAGAAAATTTATCGAAATTGACTTTTAGTATAGAAAAGTTCATCGGCCTATAAAAATGTTCATCGGAGAAAGGTTAATCGAAGATGAGTTAATCGGTGATGATTTTTCGTATAAAGAAGATTAATGGTGATAAATTTTCCTTTGCAAAAGTTCATCGGAGATGACTTTTTTCATGGAAAAAGTTCATCGGGTATGACTTTTCTTATAATGAAGTTGATCGGCGATTACATTTCCAGTAAAAAAGGAAATCTGAGATGGTTTTTCCTAGAGTAAAGTTAATCGGATGATATGAGAGAAGTTTCCCTTGTCCCTTCCGGGTTGTTTGTGGAACGTTAGTAGAGATTACTAATTCTTTAGAAAAATTCATCGGAAATGTCTTTTCCCATGGAAAAGCTCATCGAAAACATCTTCCCTTATTAAAGTGTTTATCGGAGAAGATTTTTCTGTTCATCGTTGTAGGTTTGAGAAGTTTTTTTTCAATACCTTTCTTTGCTATAAGTAGCTACCTGGTCCCACTTCAGACACATAAATCAACTTTATCTATTCTCCTGTTGTATTGACATTATTTATTCATATGTTAACAAGTATCCTTAAATCTCTCTCTTTCGAATGGCTTCTCCGGGAGACCAATTGATGACAGGCCTTTGAGTGTGTGTGAAGATTGAATAAAATTGGCATCGTCTAAAGGAATTTCGTTTTTGTTTGCATTGTAGTTAAGAAGATATCCTCTTGAGATGTTTTCAGATCAATAAATACAAAAGTACTTGAATATTCATTCGAACTGTGGCTGGGAGTAGCTACTTTCGGGGGAAATGTTTTTGGTTGGGGGACTAAGGTTTTGTGTGTTTGGTTAATACTCTCTTTATGTGACCATGTAACAAAGACATTCATTCTTCCTTCTTCAAAATTAGAGGACAAGAACAATGTAGGTGAGGTCGGGGTATTGTTGTGGTCTTTTGTCATTTGTGCAAATAAGGAGGACAAAACAATCATGCGGAATGGAAGAAATGTTACTACAAAGTGGATATTACTGACAAAAAGGGAAAGAATGTCATTGTTCTGAGTAGAGCAGCTCGTTAGTGTTCCCAAAAGGAAAAGAACTTTTTCCCTAACATAAGTTATTTCCGATGAATTTTGTCTGAGGAAGAAGCCATCGAAGAGGAACTTTTCTAAAGCGGACAGTTATCACGGAAGAACTTGTCAATGAACTCTTGTGGCATTTTTAGTAGGAAAAGTCATCTATGATGTACGCGAATGAACTTTACTATGGGAAAAGCCATTCGCCAATGAACCACAATCATAACTGATGAGACTTTTCAAATTAAATTTTGAAATTGAACTCCACAAATCAAATTTTAAAGCATGGCATACTTGACTGATTAGAAGACCATTGAACCCTTTTCTGTGTATTAATTATCCTGGCTAAGGACATGTCAAGCAATATTTATGTTAAGCAAACACAAGAATACATTTCCTATCAACGCACAGAAGCAGCAGCTCAATTATTTAGTAGACCGACTGTGACGGACAGACGGACATGTTTGCATAGAGGCTTAATGAGGCTTCGACAAATAATGAATTGGCATGCGAAGTAGAAGAAGTACACATATGGAGGATTTTGCATAAGCTGGAGTATTATTTGATGGATATTCATTCCAACACACATACATATGCATTTTCATATATTCCACATATTAATCTACAATTTATGCCAATAGAATTGAAGCCTTTTATGCTTTTGTAGGTAATGTTACAAATCATAACCTGGTGGAGTACCTACTTGGCAAGTACTTAGAATCTGGCTCACACACACACACACTAGCACACTAACTGCAACAAACAACATAATATCCAACTCGTGTTCGTTTGCTGGTCATATTGTTGTGGTGGCCCAAACCCATCCTGGTAACCATAGCAGAACACAATTGAATAACAACAACAACAATGAGAACACATGGATGAATGGCTGGCCGGTTGGTAGGTTTCGCTGAAAATACTTAGGACGGCCACTTCAAACAGATAATTTGCACTCACTCAACGTTCGAGTGTAGGCAGGCAGACCGCTTGTTGGACTCCTGTAGACCATGAAAATGAAATTGTAACATCTTTCAAAGAGGGAAATCTAATACCTGGAATAGCAAAAAACTGCACAAAAAGAATAGCCACATAAATGAAAACATGCGTAAAACTACCAATGAAACGGTGGATGATGAGAATTCAAGTGTCCAACAGCAACAAAGCGATCGAATTATGTGGCTGCCTGCCATCCAAGCGAATATTACGTGGGCCTGTTGGACAACACTTATCTCCATTGTTTTTATTCCTGTTTGTTTTTTTGTTTTCTTCTTTTAAGAGGCTGTGTCCGCTCTTAAATCTTCCGCTCTCGATGTGCGTTTATTTGGGGATTTGTTGCACACAAATGTGTCTGTCTGTCTGTCTGTTGCGAAGATTTCGCAATTTTTTGACATCAAAACTTTTGATGTGTCAGCATTATCAAAACCTATCATTACCGTTCTCCGTCTGTCTGTCCTCTTGCTTCCTTTAATTCCCTGAAATTCTTTCAGTTTTTCTGTTTAAAGGTTGTCGGGCTTATCTGGCAAACGACGCAAAGAAATGACGAACCCAAATTCGCCATTTGCCCAGAACTTGAAAGGAATTGCGGATTTTGTGTAGAAATAAAAGAGGGATTGACAGAACCGATAATTATGATAATGATGATGACGATGATGAAGGTAATGATGGTGAACTACAACAACAGGAACAAGAATAAGAACAAACTATTGGACCCCTCACACGCACAAAACTTGCATGAAGATGAAGTTAAGAGGAATTTTGCTGAGTTAGCGTAAAAATTCCTTTAGAAGAAGTCGTGTTTTGCTGGATGTTCAGTATAGGAGGAGTGGTATAAGAAGGTGGTGAAAACTCTTATTCATAGGAGATGATTTTTCCTATAGGAAAGTTCATCGGAGATGGATTTTCCTATACAGAAGTTCATCGGAGATGTAATTTTCCTATAGAAAAGTTCATCGGAGATGAATTTTTCCATAGAAAAGTTCATCGGAGATAAATTTTTCTATAGAAAAGTTCAATTTTTACATAGAAAAGTTCATCGGCGATGACTTTTCCTATATACAAGTTCATCGGCGTTGAATTTTCTTATAGAAAAGTTCATCGGAGATGAATAGTCCATAGAAAAGTTCATTGGAGATGAATTTTCCATAGAAAAGTTCATCGGAGATGCATTTTTCCATAGGAAAGTTCATCGGAGATGAAAAGTTCATCGGAGATGAAATTTTCCATAGAAAAGTTCATCGGAGATGCATTTTTCCATAGAAAAGTTTATCGGAGATGAATTTTTCCATAGAAAAGTTTATCGGCGATGATTTTTTCCATAGGAAAGTTCATCGGAGATGATTTTTTTCATAGAAAAGTTCATCGGAGTTGCATTTTTCCATAGAAAAGTTCATCGGAGATGAATTTTCCCATAGGAAAGTTCATCGGCTTTGAATTTTCGTATAGAAAAGTTCATCGGCGATGACTTTTCGTATAGAAAATTTCATCGGCGATGACTTTTCGTATAGAAAAGTTCATCGGCGATGACTTTTCGTATAGAAAAGTTCATCGGCGATGACTTTTCGTATAGAAAAGTTCATCGGCGATGACTTTTCGTATAGAAAAGTTCATCGGCGATGACTTTTCGTATAGAAAAGTTCATCGGCGATGACTTTTCGTATAGAAAAGTTCATCGGCGATGACTTTTCGTATAGAAAAGTTCATCGGCGATGACTTTTCGTATAGAAAAGTTCATCGGCGATGACTTTTCGTATAGAAAAGTTCATCGGCGATGACTTTTCGTATAGAAAAGTTCATCGGCGATGACTTTTCGTATAGAAAAGTTCATCGGCGATGACTTTTCGTATAGAAAAGTTCATCGGCGATGACTTTTCGTATAGAAAAGTTCATCGGCGATGACTTTTCGTATAGAAAAGTTCATCGGCGATGACTTTTCGTATAGAAAAGTTCATCGGCGATGACTTTTCGTATAGAAAAGTTCATCGGCGATGACTTTTCGTATAGAAAAGTTCATCGGCGATGACTTTTCGTATAGAAAAGTTCATCGGCGATGACTTTTCGTATAGAAAAGTTCATCGGAGATGACTTTTCGTATAGAAAAGTTCATTGGAGATGACTTTTCGTATGGAAAAATTCATCGCAGATGACTTGTCGTACAGAAAATTCATCGGAGATGACTTTTCGTATAGAAAAGTTCATCGGAGATGACTTTTCGTATAGAAAAGTTCATCGGAGATGACTTTTCGTATAGAAAAGTTCATCGGAGATGACTTTTCCTATAGAAAAGTTCATCGGAGATGACTTTTCCTATAGAAAAGTTCATCGGAGATGACTTTTCCTATAGAAAAGTTCATCGGAGATGACTTTTCCTATAGAAAAGTTCATCGGAGATGACTTTTCCTATAGAAAAGTTCATCGGAGATGACTTTTCCTATAGAAAAGTTCATCGGAGATGACTTTTCCTATAGAAATGTTCATCGGAGATGACTTTTCCTATAGAAAAGTTCATCGGAGATGACTTTTTCTATAGAAATGTTCATCGGAGATGACTTTTCCTATAGAAAAGTTCATCGGAGATGACATTTTCTATAGAAATGTTCATCGGAGATGACTTTTCCTATAGAAAAGTTCATCGGAGATGACTTTTCCTATAGAAAAGTTCATCGGAGATGACTTTTCCTATAGAAAAGTTCATCGGTGATGACTTTTCCTATAGAAAAGTTCATCGGAGATGACTTTTCCTATAGAAAAGTTCATCGGAGATGACTTTTCCTATAGAAAAGTTCATCGGAGATGACTTTTCGTACAGAAAAGTTCATCGAAGATGAATTTTCCTATAGAAAATTTCATCGGAGATGCATTTTTCCATAGAAAAGTTCATCGGAGATGACTTTTCCTATAGAAAGCTTTAACTTAGCTGACTGTTCTTATTGAAAATTCATCGGATATAACTTTTCCTATAGAAAAGTTTATCGGAAATACTTTTCCGCATCTTTCATATCTACCTCCTCTACCTTTATATTAAAACCCAGTTTTTTTCCTCTCCAATGTGAGAATCTAAACTCACACAAGAACGCAATAATTCCATGTGAACTCACTTTATTGGTTGTCTGTCTGGTTGCTGGGTTTGTTGGCGATTCGTTCGTTCGTTTATCTGTCGTTCTGTCTATCTGGCTGTCATTTAATAAGTCAGATCTTTGAATCACGTTGATAGTGATGGTTGGTGGCGGGTATAGAGGCAATACATGTTTTGGGTTTAGTTTAATGAAAGTGGTCCCTTTTGGCTGCTGCCAGCGAGATGACTGGCTGGCTGCCTCACTGCTTGCCTGCCTGCCACGCTGGAACAAATGCTGATGCTGTTGATGGTTAATGGCGAAAATCGATTCTTCATGCATGAACAGTTCAATCTGTAGTTTTGTGATTTTTATTTAATGTTTTCGTTTCCTTCATCGTTCTGTGCGAGCGACACAGCACTGTGTGCCATGTTACGGACCAAATACTTTGGATTAAATGCCAAATAACATAAGTTTGGTTTTGTGCAGAATTAATAGCAAATTGCTGTTAGTTTTGTGGGGAGTTTCAGGAATTTTCTGTTTTTGTTAGTTGTCCCGATTGGCGTTTTATACGAGTTTTATGTTCGTTCTGCTTTTAATCAATGGCAAGGAAGTCTGTTCTTCCATGTTTACCTTTTGGCATAGCCTAGATAGAGAATGGAGGAGTAGCATGTAACGTGTGATTGCTCCATAAAATAATAATTTGTTCAGCACTATTATTTTTTATGAAAACCACACATTCGCAAACACATACACTCGTACTTACAGACATTGATTTCATTGTCCTTTGTGTTTAAATGTTGGCCAGAGAGTAGAGAGAGATAAACTTGTCGTTTTTATTGAATTTCTTTTTTTTCTGAATGTTTTTCTTTAATTCTTCTTTTCTTCTTAATTTTCTAGTTTTTTGTTCTTTGGCCGAGACATCATCACGTTTCCTCACTTTGCCCCAGTCACAGTCGGTTGCCGAAGGAGATACAGCAGATTTTAATTGTCATGCCACACCTACGCGTGGCCTAATCTATTCCTGGACATTAAATGGTAATTATCCCGGGCAAAATTTGTCATGGCTCACTTTTTTGAATTTGAAACCAAAAAATTGTTTTGTTCATTCTTTCTTTCTTTCTTTGTAGGCCAATTAATCCAAAATTCAAGTCGCATCTACCAGAATGGCTCCGATTTACATATTGAAGCGGTTAGCCGTGAAAGTGATGGCGGTGATTATGTATGCATTGCCACCAATGTGGCAAGTGGTGCTCGGCAAGCATCACCACCGGCACGTTTGACTGTCATATGTAAGTACAAACAAATATACGTACATACATACATGTAGATGTAAGATGAATACATATGTAGGTAACCATACACACATACATAACTCAAGGTGGAGAGAGAGGCAGTTACTCGGAAAACTTCAAATGAGCATCTCCGGCAAAATGTTTCAAGGAAAATTAATCTAGGGTGACATTTTTCAGAAGGAAAGTTATCCTGGATGAATGTCTTAGAACTGTCCTTTTGGATGAATTCTCTATAAGAAAAGTGATTCTTTTTTATATGAAAAATTCATCGCCAATGAATTTTTCTATGGGAAAAGTCATCCCAAATGAAATTCACTATGAGAAAAGCCATCGCAGAAGAACTTTGTTTACAGGAAAAATCATACCAGATGTACTTTTCTATAGGAAAAGTCCTTCCAGATGAATCTTTTTATAGGATAGGTCATCCCGGATGAACTTTTCTGTAAAAAAGTCAACCTAGATAAACTTTTCAATACAAAAAGTCATCCCCGATGCATTTTTCCATAGGGAAAGTCATATCGGATGAACTCTTCTATGAAAAGATAATACCGGATGAACTTTTCTATAGGAAAAAGTCAATTTCGATGAACTTTCCGATGAACGTTTCTATTGGATAATTTTTTTCTGGATGAACTTTTCCTTAGAAAAAATTATTATGGATGAACTTTTATGTGATGAAATTTATCCCTGATCAACATTTATATTGGGAAATTCACCTCGGAGGAACTTTTCTGGAGGGAAAGTCATCCCTGTTAAACTTTTCTATAGCAAAATAATTTTTCCGATGAACTTATTTTCTATGAAAAGGCATCTCTGATAAACAGTTTTTGGGAGTTCATCCCACATGAACATTTCTGGATGAACTTTTATAGCGAATGGACTTTTCTATAGGAAAAGTCATCACCGATGAACTTTTCTTACAAGCTTCTGGTATAGAAAAGTTATCTATAGAAAAAGTCATTATGGATGAACTTTTCTATAACAAAAACCATTGCCGATGGATTTTTCTATAGGAAAAGTCATATCCGATGAACTTTTCTTATAGGAAAATTCATCGCCGATAAACATTCCTGTAAGAAAATTCTTCTCCGAAGGACTTTTCTACACGAAAATTCATCTCCCATGAATTTTTCTATGAGAAAACTCTTTTCCGTTTAACTTTTCAGTTTTCTGTCATTTCTGATGAACTTTCCTATGAGAAATGTCATTGTTCATGAATTTCTCTATAGGAAAAGTGATCTTCGAGGAACTTTTCTATAGGAAAATTCATCTCTGATAAACTATTTCTATGTTAATGTTCATCTCTGATGAACTTTTCAATGGGAAAATTCATCTGCGATGAACTTTTCTATGGGAAAACTCATCACGGATGAACTTTTTTATCGGAAAATTCATTACCGATGAACGTTGCTATAGGAAAAGTCATCTTCTATGAACTTTTCTATGGAAAAATTCATCACCGACGAAATTTTCAATGGGAAAATTCCTCTCCGATGAACTTTGCTATAGGAAAATTCATCTGCGATGAATTTTGATAAGGGAAAACTCATCACCGTTGAACTTTTTATCAGAAAAATTATCACTGATGAAATGTTCTATAGGAGAATTCATCATCGATAAATGTTTCTATATGAAAAGCCATCTTCGATGAACTTTGCTGTGGAAAAATGCATCTCCGATGAACTTTTCTATGGAAAAATGCATCTCCAATGAACTTTTCTATGGAAAAATTCATCTCCGATGAACTTTTCTATGGAAAAATTCATCTCCGATGAACTTTCCTATGGATAAATTCATCTAAGATGAACTTTTCTATGGACAAATTCATCTCCGATGAACTTTTCTATGGAAAAATTCATCTCCGATGAACTTTTCTATGGAAAAATTCATCTCCGATGAACTTTCCTATGGAAAAATTCATCTCGGTTGAACTTTCCTATGGAAAAATTCATCTCCGATGAACTTTTCTATGGAAAAATGCATCTCCGACTAACTTTCCTATGAAAAAATTCATCTGCGATGAACTTTTCTATGGAATAACTCATCTCCGATGAACTTTTCTATGGAAAAATGCATCTCCGATGAACTTTCCTATGGAAAAATTCATCTCCGATGAGCTTTCCTATGGAAAAATTAATCTCCGATAAACTTTTCTATGGAAAAATGCACCTCCGTTGACTTTTCCTATGGAAAAATTCATATCCGATGAACTTTTCTATGGAAAAATGCATCTCTGATTAACTTTCCTATGGAAAAATTCATCATCGATGAAAATTTCTTACAAACGTTTGGCATAGAATAGTTCTCTATAGAAAAAGTCTTTGCCGATGAACTTCTCTATATACAAAGTCATCTCCTATGAAATTTTCTATAGAAAAAGTCTTCTTCTGAGAACTTTCCTATTAGAAAATTCGTCGCTGATAAATCTTTCAATTGGAAAATTCATAATCGACGAATTTTTCATAGCCTAATTCACATTCAAATTTTCTATATGAAAGTTCATCTTAAATGAACTTTTGTAAGGGAAAATTCATTCCGGATGAACTTTTCTATAGACAAATTTATCTTGGATGAACTTTTACATAGGAAAATTAATAACGGATGAACTTTTCTATAGGAAAATTCATCTTAAATGATCTCTTTTTCTATAAGAAAAGTCCTCGCCAATGAACTTCTCTATTCTGAAAGATATCTCTGATGAATTTTTCTGAAGAAAATTCAACTTTTCTGTAGACAAATTCATCCTGGATGAACTTTTGAAAAGGAAAATTCATTCCGGTTGAACTTTTCTATTGACAAATTTATCTTGGATGAACTTTTATATAGGAAAATTAATAATGCATGAACTTTCCTATAGAAGAATTAATCCCTGATGGTCTTTTCTATAGAAGAATTCATTCCGGACGATCTTTTTTATAGGAAAATTTATCCTGAATGAACTCTTGTAAAGAAAGATTCATTCCGGATGAACTTTTCTATAGGAAAATTCATCCTGAATGAACTTTTCTATAGGAAAATTCATCTTGAATGAACTTTTCTATAGGAAAATTCATTCTGAATGAACTTTTCTGTAGGAAATTTCATCCTTGATGAACTTTTCTGTAGGAAATTCCATCCTGGATGAACTTTTCTATAGGAAAATTCTATAGGAAAAGTCATCCTGAATGAACTCTTGTAAAGGAAGATTCATCCTGAATGCACTTTTCTATAGGAAAATTCATCCTGAATGAACTTTTCTGTAGGAAATTCCATCCTGGATGAACTTTTCTGTAGGAAATTTCATCCTTGATGAACTTTTCTGTAGGAAATTCCATCCTGGATGAACTTTTCTATAGGATAATTCATCCTGAATGAACTCTTGTAAAGGAAGATTCATCCTGAATGCACTTTTCTGTAGGAAAATTCATCCTGAATGAACTTTTCTATAGGAAAACTCATCCTGAATGAACTTTTCTGTAGGAAATTTCATCCTTGATAAACTTTTCTGTAGGAAATTCCATCCTGGATGAACTTTTCTATAGGATAATTCATCCTGAATGAACTCTTGTAAAGGAAGATTCATCCTGAATGCACTTTTCTATAGGAAAATTCATCCTGAATGAACTTTTCTATAGGAAAACTCATCCTGAATGAACTTTTCTGTAGGAAATTTCATCCTTGATGAACTTTTCTGTAGGAAATTCCATCCTGGATGAACTTTTCTATAGGATAATTCATCCTGAATGAACTCTTGTAAAGGAAGATTCATCCTGAATGCACTTTTCTGTAGGAAAATTCATCCTGAATGAACTTTTCTATAGGAAAACTCATCCTGAATGAACTTTTCTGTAGGAAATTTCATCCTTGATAAACTTTTCTGTAGGAAATTCCATCCTGGATGAACTTTTCTATAGGATAATTCATCCTGAATGAACTCTTGTAAAGGAAGATTCATCCTGAATGCACTTTTCTATAGGAAAATTCATCCTGAATGAACTTTTCTATAGGAAAACTCATCCTGAATGAACTTTTCTGTAGGAAATTTCATCCTTGATGAACTTTTCTGTAGGAAATTCCATCCTGGATGAACTTTTCTGTAGGAAAATTCATCCCGGATGAACTTTTCTATAGGAAACTTCATCCTGGATGAACTTTTCTGTAGGAAAATTCATCCTGAATGCACTTTTCTATACGAAAATTCATCCTGAATGAACTTTTCTATAGGAAAATTCATCCTGAATGAACTTTTCTGTAGGAAATTTCATCCTTGATGAACTTTTCTGTAGGAAATTCCATCCTGGATGAACTTTTCTGTAGGAAAATTCATCCCGGTTGAACTTTTCTATAGGAAAATTCATGCTGAATGGACTCTTGTAAAGGAAGATTCATCCTGAATGTACTTCTCTATAGGAAAATTCATCCTGAATGAACTTTTCTGTAGGAAATTTCATCCTTGATGAACTTTTCTGTAGGAAATTCCATCCTGGATGATCTTTTCTGTAGGAAAATTCATCCCGGATGAACTTTTCTATAGGAAAATTCATCCTGAATGAACTTTTCTGTAGGAAAATTCATCCTAGATGAACTTTTCTGTAGGAAAATTCATCCTGAATGAACTTTTCTGTAGGAAATTTCATCCTTGATGAACTTTTCTGTAGGAAATTCCATCCTGGATGAACTTTCCTGTATGAAAATTCATCCTGAATGAACTCTTTTAAAGGAAGATTCATCCTGAATGCACTTTTCTGTAGGAAATTTCATCCTTCATGAACTTTTCTGTAGGAAATTTCATCCTTGATGATCTTTTCTGTAGGAAATTCCATCTTGGATGAACTTTTCTGTAGGAAAATTCATCCCGGATGAACTTTGCTATAGGAAAATTCATCCTGAATGAACTCTTGTAAAGGAAGATTTATCCCGGATGAACTTTTCTATAGGAAAATTCATCCTGAATGAACTTTTCTGTAGGAAATTTCATCCTTGATGAACTTTTACGTAGGAAATTCCTTCCTGGATGAACTTTTCCGTAGGAAAATTTGTCTTGTCTAGAGGAGAATTTATGCAGGATGAACTTTTCTATGGGAAAAGTAATCCCGGATGAACTTTTCTTCACGAATGAATTTTTCTAAAGGAAAATTCGTCACGGATGAACTTTTCTATAAGAAATGTCATAACGGATGAACCTTTTTATTGGAAACGTCAGCCCTTATGAACTTTTTGATATTAAAATTCATTCCGGATCAACTTTTCTATATACAAAGTTGTCTACGATGAACTTTTAAATTCATGTCAAATCAACTTTTTTGTGAGAAAAGTCATCGTCGTTGCTTCACATTTTTGGGAAAATTTCCTCCCCACTCTCTTAAACTTTATCAATTAGTTTGATAAAGGTGCGCTAAGGAAGTTTCCTAGGGTTTTGTTCCCAACATTTAATGCCTACCACAAATAAAAGTAAGAAACAATTTTTATTTGGCAAATTATGTTCCATCTTTTGGTTTTGGCATACCAACACCCCCATCATCCTGGAAAATTCGTGACATTCTTTAGTTTCTGTTAAGGTGTTTCCTAGTTGGGCATTCCCTGCCTGGTTGGTACCTGTGATGTGATGATATTCATGGTGCATAATTTGTATGTTTTTTTCTCATCCTGACACAAAACTCACTTATCAATGTATGAATGTATGATGAGCATGTGTGTATAAAGCAAATGAGTATTTTTTTGTATAGAATCCTGAAATGAGGACTTTTATTCATTCGTTGTTCGTTCGTGGTATCTACTCCTGCCAATTTTATGTAAATTTTTGGGGAATGAAATTCAAAGCAAAAAAAAGTGATGTTAAGAAGAATTATATTGTGGTTCTGGAACATATTTTCACGTATTTTGAGAGAGTTTCTCACTACTAATTGGTTGTGTTGTTGGTGAGGAGGAGGAGTTGTCAGGTATGTTGGTTTCTGGAAAAAAATACCTAACCTTAGACATGTTGTGCAGAATTGCTCCTTTTGTGTGTTGATGAATATTTTTTGGAAGATGAGGAAAATGAAAATGGAATATAAATGAAGAATGATAGACATAAATAATCGACCTATGCCAAGCTATAAAATGTAATTAAATTTGAAATGTGTTTTAAAGGGAAATTTTGGAGAACTTAGGAATTTTTTGGTGTTAAAATAAAAAAAAACTTCTTAACAATTAATTGAAGATTGAAAAATACAAAAAATCTTCCAAAGGGAAATAAAAAATGTGTGAACTCATCACCCACGAGTTCAATGACAAAATGATTGACTGAAATGCATTTTAATATTAATGGAAACCCTTCTTAAGCTGCAAGCTGCGAAGCAAATTAATTAAAATCCCTTCCTTGGAATTTTTTAAATCCTAGAATATTCCATATAAAAAATACAGCTTTAAATTCCCCCACAATTTAAAGGAATATATGGTCCCTGATTTGTTGTTTTTTTTTTGCCTCTGCATAACCTGAAGTGGAAACAAGAACAACAACTACAACATCGTTATTCTCATCATCAACACGTCAACGTTAAGCAAATACCAAGAGGCAACCAACAACAGCAAAAGCAATAACAACAAGAAGGTAGCAAGCAATGGCAGTAGCTGTGGCAGTTGCATGGCAGGCAAATATAACGAATGAATAAAACAACAACAACAAAATTAAAATGTATGTTGCAGCACACATAAATACTAGGGCATATACAAATTCAACTAAGTACTTATATACATACATTAACAAATACATACATACACAAACACGTACGCACACACACACCTCCTCCGTCGATTATTCAGGCATTGCAGGCAGCCTAGCCTAGCCCATTATAAGTGTTTGCATATACAAATTTTAAGTGGTTTTTGAGTTTGCATTTTGTATCCACTACTGGGGTATCCTTAAGGATAATAAATGCAGTTACACTTACACACACCAACACAAATATTCATATTCATTGCATATTCAAACACATCACATTCATTTACCTCCTAGCTTGCTTACTTGCTGCTGTTTGGCTTCGTTCGGTTAGTTCATTCTCCCCAACCCCCTTAAACTTTTTTTACTACTCTTGACTTCTTCCAACTCATTTCCAGTTAAAATCAAAAAAACTGAAAAAAATAATTCTTCTCCAGCACATTGCAATACAAATGTCCCGAATAGCTCGACAACAACAACCATATGAGCTCCGTATTTGGCTGAAGTGCCAGATGTGTACACTTGGAGAAAAAGAAAAATAATAAAAACAGGCTCTAGGGTTGTTGTTGTCGTTGTTTTTTGGTGGATAAGTAGTAATGCCATGTAATATTCATTAGAAGCCAGAGGGAGGGATGGAGAGAGAGAGTTTAGATTTAGATTTTCAGGATTAAATTAAATGGAATTTAAAGCTGTAGGAAATGTGTAAAGGATTAATGAGGATAAGTCCATGTAATGAGGGCAATTGCATTTGAAAACTTAAAAACGAAAGAAAAAGAATTTCTTCTATAAATAAAAGATCATCATGTAGTACATTGTCTGCAGCTCTTCTATTGGCGTAAAATCTTCCTTGGAGGACCACTTTCTTATAGAAGTGGCTTGGAAGCCCACTTTCTTCACAAAAGGGTCTTAAGAAGCATCCTTTCTTTACGAAAGGGTCTCTAGAAGAACCCTTTCTTTACGAACGGGTCTTTGGAAGCTCCTTTTCTCATAGAGAAGCACCCGTTCTTTTTGAAAAGGTCCTTAGAAGCACCCTTTCTTATAGAAGGGATTCCTGGAAACTACTGTTTTATAGAAAATATCCTTGGAGACAGCCTATCTTATAAAAAGGGTCCTCGGTAGCACGCTATCTTATAGAAAGGGTACTTCGAAGCACCCTTTGGTATCCAAAGAGTCCTTAGAATCGCCCTTTCTTAATCAAGGTGTCCTTAGAAGCACACTTTGTTATTCAAAGGTTCCTTAGAAGCACCCTTTGTTATTCAAAGGGTCTTTAGAAGCACCCTTTGTTATTCAAAGGGTCTTTAGAAGCACCCTTTTTATCCAAAGGGTCCTTAGAAGCACCCTTTGTTATTCAAAGGGTCTTTAAAAGCACCCTTTCTTATACAAAGGGTCCTTAGAAGCACCCTTTCTTATACAAAGGGTCTTTAGAAGCACACATTGTAATCCAAAGGATCCTCAGAAGCCCCCTTTGTTATCAAAAAGTTCTTAGAAGCACCCTTTGTTATCCAAAAGGTTCTTAGAGGCATCCTTTGTTATCCAAAGGGTCTTTAGAAGCACCCTTTCTTTTGGAAAGGGTCTTTAGAAGCACCCTTTGGTATCCAAAGAGTCCTTAGAAGCATCCTTTGGTATCCAAAGAGTCCTTAGAAGCATCCTTTGTTATCCAAAAGGTCCTTGGAAGCACCCTTTGTTATCCAAAGGGTCCTTAGAAACACAATTTGTTGTCCATAGGGCCCTTAGAAGCACCCTTAGTTATCCAAAGGGTCCTTAGAAGCACCCTTTCTCTTGCAAAGGGTCCTTAGAATCACCCTTTGTTATTCAAAAAGTCCTTAAGAGCACCCTTTGTTATCCAAAGAGTACTTAGAAGCACCCTTTGTTATCCCAATAGTCCTAAGAACCACCTTTGTTATCCAAAGGGTCCTAAGAAGCACCCTTTGTTATCCAAAGGGTCCTAAGAAGCACCCTTTGTTATCCAAAGGGTCCTAAGAAGCACCCTTTGTTATCCTTAGAAGCACCCTTTGTTATCCAAAGGGTCCTTAGAAGCACCCTTTGTTACCCATAGGGTCCTTAGAAGCACCCTTTGTTATTCAAAGGGTCCTTAGAAACACCCTTTGTTATAAAAAGGGTCCGTAGAAGCACCCTTTGTTATCCAAAGGGCCCTTAGAAGCACCCTTTGTTATCCAAAGGGTCCTTAGAAGCACCCTTTGTTATCCAAAGGGTCCTTAGAAGCACCCCTTGTTATCAAAAGGGTCCTTAGAAGCACCTTTTGGTATCCATAGAATCCTTAGAAGCATCCTTACTACTAGAAAGGTCCTTAGGTGCACCCTTTGTTATCCAAAGGGTCCTTAGAAGCACCTTTTGTTATCCAAAAGGTCCTTAGATGCACCCTTTGTTATCCAAAAGGTCCTTGGATGCGCCCTTTGTTATTCAAAAGGTCCTTATATGCACCTTTTGTTATCCAAAAGGTCATTAGATGCACCCTTTGTTATCCAAAAGGTCCTTAGATGCACCCTTTCTTTTGGAAAGTGTCCTTAGAAGCACCCTTTGGTATCCAAAAGGCCCTTAGAAGCGCCCTTTGTTACCCAAAGGATCCTTAGAAGTACCCTTTGTTATCCAAAGGGTCCTTAGAAGCACCCTTTCTTTTGGAAAGTGTCCTTAGAAGCAACCTTTCTTTTGGAAAGGGTCCTTACACGCACTTTTTCTTTCTGAAAGGGTTTAAAGCGGCACCCTTTCTTTTGGAAATGGTCTTTAGAAGCATTCTTTCTTTTGGAAAGGGTCCTTAGAAGCACCCCTTTGTTGTCGAAATGGTCATTAGATGCACCCTTTGTTATTTATAGGGTCCTTAGCACCTTTTCTTTTGGATAGGTTCCTTAGAAACACCCATTCTTTTGGTATGGGTCCTTAGAACCACCATTTGTTATTCAAAGGGTTATCTAAAGGGTCCTTAAAAGCACCCTGTGTTATTCAAAGGGTTATCTAAAGGGTCCTTAAAAGCACCCTTTGTTATCCAAAGGGTCCTTAAAAGCACCCTTTGTTATCCAAAGGGCCCTTAGGAGCACCCTTTCTCTTGGAAAGGGCCCTTAGGAGCACCCTTTCTCTTGGAAAGGGTCCTTAGAAGCACCCTTTGTTATCCAAAAAGTCCTTAGAAGCACCCTTTTTTGGAAATTGTCCTTAGATGCACCCTTTGTTAACCAAAAGGTCCTTACATGCACCCTTTGTTATCCAAAAGGTCCTTAGATGCACCCTTTGTTATCCAAAAGGTCCTTAGATGCACCTTTTGTTATCCAAAAGGTCATTAGATGCACCTTTGTTATCCAAAAGGTCCTTAGATGCACCCTTTGTTATCCAAAAGGTCCTTAGATGCACCCTTTCTTTTGGAAAGTGTCCTTAGAAGCACCCTTTGGTATCCAAAAGGTCCTTAGAAGCACCCTTTGTTATCCAACTGGCCCTTTGTTATCCAAAGGGTCCTTATAAGCACCCTTTGTTGTCCATAGGGTCCTTGGAAGCACTTTTTCTTTGTTTAAGGGTCCCTAGAGGCACCCATTCTTTACGAAAGGGTCTGTAGAAGCCCCATTTCCTTTGGAAAAGATCCTTAGAAGCTCAATTTCGTTGGGAAATATGTCCCTTGGCATAAGTTTTAATCATCTGTGAGCTCCCCGCCTAAACATATGCCATAAGAATAAAGAACTCATGGCTCTAATTAATTTTCATTTGAATTGCGTTCGTCCTTCGCCTTCAAAGTCAATCAATCATTCGCATTAATTATTTACAACCCAACATTTATTTTCTATTTTAAATATTAACAAATTAACAGTATTGCCTAGGATATTTGAAGGACCTCTCATTTCAACATGTTGACTCTCCCTCCAACACATCATCATCAACATTCGTGTAGAGCTCATAATGCCCTCCTGGTATAGATGATGTCCTTTAGTAAATTATGGGAAAACCTTCCATGTTGTTTGGCAGTTGACTCTTGGTGGCGTGAAGAGCACTTAAATCATAACTCATACTTCCCTCCAAAAAGGAACACCTCCTCCTCTTCCTCCTCCAGCTTTCTTAATTGCTCTACAGCGTGCTGTACAACATGGCACGTACATTGACAACAAATTACGACGCAACAAAATATTTTTCAACACCCCAATTTAAATATTTTTCAAGTGAATGACAGGCAGGGGATCGTGGAAGGCAAGCAGAGTCAGGCAGGCTGGCAGGCAGTTAGAAAGGCAGACTATTAAATATAATGGCAGGCAGCAACAACAATAACCCAAGAAACCAGCTTGTAAATTATTCCTCATTACGGAGTTGATGATGATGATGGCTTGGTGCCTGATCTTCAAGTTGTTGTTGCTGCTGCTGTTGAGCACAACAACACAATGACATTATGTCAAAAATTTTTGAAGATTACAAAACTAACAACCAACCAACATTGTTTAGTTAAGTAACAGCAGCAACAACAACAAGAACAACAAACAACAACAGCTACAAAAGCCAACAACAAGGACATCACTTTGAGAATATTAAGTGGCCGTATTCTTTGCCAGTTTATGATGAGTGGTGTATGTTATCCTTTCGGGTTAATAGTATACAAAATTAAGTTATTATGGAGAGTAGAGCGAGCAGCAGGACACTGACACACGCACACAAACTGCTCATCATACAAGCAACCAGGCTCTGAACAAGCAAAACAGGCCGTTTGAAGTTGACGACCTACTACCCTTAAAATGAAAATTGAATTTAAAAAAACGTTTGAAGTGTATGAATATCCGTGTGTGTGTTTGGCATGCCTGTGACGTGACATTTGCCTTGTCATTTTGGCTTGTAAAGCATAATTCCAGGGAATTAGTGACGTTTTTGTTTCAACTAATTCGTTGATGAATCACTTAAACGTTTTGAAAAAGAGATTTGGAAATAGTGATTTGTATTTCTTCTTCTTCATCTAGGGCTTTGGGTAAGAAAATGATGTCATGTCATATGTGGTGTGGTGTGTGATGTCCTTAAGAGGTATTATGTCCAACACAAACAAATTTATGATCTCTATTAAAATGTTGGACGGCAGGGTGAGGGGTTGTCACCACACCACTGTGATGGCTCTGCTGGAGCCTTGGATGTTTTTAACGTTCCGTATAGAAATAACCAAACAACATGAACAACAACAACAACTGTTGTGGCAGCAGGAAAAAAGTAATAATTATCCTTAGAATCCCCTTTTTTGCAATAAAATTGTGTAGAAAAGTCCTTCAATTGTTTAAATGTGTCTGCATAAATACAAAACAGCAACAACAACAACTGCCACACAACATGGATGATGATATCAACAGCCAACCAACCAACCATTCCTATTCCTGGCGAAAGTATGGTCCATGATTATAAACAAACAGCCACCCAAACAGTAGTCGTCACAGCCAGCAGCGGGAGCATCAGGAACAACAAGCAGTCAGCAGCCAACAGCAGCCTGGATACAGGATGATATTGTCGAGGGAGTCATAGATTTAATGCTTCTGCTTTGCTCATAAAATTTTATGTGTTTTTTGTTTTGTTGGAATTGTTTTGCCACAAGGAGAGGGGAGACACAGTGGTTGTTCATGGTGGGTGGTGCTGTTTTTGTTCTATTTTTATGCCAGGACATCCTTGGTTATGTTGCTAAGTTGATATGGTCATAAAAACAACAACAACTCGATGACTAACTCCAATGTTTAGCCAAATGTTGTCGTGTTTTTGTTGTTGTTGTTTAGTTTATTTTAAATGTTTGTTGGGTATTCAATTCAATTCATTCTTTCCTGAAGTCAAAATGGAAAGCCAAGATCCCAGCACAATCCCAGTCCTCCGCTAAACCAGACAGCTAGCCAAGCCAAGCCAAGCAACTGTAAACAGTTAGTGAGCCAAAAAAAAAAACACACACATACAACCGATAGACAACAACATTCATTATTTCCGGCTGTTGGCATGAATGGGGAATTTTGAAGTTAGTCAAAACATACTTTGGAGGATGGCATGGAAATTTGGGTAACTTTTTAGGGAAAACACTCGCATTTGACCCCTGAACTGCCTAAAAGTATGCATCACACACAGATACATTATTCACGGAAATCTTCTGCACAGAGATAATAAGAAACTCTTTCACACGATCTCAGGATAAAGAGGAAATCGTGCCCATTTTCTGTAGATGGGGAGAAAAATCTATCCACGTTTTCAAAATAAGAAAAAAACTTTATCCACATTGTCCGGATAAATATAAAACGTTATCTACGCTATCTGGATAAGTAGAACAACTTGTCCACGTTTACTGGATAACTAGAAAACCTTATCCGATATGTCTGCATAAGTACAAAACCTCATCAAGATTGTCTGGATAAGTAGAAAACCTTACCCGAGTTGTCTGGATAAGTAGAAGAACTTATCTACGTGTTCTGGATAAGTAGAAAATCTTACCCGAGTTGTCTGGATAAGAAAAAACGTTATCCACGTTATGTGGATAAGTATAACAACTTATCCACATTGTCTGGGTAAGTAGAAAACGTTATCTGAATAAGTAGAATAACTTATCCACATTGTCCGGATAACTGGAAACCCTTATCCACGTTGTCTGGATGAGTTGAAAACCTTACATGAGTTGCCTGTAAATCTACAAAACCTTATCCACAGTGTATGGATAAGAAGAAAAACATTATCTGAATAAGTAGAACAGATTATCCACGTTATCCGGATAAGTGAAAAACTTACCCGAGTTGTCTGAATAAAAAGAAAACGTTATCCACTTTATATGGATAAGTAGAACAACTTATCCACGTTTCTCGGATAAGTAGAAAACCTTACCCGAGTTGTTTGCATAAGTACAAAACCTTACCCACATTGTAGAAAAAGTTATCCACATTACCTGGATAAGTTCAACACTTTATCAACATTGTCGGAATAAGTAAAAAACGTTATCCAAGTTTTTTAGAAGAGAGAAAACTTTATCCACGTTTTCGGGAAAAGTAAAGTAACTTTTCCACGTTGTTTGGATGAGTCGAAAACCTTACCCGAGCTGTCTGGATAAGAAGAAAACGTTATCCAGGTTATCTGGATAAGTAAAACAACTTATCCACGTTGCTCGGATAAGTAGAAAACCTTACCGGAGTTGTTTGGATAAGTACAAAACATTATCCACATTGTCTGGATAAGTAGAAAACGTATCCACTTTATCTGGATAAGAAAAAAACTTTATCCACGTTATGCAGATAAGTAGAAGAACTTATCCACTTTATGTGAATAAGCAGAAGAACTTATCCGTGTTGTCTGGATAAGTAGAAATCCTTACCCGAGTTGCCTGGATAAGTAGAAGAACTTATCTACGTGTTCTGGATAAGGAAAAACCTTACCCGAGTTGTCTGAATAAGTAGAAAATTTTATCCACGTTTTCTGGATAAGAAAAAAAACTTAATCCACGTTTCCAAGATACGAAAAAAAATTATCCACGTTATGTGGATAAATAGAGGAACTTATCCTCGTTGTCTGGATAAGTAGAAAACCTTACCACTGTTTCCAGATAAGTCCTAAACCTTATCAACATTGTCTGGATAAGCAAAAAAGCTTATCCACATTGTCTGAATAAGTAGAAAAGCTTATCCACAGTGTCTGGATAAGTAGAGAACCATATCTGGATAAGGAGAAGAAATTATCCATGTTGTCTGGATAAGTAGAAAACTTTACCCGAGTTGTCTGGATAAGTAGAAGAACTTATCTACGTGTTCTGGATAAGTAGAAAACCTTACCCGAGTTGTCTGGATAAGAAGAAAACGTTATCCACGTTATCTGAATAAGTAGAACAACTTATCCACGTTGCTCGGATAAGTAGAAAACCTTATCCACATTGTCTGGATAAGTAGAAAACGTTATCCATGTTATCTGGATAAGTGTTCTGGATAAGATAGGTGTTTTGGATAAGTAGAAAATTTTATCCACGTTTTCTGGAGAAGAAAAAAACTTCATCCACGTTTCCAATATTCGAAAAATCATTATCCACGTTATGTGGATAAGTAGAAGAACTCATCCACGTGGTCTGGATAAGTAGGAAACCTTACCTGTCTTGCCAGATAAGTACTAAACCTTATCCACATTGTCTGGATAAGTAGAAAACCTTATCCACATTGTCTGGATAAGTAGAAAAGCTTATCCACAGTGTCTGGATAAGTAGAGAACCATATCCACGTTATCTGGATAAGTAGAACAACTTATATAGGTGTTCTGGATAAGTAGATAAGTAGAAAAATTTATCCACGTTTTCTGGAGAAGAAAAAACTTCATCCACGTTTCCAAGATGCGAAAAAAAACATTATCCACGTTATGTGGATAAGTAGAAGAACTGGTTTGGATAAGTTGAAAACCTTACCTGAGTTACTAAATAAGTACTAAACATTATCCACATTGTCTCGATAAGTAGAAAATCTTATCCGCATTGTCTGGATAAGTAGAAAAGCTTATCAACATTGTCTGGATAAGTAGAAAAGCTTATACACATTGTCTGGATAAGTAGATAACCCTATCCACGTTATCTGGATAAGTAGAAGAACATATCCATGTTGTCTGGATTCGTAGAAAACCTCATCCGAGTTGTCTGGATAAGTAGAAGAACTTATCTACGTGTTCTGGATAAGTAGAAAACCTTATCCCCATTGTCTGGATAAGTAGAAAACTTTATCCATGTTATCTGGATAAGTAGAACAACTTATATAGGTGTTCTGGATAAGTAGATAAGTAGAAAAATTTATCCACGTTTTCTGGAGAAGAAAAAACTTCATCCACGTTTCCAAGATGCGAAAAAAAACATTATCCACGTTATGTGGATAAGTAGAAGAACTGGTTTGGATAAGTTGAAAACCTTACCTGAGTTACTAAATAAGTACTAAACATTATCCACATTGTCTCGATAAGTAGAAAATCTTATCCGCATTGTCTGGATAAGTAGAAAAGCTTATCAACATTGTCTGGATAAGTAGAAAAGCTTATACACATTGTCTGGATAAGTAGATAACCCTATCCACGTTATCTGGATAAGTAGAAGAACATATCCATGTTGTCTGGATTCGTAGAAAACCTTATGTCTGGATAATTAGAAAACCTTATCCATATTATCTGGAGAAGAAGAAAACCTTATCCACATCTCGGATAAGT
The DNA here is from genome assembly GCF_047663935.1 of Musca autumnalis. Classification (NCBI taxonomy): domain Eukaryota; kingdom Metazoa; phylum Arthropoda; class Insecta; order Diptera; family Muscidae; genus Musca; species Musca autumnalis. The sequence goes on from NW_027412088.1 coordinate 205,139,095, forward strand.
TCTTCTACTAATCTAGATAACGTGTATAACGTTTTCTATTTACCCAGACGATGTGTATAAGGTTTTGTACTTATCCAGACATTGCGGATGGGGTTTTCTACTTATCCAGACAATGTGGATAAGATTTTCTACTTAACCAAACAATGTGGATAAAGTTTTGTACTTTTCCAAATAAATCGGGTAAGGTTTTATACATATTCGAGCAACGTGGATAAGTTGTTCTACTTATCCAGATAACGTGGATAAGGTTTTCTTCTTATCCAGATAACTTGGGTAAGGTTTTCTGCTTATCCAGACCACGTTGATGAGTTCTTCTACTTAACCAGATAACGTGGATGGGGATCTGTACTTATCGAGACAATGTGGATAAGCTTTTCTACTTCTCCAGACAAAGCGGATAAGATTTTCAACTTATCTAGAAAATGTGGATAAGGTTTAGCACTTATCTGGGAAGGTTTTCTGGGTAAGGTTTTCTAATTTTCCAGACATGAGGATAAGGTTTTCTACTTATCCAGACTACGTGGATAAGTTTTTCTACTTCTCCAGATAACGTGGATGACGTTTTATAGTTATCCAGATTGTCTACTATGTCTGGATAAGTAGAAAACCTTATCCTTATATCTGTATAAGTAGAAAACCGTACCCGAGTTGTCTGGTTAAGTACAAAACCTTATCCACATTATCTGAAGAAACAAAAAAGCTTATCTACATTGTCGGGATAAGTAGAAAAGCCTACCCACAATGTCTGGATAAGTAGAAAACCTTACTTGAGTTGTCTGCATAAGTACAAAACCGTATCCACATCGTCTGTATAAGAAGAGAACCTTATCCACATTGTCTGGATAAGTAGAAAACCTTATCCAGATTATCCGGATAAGTATAAAACCGTATCCACATCGTCTGGATAAGTACAAAACCTTATCTACATCGTCTGTATAAGAAGAAAACCTTATCCACATTGTCTGGATAAGTACAAAACCTTATCTACAACGTCTGGATAAGAATAAAACCTTATCCACATTTTTCTGGATAGGTAGAGAACCCTATTTACGTTGTGTGGATAAGTAGAAAACCTTATCCACATTGTCTGGATAAGTAGAGAACCCTATCCACGTTGTCCGAATAAGAAAACCTTATCCACATTGTCTGGATAAGCGGCAAACCTTATCCACATTTTTGGACAATTATAAAACCTTATCCCCATTTTCTGGATAAGTACAAAAACTTATCCGCAATGTCTGGATATGTAGAAAACCTTATCCACATCGTCTGGATAAGAAGAAACCTTATCAATTATGTCTGTATAAGTAGAAACCCCTACCCGAGTTGTCTGGAAATGTAGAAAACTTTATCCACGTTGTTTGGATATGCCTTAAAGCCTTATACAATTTGTCTGGATAAAACACATTTTCCGTGTTGCCAGGTTGGGCAGAAAACCATGTCCAAGTCGTATGGATAAAGGGAAAATCTTAACCACGTTGTGTAGACAACAAGAAGCTATTGTCTGCGTTGCCTGGATAAGTTTGCGGACATATCGTTTTTGTGGATAACAAAAACCCTTATACACATCTTTCTGGTAAGGGGATAACCTATACCATTTTTACCATTATCTGGCTAAGAGAAAATTCTTATCGGCGTTGTTTTTTTTAATTTTTAGATTCAGGGAACTCTATGCTTAATTCCTATGGAATAATTCTCCCCCTAAAAGTATGCACCAGTCATGAAATAAACCCATTGCTCTCCAATGTTTTCTCAAATATTTTCCCTGAAACTGCACATTTTAAATTGTATGCTTCATTTCTCAATTTCCATACTCCCCTCGAATGTATGTTGAAGACTAAACTCATTTCTCTGGAAAACCCATTTCAGAATAGACACTGTATTATTTTTATGGAGCTCTTCTGTGTGTTTTTTTAATATTATTAAAAAAATTCTAAAACCAGAATAGGGAGTTTGGTTTGTGGATTTGTGCAGTGCAATCGTCATCCAGACAACATCATCACACATCCTCATGCGATGTTGTTGATGACGGGAGCAGTGAGACAGACGCGTAATAACGAACTCTTCCACAACATACGCTCGCACTTGTTTCCAGTACAATGGTCATATTCAATGGCTGAAGAGTCACTTGAAAAAAGTTATATTTTTGTAAATATGCCAAACAAATTGAACAAAACATTTTAATTGTTTTGAAACAAAGTTTGCAATTTTTTTTATTTATTTATTTTGCATTTTTTCTTGTTTTTGAGAAAGAAAACAAAAACTGCGTGTGGAGAGAGAGGAAATAGAGACTTCGGTGGGGGCAGGCTTAGATGTAAATTTATTTGTGAGGACTATTGATTTTTGGAGTGTTTGTGAGGAATTTAACAGACAATTGAATGTAACCATATGTTTTGCTAACAAGAATTAGTTATTTAGCCTTATTTTCTTATATTGGTGCATACTTTTAGGCATTAGTAGTATGCTTCAAGAACTTTTGATGAGCATCAGGTAGTTCAACATTGTTTTACTGTTCGAGTGAGCGCGCGGATTATTAGATAGTTAAATTACAGTAATGTTCCCAGAGAAAAGACTGGTGCTGGCTCACTTTCAAAATTATTGAATATTATTGAATGTAAAAAAGTATATAGGGGTCAAAAATCTTTTGCCACCTAAAATTATGCACAAAACATAAGCTTATTAAATAAATTTTGGAAATTTTTGTTTTTGAAGTAATGAAAATACGTAAAAATTTGAGTTAAATATTTCTACATATCTCCATTACTTCAACAACTAAAATTCCAATTTCTAAAATTATTTAAATAGGCTCATGTTTTGTGCATAGTTTTAGGCGGCAAATAATTTTAAGACCCCATATTTCATTTTGTTTCAAACATCTTCAAAATTAAAATCTTTCTTTACGGATTTATAACTATTTTCCAATTTGTTTTATGGTTATTCTATAAACATCCTCCATTCTAACCCCGGTAAACTTTTTCCTTAACCTTAAATCGAAATTGTTAACTTTTTCTTATTTAATTTCCACATGTCTGCATACATTTCCATCTCTGAACGAAAAAAATGTTCATGTTTACGTTACATTTATTTTGTATTCCTCTCCTGTTGAAGAAATATTTTACTGAGCCAGAAGTGAAATACCATATCCTCCTCTATGTCCGTCCTCCCGCCGCTGTACGAAGCCCTATTTGCCGTGTTTGTTTGCTTGTTCGACGAATGTGGCCATAGTTAGGAGAAGAATAATAACTTGGTCCTTTCCAGGCTGGCAGACAGTATAATAATATCGACATACATACCGAGTATGTTTGTAACGATGAAATGTTGTATGTGTGTGACGGTGTGTTTGTTTTCGAATGTCTGGTTGGCTGTCTGCCCGATTCCTTAGGTATAAAATGTGTGCGATTTTTGTGCTCAGAACAGGGGGTCTTAAAATTATTACGACGAATTATAAGGATCAAAAGAACATGTTATCAACGAAGACTGGATAAGTAAAACTTATCCACTCTGTGTATATACGTAGATAATTTTATCCACATTGTCTGGATAAGTTTAAAACCTTATACACAATGGCTGGATAAGTTGGAAGCTTTATCCACATTGTCTGGATAAGTAGAAAACCTTATCCACATCGTTTGGATAAGTTTAAAAATTTATCGGCATTGTCTGGATAACTAGATAACATTATCCACATTGTCTGGATAAGTAGAAAACCTTATCCATATTGCTTGGATAAGTAGAAAACATTATCCACATTGTCTGGATAAGTAGAAACCCTTATCTACATCCTTTGGATAAGTTGAAAATTTTATCCATATTGTCTGGATAAGTAGAAGACCTTATCCACATTGTCTGGATAAGTAAAAATCCTTATCCACATAGTTTGGATAAGTGGAAAACTTTATACACATTGTCTGGATAAGTAGAAAACCTTATCCACATTGTCAGGATAAGTATAAAACCTTATCCGCATTGTCTGGATAAGTAAAAAACGTTATCCACATCGTTTGGATAAGTTTGAATTTTTATCCACATTGTCAGGATAAGAAGAAAACCTTATCCACATTGTCAGGATAAGTAGGAAACCTTATCCGCATGGTCTGAATAAGTAAAAAACGTTATCCGCATCGTTTTGATAAGTTTGAAACTTTATCCTTATCCACATAGTTTGGATAAGTGGAAAACTTTATACACATTGTCTGGATAAGTAGAAAACCTTATCCACATTGTCAGGATAAGTAGAAAACCTTATCCGCATTGTCTGGATAAGTAAAAAACGTTATCCACATCGTTTGGATAAGTTTGAATTTTTATCCACATTGTCAGGATAAGAAGAAACCCTTATACACATTGTTTGGATAAGTAGAAACCCTTGGATAAGTAAAAACCCTTATACACATGGTTTGGATAAGTTGAAAACCTTATCCACATTGTTTGGATAAGTAGAAACCCTTATCTACATCCTTTGGATAAATTGAAAACTTTATCTACATTGTCTGGATAACTAGAAAACATTATCTACATTGTCTGGATAAGTAGAAAACCTTATCCACATTGTTTGGATAAGTAGAAACCCTTATCTACATCCTTTGGATAAGTGGAAAACCTTATCCACATTGTCTGGATAAGTAGAAACCCTTATACACATTGTTTGGATAAGTAGAAACCCTTATCTACATCCTTTGGATAAACTGAAAACTTTATCTACATTATCTGGATAACTAGAAAACATTATCCAAATTGTCTGGATAAGTAGAAAACCTTATCCACATTGTTTGGATAAGTAATAACCCGTATCTACATCCTTTGGATAAGTTGAAAACTTTATCCACATTGTCTGGATAAGTGAAAAACCTTATCCACATTGTCTGGATAAGTAGAAACCCTTATACACATGGTTTGGATAAGTTGAAAACCTTATCCACATTGTTTGGATAAGTAGAAACCCTTATCTACATCTTTTGGATAATTTGAAAACTTTATCCACATTGTCTGGATAAGTTGAAAACCTTATCCACATCCTTTGGATAAGTAGAAAACTTTATCCACATTGTCTGGATATGTAGAAAACCTTATCCACATTGTTTGGATAAGTAGAAACCTTTATCCACATTGTCAGGATAAGTAGAAAACCTTATCCGCATTTTTGTATAAGTAGAAAACATTATCCACATTGTCAGGATAAGTAGAAAACCTTATCCACATAGTTTGGATAAGTTGAAAACTTTATCCACATTGTCTGGATAAGTAGAAAACCTTATCCACATTGTCAGGATAAGTAGAAAACCTTATCCGCATTGTGTGGATAAGTAAAAAACGTTATCCACATCGTTTGGATAAGTAGAAAACTTTATCCACATTGTCTGGATATGTAGAAAACCTTATCCACATTGTTTGGATAAGTAGAAACCTTTATCCACATTGTCAGGATAAGTAGAAAACCTTATCAGCATTTTTTGTATAAGTAGAAAACATTATCCACATTGTCTGGATAAGTAGAAACCCCTATACACATGGTTTCGATAAGTTGAAAACCTTATCCGCATTGTTTTGATAAGTAGAAAATCTTATCCACATTATCTGGAAAAGTAGAAAGCCTTATCTACATCGTTTGTATAAGTTGAAAACTTTATCCACATTGTCTGAATAAGTAGAAAACTTTATCCACATTGTCTTGATAAGTAAAAAACCTTATCCATATTGTATTGATACATAGAAAACCTTATCCACATTGTTTGGATAAGTTGAACATTTTATTCCCATTGTCTGGATAAGTAGAAAACCTTCTCCATATTGCCTGGATAAGTAGAAAATTTTATCCACATTGTCTGCATATGTACAAAACCTTATCCATATTGTCTGGATAAGTAGAAAACTTTATCCAAATTGTCTGGATAAGTGGAAAACTTTATCCATATTGTCTTGATAAGTACAAAACTTTATCCACTATGTCTGGATAATAAGTAAATCATTTCCACGTAGTTGGTATAAGTAAATATTCTTATCCGCGTGGCCAGCGTATGAAGAAACCCTTACCCACGTTTGCTGTGTAAGGAAAATCTGTTATCCGCGTTGTTTGGATAAGTACTAAACCTTGTTTACGTTATGTTAATGGATATAATACCATATCTACGTCGTCTGGATAAAGATAAAACATTATCCACGTTATCTGGATAACTAGAAAACATTATCTATGTTATCCATTTTTATGGATAAGGATAAAAACGCGTACACATATTCTTTGAAAAATATATCCATATTAGTTGTATAAAAAGAGAAACCCATGTGATTACTCTCATTTTTGCTCATTTTATCATTTAAAAATTTTTATAATTTTTTAAATTAATTTTTTTTCTCAAAATTTCGCCACACCCTGTTGTCATTCCATTGAGGAGTTGTATGTTGAAATTCCTATATTTTGCTGTTGTTTCCTTGTTTTTATTTATTTTTTCTCTACTCATATCCATTGCATATTTTGCTTTCACGATGTTGTTGCTGTTGTTTTCATGGATGTTTTTTTTTATTATTTTTGTTTATATTTTGTTGTTGTTGTTGTAGCTATATTCTATGACTGTAACTCAGCTGAGCTTTTTGGCTGATGACTAGGTCTGGTGTTTCTTTTTCTTCTTCTTGTTTTCTGTTTTTTTTTTGCAATTCCATTTGAAATGAATGAAGCTGTGGCTGGCTGTCGTCGGAGGGACTAGATGGCGGAATAGTAGTCTACTGTTCCTGCTGCATGTGTGTGCGTGTGTTTTTGTGTGTATGTCTGGTTTTGTGTCTAAATGAGTCGAGAGTTCAGTTCAGTTGAATTGAACAGAGTTGAGCTGAAGTTTTGGTTCGGTTCGTTAGGTTTTGGTTATGTCAGGATATGATGATGTTTGTTTGTTGGTTATGATGATGTTGCTGTTGTTGCCTAGAGAGTGTTCGCTGTGCTGCACAATGCCATGTGGAGATACATATATGGCAATGGGGTTGGTGGTGGGGGTGGTTGGTTTGCTTGGGATGCAGTTGGGTTTTAGCCAGCCAGCCAAGCAAAGTGGTTGATAATGTTTAACCAGTCTGTGTGTAACAAACACCACCAACAACAACAACAGCTACACATAACTACCCTTATAGAAATGATAGACTGTAACTTTAACATTGACTTGTATTCTTCTTCCTTAACAACAACAGCAAAGCACAACAGGAACAGCTATGGAACATAGGTGAGTGGTATGTGAGAGTGTGTGTGTGCGTTGCTCTAAGAGAGTGTTTTGTTGTTTGTATTTTGATGATGATGATGTTGTCTTCGTGTCTTTTGTTGTCCTTGTTGTTGTGTTGTTGTCTCATCATGCATTTTTCGCTGGCGTTGATTGTCTATCCTGCTTAAGGGGCTTTTGTGTCATAGCTTGACTCTGTTATTTTCTTCTTTATTTTCATGAATGGTTGTTGTTGTTTTAGTTCACCAGGGAGAGAGAGAGAGATGGAGAGAAAGAGTAAACCATTTAATTCCTTTCAAAGATTTTAATGATAATTTGTGTTGAAAATTGTCATTGAAATCAAATATGAAAATCGTAGAAAAAAATTGAATAGAATGAAAGTATCCAAAGAGACTAAAGGCAAGGGATTACATTAGCGTATTAATAGATTGTTATCATAATGAAAGAGTGATACATATACATACATAGATACATAGTGACATGGCAAGAGAAAGGGAGAGGAGCTGTGGCAGAGTATCAATTTTAATGAATTAAAATGAAATTGTTTAAATGTAATGAATACTCATCTAATCTCTGCTGAAAGAGATGTCATGGTTGTCATGGTTTAAATTGTGTGGTATTATTATAGAGAACTTGGTCCAATATTAAGCCATTGTATTAGGTTTGGGTATGTGTGGTGCATAGTTTTTGGGGCAAGTAGAAAATATTTTCATTCTCAAATTCTAGGGATTTATTTGGCATATCTTGTGGAAATTTAAGAGGATTTTTGAACATTTTTTGAATGCATTTTTGACAGCCTCTCTTAGAAGGAAACATTTTTAAACATATGTATGCCAAATATTATTATTAGAGAAAAATGGTTCAATATTAAGTCCTTGTATAAGGATTGAGTATTTGTGTTGTATACTTTTATGGGCTGTTAAAAAACAATGTTTTATTATGGTTGAACAAAGGTAATATTCACCTTAAATTATTTCAAGGAGTAGTGACTACTTTTAAGTTCCTTAACCTGGCCCCTAAAGGGTCTGTATATTTATTACTAAGTCTTAATTTTGGTCTTAAGAAGCACCCTTTCCTTTGGAAAAGCTCTTAAGAAGCACCCTTTCCTTTGGAAAAGCTCTTAAGAAGCCCCCTTTCCTTTGGAAAAGCTCTTAAGAAGCACCCTTTCCTTTGGAAAAGCTCTTAAGAAGCACCCTTTCCTTTGGAAAAGCTCTTAAAAAGCACCCTTTCCTTTGGAAAAGCTCTTAAGAAGCACCCTTTCCTTTGGAAAAGCTCTTAAGAAGCACCCTTTCCTTTGGAAAAGCTCTTAAGAAGCACCCTTTCCTTTGGAAAAGCTCTTAAGAAGCACCCTTTCCTTTGGAAAAGCTCTTAAGAAGCACCCTTTCCTTTGGAAAAGCTCTTAAGAAGCACCCTTTCCTTTGGAAAAGCTCTTAAGAAGCACCCTTTCCTTTGGAAAAGCTCCTAGAAAGCACCCTTTCCTTTGGAAAAGCTCTTAAGAAGCACCCTTCCTTTGGAAAAGCTTTTAAGAAGCAACCTTTCCTTTGGAAGAGCTCTTAAGAAGCACCCTTTCCTTTGGAAAAGCTCTTTAGAAACACCCTTTCACTTGGAAAAGCTCTTAAGAAGAGTCTTTCCTTTGGAAAAGCTCTTAAGAAGCACCCTTGCCTTTGGAAAAGCTCCTAAGAAGCACCCTTGCCTTTGGAAAAGCTCCTAAGAAGCACCCTTGCCTTTGGAAAAGCTCCTAAGAAGCACCCTTTCCTTTGGAAAAGCTCTTAAGAAGCAGCATTTCCTTTGGAAAAGCTCTTATAAAGCACCCTTTCCTTTGGAAAAGCTCTTAAGAAGCACCCTTTCCTTTGGAAAAGCTCTTAAGAAGCACCCTTTCCTTTGGAAAAGCTCTTAAGAAGCACCCTTTCCTTTGGAAAAGCTCTTAAGAAGCACCTTTTCCTTTGGAAAAGCTCTTAAGAAGCACCCTTTCCTTTGGAAAAGCTCTTAAGAAGCACCTTTCCTTTGAAAAAGCTCTTAAGAAGAACCCTTTCCTTTGGAAAAGCTCTTAAGAAGCACCCTTTCCTTTGGAAAAGCTCTTAAGAAGCACCCTTTCCTTTGGAAAAGCTTTTAAGAAGCACCATTTCCTTTGGAAAAGCTTTTAAGAAGCACCATTTCCTTTGAATAAGCTCTTAGGAAGCACCTTTTCCTTTGGAAAAGCTCTTAAGAAGCACGCTTTCCTTTGGAAAAGCTCTTAAGAAGCACCCTTTCCTTTGGAAAAGCTCTTAAGAAGCACCCTTTCCTTTGGAAAAGCTCTTAAGAAGCACCCTTTCCGTTGGAAAAGCTCTTAAGAAGAACCCTTTCCTTTGGAAAAGCTCTTAAGAAGCACCCTTTCCTTTGGAAAAGCTCTTAAGAAGCACCCTTTCCTTTGGAAAAGCTTTTAAGAAGCACCATTACCTTTGGAAAAGCTCTTAAGAAGCACCCTTTCCTTTGGAAAAGCTCTTAAGAAGCACCCTTTCCTATGAATAAGCTCTTAAGAAGCACCTTTTCCTTTGGAAAAGCTCTTAAGAAGCACCCTTTCCTTTGGAAAAGCTCTTAAGAAGCACCCTTTCCTTTGAATAAGCTCTTAGGAAGCACCTTTTCCTTTGGAAAAGCTCTTAAGAAGCACCCTTTCCTTTGGAAAAGCGTCTTAAGAAGCAGCCTTTCCTTTGGAAAAAGCTCTTAAGAAGCACACTTTCTTTTGGAAAAGCTCTTGAGAAGCACTCTTTCCTTTGGAAAGCTCTTAAGAAGCACCCTTTCCTTTGGAAAGCTCTTAAGAAGCACCCTTTCCTTTGGAAAAGCTCTTAAGAAGCACCTTTTCCTTTGGAAAAGCTCTTAAGAAGCACCCTTTCCTTTGTAAAAGCTCTTAAGAAGCAACCTTTCCTTTGGAAAAGCTCTTAAGAAGCACCCTTTCCTTTGGAAAAGCTCTTAAGAAGCACCCTTTCCTTTGGAAAAGCTCTTAAGAAGCACCCTTCCGTTTGGAAAAGCTCTTAAGAAGCACCCTTCCGTTTGGAAAAGCTCTTAAGAAGCACCCTTACCTTTGGAAAAGCTCTTAAGAAGCACCCTTTCCTTTGGAAAAGCTTTTGAGAAGCACCATTACCTTTGGAAAGGGTCTTAAAAAGCTTCAGAAAAAAGGGTCTTGAAAGAATTTCAGAAAATAATGTTTTTATTGATGATAGCAAAAAATTAGATAAAAAACTTCTGAGATTACAAAATTTAAAAATTTGGGGAAAATTAGGGGATTTTGAAAAATGTACTGGAATTTTTTTTTTATTAAAAATTGCTAAAAATAAGCTAAAAACTGCATTTAAAAACACGGGGAAATTTTTAAAAATATTCTAGGAATTTTTCTTTTTGCCTTGTAGGGGAGACCTAAGGAGATTACATTAAATAAATGATATCTAGCGAAGTCCTACACACACATCAGCCGCTATGCGACGATCGTTTCGTTAGCTGGTTAGGCTTACATCCTCAGGCATATTAGATGTTGTTGTTGCTAGACAATTTTCGCCACTTGGAGCCCCTATTTATACATCCACGATTGCAAATTTGCATTTGTGAATTTCAAATTGAAGCTTTTTTATTTTCAAAGACGACTCATTTGTCCCCCTTCTATTCCAGAAATAAATTTTTCAATATTACATTCATATTACAGCCAATGGCTTTTTCTAGGATTTTTTTTAATTGAAGATAAAAAAATCTGGGGATAATTGGGGAGATTTAGAAAAGTATTTATTTTATTAAAAATGGCAAAAATTAAAGATACGTAAAATATTAAATCCGGGGAAAATTAGGGGGGTTTTGAAAAATAACGGTGGAAAATAGTTTTGTATTATAAAATTTAAAAACATGGAAAAACGAGGGAATTTTTAAAAATATGGAGGGGATTTTTTTTAATTTAAAATAATAAAAAATATTGAAAATCTGGGTATAATTGGGGAGATTTAGACAAATTTTTTTTATTAAAAATTGCAAAAATTAAAGTTGCGTAAAATATTAAATCCGGGGAAAATTAGGGGGTTTTGAAAAAATAACGGTGAAAAATATTTTTGTATTATAAAATTTAAAAACATGGAAAAACGAGGGAATTTTTAAAAATATGGAGGGGACTTTTTTTAATTTAAAATAATAAAAAATATTGAAAATCTTGGGATAATTGGGGAGATTTAGAAAAATATTTTTTTATTAAAATTGGAGGATTTTGCAAAAAAAGCTGGAAAATAGCAACAAAAAAGCTGTTTTGGTATTGAAAATAAGGTTACACTATGCGACACGAAAATTATTAACCATATTAACCGCAGCGTGATAGAAGACCAAAAATAAGAAGACACGTGTCCCGACGTTTTTCCCTATAACTTCAACTTTCGCGGTTATGGACCCATAGAGTCCTGAGTCCTTGATGTCAAAAGGGATCATTTTGTCATGCACATATCTTCTAAACCGCTTAGATTTTGGGGTTACTCGTGGAAGCAAGGCTGTAGCTCTCGTCCTAAAGACTAATAGTTGTGAACACATAAAAACCATTCAACTTCATCTTCAAGGGCAAAATCGTCAAGGTCAAATTTCCATTATATATTTTTTCTCGGATCTTAGTCTGCAGATATCAAACCGATTAAAATTGAAGCAAACAACCAACTAGTAAAATGTTCCTTAGATCCCAATAAACAACTTTCTAGAACATTCGAACTCTGTAGAAACGGTTCTTAATGACCAAAATAGCTAAACAAATGTGATTTTTATCCTTTTTTCTCGGTTTGCGCTCCATAGATACTTAACCGTTCAAATTTTTAGAGAATTTTATGTTCTACAACTTTTTCTTTAGTCACTTTTTAATCGATCTAAGCGTTTTCAAAGCAAATGAAAAACAACTGCGTCATGTCAACTTCCTCTTGGGTGCCGTGGTAATGTTTGCATATTGTGTATTGATTGGCTTGTATCTTAGGAACGGTGACTCATATGCGGACATCGTAAAGAACAAACTTATAGGAAATATTGTAATATAAATCTTTTTCTTTAAACACTTTTTGGTAGGTTGTACGGGTTTCGAAATAAGTTTAATATAATCGCGACAGGTCGCACAGGTGCCATAAAATTACCTAAATTTTCTATATTGCGTGGCTCATATCTCAAGAACCGTAGAACCTAGGTCAATGGTTCAAAGAACATTTTCATAGTCTGTAGTCTACAAATCTATTCTTTGCATCGGGATGAAAGAACCTATAGTTTCTGAGATATGCCCAAAAAACCAACGTTTGTAAAAAATACGAGAAACAAAAAACAAGTTCTGCTACCAACTGCAACATCCGCATCTGCTACTCAACACTTATATAGAGTATACTACCAGGTTCAAACATGGCATGACTGGGGCTGGAAACTAAAAGATAATAGTCTAGAACCTATTAAAACGTTACTTCCACCTGCTCCAGAAAAACTTTTCAATACTATTTCTTGCAATTACAAAAAAGGTTGTAGTGATAAATGTGGCTGTAAAAAGATAGGGTTGTTATGTTCTCAAGCATGTACTAATTGCCAAGGTCAGTCTTGTTCAAATATCCAGTTGATTATCGCAGAGAAAGATACCTGTGATGTTAATGACTCAGCTACATTTGAACCAATTATAAAACTCCAAGAGGAAGAAGAAATAGAAAAAGAGTTTGTCGTAGAAGGATATGATTAGGACTAAAATATATTTACTAAGCTTTAAAATTATCACAAAAGATAGTATGCCTATAGGGGAAACCACGTTAAAAAAGCGCGCCGGGTGCACTACCCCACAGGTGGTGTGTCAATGTGTGCATATCATGAATTGATTGACTCGTATCTCAATAATAATTGATTTTATGTAGAATCTGTAAAGACCACATTTTTAGAGAATTTTCTATTCTACAACTTTTTCTTTAGTCACTTTTTAATCGATCCAAGCGTTTTCAAAGCAAATGAAAAACAACTGCGTCATGTCAATTTCCTCTTAGGTGGTGTGGTAATGTGTGCATATTGTGTATTGATTGGCTTGTATCTTAGGAACGGTGACTCATATGCGGACATCGTAAAGAACAAACTTATAGGAAATATTGTAATATAAATATTTTTCTTTAAACACTTTTTGGTAGGTTGTACGGTTTTCGAAATAAGTTTAAAATAATCGCGACAGGTCTACTAACTCACAGGTGCCGTAAAATTACTTAAATTTTCTATATTGCCTGACTCATACCTCAGGAACCGTAGAACCTAGCTCAATGGTTCAAAGAACATTTTCATAGAAAATTTTGTAGTCTACAAATCTATTCTCGGGATGAAAAAACCTATTGTTTCTGAGATATGACCCAAAAACCAAAAAAAGTCCCAAAATTGTACCTTACACCCCGAATAACTTTTTTTGCACACATGGGATCGATGGGGACTTTTAGGACGTTGCTTCTAATGGCCAACCCTAGCTCTCCACCAAAATTCAGCTTTGTGGGAATTTTTGCTATTTCCCCCTTATACGCATGTCTAAATAAATTTTAATTATTTGATAAAAGTGACTAAATTTTGCATTTCGTCTCTCTGAGGGATACAAAATCAGCTTGTAGAAGATTGTCAGGTTATATAGAGTTTTTAATTTTTGTTAAACAATTCTTGAAATTATTTTATTTTATTCTCCAAGTGAAACAAATTTAATACCCCTTTTAGCCCGTTTAATTTTACAACAAAATCGCTGTATCTGTTTCCAATTTCCTTTTTGGGCTAAAAGAAAGAAAAATTACATTTAAAGCCAAACAAACGCTTTATTGATTACATTTTAAAGATATGGGGATATGGGTTTATAAAAGCCTATAAATTTTCACTTCCACCTTACCCCTTCTCCAAGATTTTGATGTGTAGACAGAGCGACAGACAGACAGACATAGACCTGGATATGCGTGCAGCGTGACGACCACGGTATTTTTTTTTTTTTGGTTTGCAACATAAAAAGGGGGTAAATGAAATGAAATGTGCCGAGGAGTTTTTTGTTGTTGCTGTTGGTTTTGTTCTTTTGAAGTTGTTGCCTTATCAATTCCAAAGATAACAGACATTAAAAAAGTGAACGTGTCGGCAAAAGCTTTTGTTGTTCAAACATAAACAATAACAACAACAGAAACAAAAAAAAAAAAGAACTTGCACAGGCATTGATCGAATGCAAGCGAATGGAAGAAAGAAAGACATGTGCATTTCAATGGAAAGAAAGGCAGAGGCAGGCACAAAATGCCATAAAATCAACATTAAACAGAAAGCCCAATAACAACAACAACAAAAATAACAACATCGATATTAATATGAACATCAATCAATGCGCCTAACAAGGCAGGAAGGTGGGTAAATGGTTGGGGAGACTGGGGAGAGGGGACTGGTTGCTGTTTGAGTGTTGAATGAAGGGAGGAAGTGTTGGGTGATGAGAACTAGTGGGTGTTGAAGGCAAAGACTTTGATGGGCTTTTACAAGTTTTGTTACTCAAATCATCCTTAAATAATGTAGGCTGTAAGATTGTCTCCCTCCATGCTGTTGGGGGGTGGGAGCACAGAAGATATAAAGACTTGCAGATTTATATTGTAAACAGTTAAAAAAGGAAAACCAAATACGTGTTTGGAAATTTAACTAATTTAACGTACGTGTATCGCAGGCATACCTATGAATTTTCCCATCAAGTTGTAAATGCTACTCGGATATCTTTCGGTGGTTATTTACTCACGTTGTTGACGAACATTGGATCAAACTCAAACATTGTGTGGGCCCAAATAAAACCAAGGCACGTTTGCCTTGTTAACACCAACCAGAACAAAACCAACAAAAAATTAATAAAACAAAACTGAAATTGATTTGGTGTTGAAAAGTAACAACAGCAGCAACAAAAAAATTGTTGTTTAGACATCCTCATTTAAGGCATTGGGGGAAAAATCTCTATATGCTCATCCCCCCTTTTTTGGGTTATGTTTTCCCTTGCCACGTATCTCCGTGTTTGTTGTGTGTGAAAATTTACGATATGCTGAATGCAATAAAACAAAAAAACAACATAAAATTCCCATTTCATTTGATGGCTGTTTTGTTGTTGTTGTGTTTACCTAGACTACATTCTTTTTTTTTCAAAAAACATAGAACACACAAACAACCATAAAAAGTTATAACATGCTTTACATTTTGCTGTTGTTGTTGGTGGTAATAAACCCCTCCTGTCAGTCAGTCAGTCATTCATTTAGCCAGCCAGTCTGAAGTGAAGGATGGGGAGTTGGAAAATATCACACATGCCTGCCTGCACTTGGTAAATGCAGCCAGTCAGTCAGCCACTTGATTAGATAATATTATTTACCCTCTCTCACACTCTCATCCTCGGCAAACTCCTCCAAAACTCAACCATAAAATGAAATGTTTATTATTTACTTTTGCCCAATTTTAGTGCTTGAGTTTGAGTTGGTGTTTTTTTCTTCGTTCTTTTTGGGATAGAAAATTAATTAATTTATTTGAAATTTTTTATTTACATTGTGATGAGTGATAACCATCATCATCACCAGCACCAACCATCACTAGCACCACCACCACCAACGAATGCAACATCTAGCAAAGTGTTTAACTTTGATTTTTGTTTAAGAGGTTGATAACAAACTCTGCATTTTCGGAGGTTTTATAAGGGGGAAATAACCAAAAACAAGGGGATAATAAAAAAAATAAAATTCACATGTTGATGTTAAATTTTGTTAACAATTGATAAATATCACAAAATAATGCTAAAAGTTTCATAAATCATTTCAAATTAGAAATAAAGGAAGGGAAATTTTTATATTTAACCAAATTTTTTTTTTAATTAATTAAGGTAAAAATTGTATAGATTATAAAGTTTGAAAAAGTGAGGAAAAATGTTAAAATTATAGAAGTAAAACAATTTGGTGACAGTGGGGGATTTTGTAAAAAATACAGGGAAATATATTTTTTTTAAATTCAAAAATTTAAATTATAAAATTTGACAAAAATGCAGAGAATAGCAAAAAAATCATAAAAAATCAAATCATAAAATTTTTAAAATCTGGGGAATATTTTTTTTAATTTTTTTTCAAATTTCAAAATGTTTTTTCAATTTCAAAAAAAAAAATGAGTTAAAAATTTTATAGATTATAAAGTTTGAAAAAGTGAGGAAAATTGCTAAAATTATAGAAGTTAAACAATTTGGTGACAGTGGGGGATTTTGGTATAAAAAACAGGGGAATATTTTGTTTTAAATTATAAAATTTGAAAAAAGCTTGGTTAAATGAGGGAGTTTGACAAAAATGCAGAGAATAGCAAAACAATTCATAAAATTTTTAAAATCTGGGGAATATTTTTTTATAAAAAAAAACATAAAAAATGCTTATGTTATAAAATCTCGGAAAAATGAGGGGGATGTTGAAAAATATGCTGAGAAAATGTTTTTACAGAAGATAGCAAAAAACAGGCAAAACATTGCAAATAATTTGAAAATCTAGGGAAAATTGGGATATTTTAAAAAATATGCTGGGATTTTTTAAATTTTAAATTTTTTTAAATTTTAAATTTTTAAATTTACTGAACATTGGGGAGATTTTAAAAAGTATGCTAGGAGATAATTGTTTGAAGATAGAAAAAAAATGTACAAAAAGCTTAATTATACAATTTAAAGAACTTGGGAAAATTGTAAAAATTATACAATTTAAAAAAATCGGGGGAAGTTGGAGGTTGCTTGGAAATCTTACTTACTTACTTACTTAGCTGGCTCATTACAGAACATTTGTTTCATAGACCGAACTAAGAAAAGATCTCCAATTCTCTCTGTACCCAGGCTTCGGAGCCACACATCAGCACGGGTAGTATCAGTGTTATGTAGAGCGTTATTTTTGTTTGACGAGTTGTGGCTTTGTTTTTAAAGTGCTTACTTAAGCCAAAATATGACGTACCCTTAACGTCATTTCGCCTAAAGATACTTCTTGAAGTCTAGATTTTCGTCTTACTTACCTGGCCCATTACAGAACATTTGTTCCATAGACCGAACTAACTCTCTCTGTTTCGTGGTTCGCTTTTTGGAAAACCGCGCCTTGTCATCTCTTCATCCACTTGTTTGCGCCATCTACTCTTTGGCCTGCCAATCTTGCGTGCACCGCCATGTGGCTCGAATTTATACGCCTTTTTAGCTGGTTCATCATCGCTCATTCTTATGATATGGCCTAACCAACGCAATCGCTGCATCTCGATACGATTAACTATATTGATGTCGTTGTATGGCAGATACAGCTCGTGGTTCATACGACGTCGACATTCACCGTCAACGCAAATCGGCCCGTAGATCTTTCGAAGAATTTTCCTCTTAAACATACCAAGCACTGCCTTATCTGCTTGCGCAAGTACCCATGCTTCGGAGCCATACATTAGCACGGGTAGTATCAGCGTTTTGTATAGTGTTATTTTTGTTTGACGAGTTGTGGCTTTGTTTTTAAAGTGCTTACTTAAGCCAAAGTAGCATCTGTTGGCCAATACAATTCTTCTTTTTATTTCACAACTGATGTCGTTTGTTGTGTTTACGGCGGTGCCGAGGTATACAAAGTCTTTTACTACCTCAAAATTATAGGAACCAACTTCAACAATTGGTCCGATCTCAATTGACGCATTGCGCGTCGACACCATGAGCGTGGTCTTCTCGCCGTTTACCGCCAGACCCACTTTAGCAGATTCTCCTTCGACCTTCATAAAGGTATCAGTTACTTCTTTTAGTGATCGTCCCATGATGTCTATATCATCAGCATAAGCAAGTAACATGTGG
The DNA here is from genome assembly GCF_047663935.1 of Musca autumnalis. Classification (NCBI taxonomy): domain Eukaryota; kingdom Metazoa; phylum Arthropoda; class Insecta; order Diptera; family Muscidae; genus Musca; species Musca autumnalis. Next base: position 205,157,083 of record NW_027412088.1, read on the forward strand.
CTATTGATGAAGATTGTGCCACTTTTTTTGACGTTTGCCTCTCGTATAACCTTTTCCAGCAGGATGTTGAAGAGATCACACGAAAGGCTGTCTCCTTGCCTGAAACCTCTTTTGGTACAAAACTCTTCGGAGAGGTTCTTTCCTATTTTTACTGAAGATCTTGTGTCAGTTAGAGTCATTTTACAAAGCCGAATGTGCTTTGCGGGGATACCAAATTCAGACATGGCGTGGAATACCTTTGAACGTAGCGGGCTGTCGAAGGCTGCTTTATAATCGACAAAAAGGTGGTAGGTGTCGATCTGCATCTCTTGGGTCTTCTCCAGGATTTGTTGCAGGGTAAATATCTGGTAAATGGTGGACTTGCCAGGCCTAAAGCCGCATTGGTATGGTCCAATTATCTCGTTGACCATGGGCTTTAGTCGTTCGCACAATATCCCTGACAATATATTGTAGGCGATAGGGAGTAGAATTATGCCCCTATAGTTAGAGCATACAGTCTTATCTCCTTTCTTATGGACGGGGCACAGGATACTCAGGTTCCAATCGTCGGGCAAGCGTTCTTCCTGCCAGATGGAGCTAACTAGCTGATGCATACATCTTATCAGCGAGTCGCCTCCGGTTTTAAACAGCTCGGCTGGTATCCCATCAGCTCCTGCTGCCTTATTATTCTTCAGCCGGTTTATTGCTGTCTTTACCTCATCTTGGCCGGGTGGTATACATTCAATACCATCTTCTGCGATTGGGTCTGTGGTCTCTTCGTCGACTTCGCTACTATTGGATACCAACAGTTTCGAAAAATGCTCTTTCCATATCCTTAGCACACTATCTGTATCAGTTACCAGATTACCTTGCTGGTCTCTACAGGAGGATGTGCCTGTACCAAAGCCATCAGTTTGATGTTTCGCTCTTTGGTAGAATTTTCGGACTTCATTCTGTCTCCTGTACATCTCGATTTGTTCACACTCCCGCTTTTCCATCTCTCTCTTTTTCCTGCGGAAAAGACGTTTTTCCTCTCTCCTTTTCTCCCGATACCTCTCTCGTGCGCTACGCGTTGCTACTGATTGTAAGGTAGACCTATATGCCGCATTTTTCTCTTCGGTACCAGCACGACACTCCTGGTCATACCATGGATTCCTTGGTGGAGGTCTCTGGTATCCAAGTACTGATTTTGTTTGCATGGAGTGGGCAATGTTTTGCCATTGACCCGATATGTTATCGGGACGAGGAGTGCTTTGAGTAAGCAATTGGGCCAGTTGAGTGGAATATGCTGTGGCTATCTGTTGTGATTGCAGCTTACCGATATCCAACTTCCGTGTTGTGTCTGTTTGCACTTTGTTTGCTACGTTTAATCTGGTACGTACCTTTGCTGCAAGAAGGTGGTGGTCCGAGTCTATGTTTGCAACTTGGAACGATCGTACATCCAACACGCTTGATGCATGTCTTCCATCTATCACAACGTGATCAATTTGATTTCTTTTTCTTTGATCTGGCGACAGCCAGTTGCCCTTATGAGTATCGAGATGCTTAAATCTGGTACTGCTAACTACCATGTTTCTTGCAGCTGCAAAATCTATCAGCCTCATACCATTGTCAGATGTTTCGCTGTGGAGGCTGAATTTCCCGACTGTTGGGCCAAAGATATTCTCCTTTCCAATTTTGGCATTAAAATCGCCTAGAATGATTTAATGTCATGGGCAGGGCAACGGTCATATATTTCTTCTAAGCGCTCGTAAAATATATCTTTGGTCTGTTCGTCGTTTTCTTCAGTGAGAGCATGAGCGCAAATAAAGCTGATGTTGAAGAATGTTGCTTTTATTCGAATTGCAGCAAGTCTTTCATTCACTGGAGTGAAGCTGGATACCACATGTTTTAGTCTCCGACTAACTACGAATGCACAACCAAACTCATGCTTTACGTCATGGCAGCTATAATACAGTGCGTCACCTTTAGGTGTTGTAGTGACGCGTTTCCCAATCCATCGTGTTTCCTGTATGGCAGTAATATCGGCCTTGTACTTTTCAAGTACGTCTGCCAATGCGAAGACTGCACCTTCTCTATAAAGAATGCGAACATTCCAGGTGCAGATTTGCAGATCATGGTCCTTAAAACGTTTGCGGGGTTCGTCAACTTTAGAGGGGTTTGTTTTTCTTTTCTTTCGTTTTTTCAGAGTAGGGTTACTAACCCGACGCCCAAACCCAAGTTTTTAACGTTCTTATGGGGGAACGCGCGGCACATGTTAGCTCACTACCTTTAACGGGTGTTAAAGGCATTTCCCCAGGTTACACCACGGGGAGGTCAGTGTCCACTTGAGATGAAAGAGGGACCAAGATAAATCCTAGGCTTTGCCATGTTAAAGCCGGCCAGGAATTTGAGGTGCGTTTAAAAGGAATTGTGCGATGTGCAAAGGTTTCGGCCAAGTCGGATACTCAATTCAGAAGTTATGGTGCTTATTAAATATTTTAGTTGGTGCCGGTAGGCTATTTGAGCTTTTGGGCCCTTACCTTCGGAAGCATGTACTTTTCGAAGAAAATAAATATATCATGACAAAAGCTATGTTCGGTAAAAATTCCGAAGCGATTCTTGAAGAGCGCTTATCATGTACGTAGTTAAACTTACGGGAGGTACTGGAGGGAGTGGACCAACTCTGAATTTGCTGTAAGTTTGGAAGAAATATTACGATTAACAAAATTTTGATCAAATTGGTTACTGCTTTTGTGAGTTATCAGGTTAACTATACCGATCCACTAGATCGACTCCAAATTGTCGGAAATGGATTTGGTCTTCATATGTATGGGATGTCTGTAGCCATTAGAACCCTTTCATTGTTCCGTTCGACCGAGACTTTAGCTCTGTTTCATGTGCTTTTTATGTTGAAAACTGTCCCATTGGTATATTTATGTCAGCTTGAAATAATCCAAGTTATTGTGCAGTGTATCCTGCTTACGGTGTTGTAGTTGTTGTGGCCACAGCTTAATATGGTGTGACCAACAGCCAGGAAATTCCATGTGTAGTGCAGAAATTTAAAGCTTTAGAATGCTGCTGCTTGAACTCCCTTCGTTTTTTGCCATTATACCACAAAAAAAAGAAGAAGGGTTTGAATACCAGTAACAACAACAACAGCCCGGCAACGACAGCAATTACAACAACAACACATTCGTGTGAATGCAGCAAAATAAAAAAAAATTATTTAAGCGTACAATAAATTGCACTTAATGCATTTCCATAACAATCGTAGATGTCATGAATGCCAGGCCATTCAACGGCAATCCCGGCAGTTCACCATGGAGTAGCAGCAAACAACAACAGCAACGCCTTGGTTGGCAATGTTGTGACTTGCTGCAGGCGAAAATTTCATTTATTGGAAAACACAAAACTCAAGAATGTGTTAATGCAGAGAAGGGGGGGTTCGTTCCATAAAGCAAACACAAAAAATTGCAGTACATTGCATACAAATCCATTCAGAAGTAGCAGATTATGATGATGATGATGGAGCATGGAGCATGAATCTAGGAGTAGCTAGTCAGCTTTGTTTAAAAGTAATCTTCAAACTAACAACAACATGAGTGCAGCAGCAGCACATTGCAAGTGTTCGGCTGGGGTTGTTGCTTCAGAAGGCTTGACAAGGTTTGTGTTGCAGATGCAGTGCAATTTGGAATGAATGCTAGCTGGTTGTTTGGTTTAGGGATACCACCTTAAAATGACATGTGCCAGCTAACATTGTTTATGTTAAATAACAACAACGAGAAGAGTACGAAGAATAAGAAAAATGGGGAAAAGTAATTTAGAAAATAAAATTGTTGAAATGTGGTTTTTGTTTTCAGTTGAACAAATAATGGAAGTCTTTCTTCCTCCTGCAGGAGAGTTTTAATGTCATTTCAGTTATTCAAAAATGTTGCCGTTTAGGAGTTCCTTAAACAGTATTTAATTTTAATTGAAATTCCATTTCAAATCCCCATATTTAAATCCATTAAAACACCATTAAATATGGAAAATATTTCCCCTGACATTTTGGGATTATTCATTTGTTTAATAACTAAAATTAAACTATTTAAAATATACTTCCACACACACAGTCACATAAAGCAACCAAAATAAAGAGAGATTAAAGCTAAATTATGTATTCTTTTGCTGTCATTGTGGTTATTAACAAAACACCATCTGTGGTATATCTGACTGACTGTCTGTCTGTCTGCCCAGCCCGTCCGGTGTTGTTGTGGAAGTTTATTTGTTTGTCTTGTGGCACATTTATGGGAAGTTTTTGTTGTTGTTTTTCAACTGTGTATTATGGATTATTTGCTTTAATGGGGAATTTTTATATGTATGTATGTGTGTAAAATATATATTAAATCCCTACATATTTAAATATATTTTTAATTTATTTATAATGAACTGTAATCAGTGGATTCCCCAGAGATTTAAAGATGAGGGGGAAACAAGGGGATTTATGACAAAAATCTAGGGGTATAAATACAACCAATTGTGAATTGGGTGCGATATTGAAAAAGTGTTATGCAAAATATTTTTGATGAAGAGCCATAGGCTTTTTAATACAAAATAAAGAGCAAATAAAATTAAATTAAATTATTTAAAATTAAAATCTTATAAAATCAACGCCTATTGTGGTCTTTGGGTGGTCCCAAAAATCTTTAAAAATTCACGCCCTTTGTCCTCTTTGCTATACCCTAAAAAATCTGTAAAAATCCACGCCTATTGTCCTCTTTGGTATACCCTAAACATTTTGAAAAATCCACACCTATTGTCCTCTTTGGGTGGTCCCAAAAAATCTTTAAAATTCCAAGTCAATTGTCCTCTTTGGGTGGTCCCAAAACAATTTTAAAAATCCACGCCCTTTGTCCTCTTTGGGTGGTCCCAAAACAATTTTAAAAATCCACGCCCTTTGTCCTCTTTGCTATACCCTAAAAAATCTGTAAAAATCCACGCCTATTGTCCTCTTTGTTATACCCTAAACATTTTTAAAAATCCACACCTATTGTCCTCTTTGGGTGGTCCCAAAAAATCTTTAAAATTCCAAGTCAATTGTCCTCTTTGGGTGGTCCCAAAACAATTTTAAAAATCCAAGCCTATTGTCCTCTTTGGGTGGTCCAAAAAATCCCCTCCCATTGTCCTCTTTGGGTGGTCGAAAAAATCCCCTCCCATTGTCCTCTTTGGGTGTTCCCAAAAAATCTTTAAAAATCCACGCCTATCGACCTCTTTGGGTGTTCCCAAAAATCTTTAAAAATCCACGCCTATCGACCTCTTTGGGTGTTCTCAAAAAATCTTTAAAAAATCCACGCCTATCGACCTCTTTGGGTGTTCTCAAAAAATCTTTAAAAATCCACGCCTATCGACCTCGTTGGGTGTTCTCAAAAAATCTTTAAAAATCCACGCCTATCGACCTCTTTGGGTGTTCCCAAAAAATCTTTAAAAATCCACGCCTATCGACCTCGTTGGGTGTTCTCAAAAAATCTTTAAAAATCCACGCCTATCGACCTCGTTGGGTGTTCTCAAAAAATCTTTAAAAATCCACGCCTATCGACCTCTTTGGGTGTTCCAAAAAAATCTTTAAAAATCCACGCCTATCGACCTCGTTGGGTGTTCTCAAAAAATCTTTAAAAATCCACGCCTATCGACCTCTTTGGGTGTTCTCAAAAAATCTTTAAAAATCCACGCCTATCGACCTCTTTGGGTGTTCCAAAAAAATCTTTAAAAATCCACGCCTATCGACCTCGTTGGGTGTTCTCAAAAAATCTTTAAAAATCCACGCCTATCGACCTCTTTGGGTGTTCCAAAAAAATCTTTAAAAATCCACGCCTATCGACCTCTTTGGGTGTTCCCAAAAAATCTTTAAAAATCCACGCCTATCGACCTCTTTGGGTGTTCCCAAAAAATCTTTAAAAATCCACGCCTATCGACCTCTTTGGGTGTTCCCAAAAAATCTTTAAAAATCCACGCCTATCGACCTCTTTGGGTGTTCCCAAAAAATCTTTAAAAATCCACGCCTATCGACCTCTTTGGGTGTTCCCAAAAAATCTTTAAAAATCCACGCCTATCGACCTATTTGGGTGTTCCCAAAAAATCTTTAAAAATCCACGCCTATCGACCTCTTTGGGTGTTCCCAAAAAATCTTTAAAAATCCACGCCTATCGACCTCTTTGGGTGTTCCCAAAGAATCTTTAAAAATCCACGCCTATCGACCTCTTTCCCAAAAAATCTTTAAAAATCCACGCCTATCGACCTCTTTCCCAAAAAATCTTTAAAAATCCACGCCTATCGACCTCTTTCCCAAAAAATCTTTAAAAATCCACGCCTATCGACCTCTTTCCCAAAAAATCTTTAAAAATCCACGCCTATCGACCTCTTTGGGTGTTCCCAAAAAATCTTTAAAAATCCACGCCTATCGACCTCTTTGGGTGTTCCCAAAAAATCTTTAAAAATCCACGCCTATCGACCTCTTTGGGTGTTCCCAAAAAATCTTTAAAAATCCACGCCTATCGATCTCTTTGGGTGTTCCCAAAAAATCTTTAAAAATCCACGCCTATCGACCTCTTTGGGTGTTCCCAAAAAATCTTTAAAAATCCACGCCTATCGACCTATTTGGGTGTTCCCAAAAAATCTTTAAAAATCCACGCCTATTGTCCTCTTGTGGTGGTCTCAAAAAATCTTTAAAAATCCGCGACGATTGTTCTCATAATTACGTACCCTCCCTCTTTTTAAAACATAATCTTTATTCATATATTTTTATTTTATTTCATTATTCTTCGTCTTCTTCTTCTTCTTCCTCTTTTTCCAGGGATTCAAACTGCCAATGTCCAATTACTGGCCAATTATCAACATGAAGTTATTTTGAAGTGTCATGTAGAGGCTTCATCTGGTGATGGCCTCCTGGAAATTGAATGGTTCCGCAACAGTGAAAAGTTAAGCAGCCTCAAGAACATCGAACTGGCGGAGAATCGTTTAATTATACGCAACCCAACGGGCCAGGATACCGGATTATATCGTTGTATTGCCTCCAATGCTGCTGGTCGTGTTATGAGCCGCAAAGGTTACATTTTGAAATGGTCAAATGTCAAAGAGTCCTCCAACTGCCTGCCACGTCTAAAGAAAAACTACATAATACCCGATGGCATGAAGGACATGTTCTTGTGTCGTGGCAAACGGGGTGGTGACAATCAACATGGTGCCGCTGATGATAAATTACCCCCGGCAACGGATGTACAAATAACCCAGCCGCCACAAAAACGTGCCACTGTCAAGGAGAATGATCCAACTGAATTATATTGTCAATATGCCATACCTGAGAAATATTTGAAGACAGCAGAAGCGGCAAATGAGATTTTGCTGCGTTGGCGTAAGGATGGCAAAATTATACGGCAAATAGAATTGAATACCGGCGGAGCCACATCATCGATGTCACAACGTTCTTTGGATGCCAACAAGGATCCCATGTTACGTGGTGAAGACACACGCGTTTCCATATCCAAAGACAATGGCTCTCTCGTCTTTTCCAGTGTCATAGCCAGCGATGCTGGTCAATATGTTTGCCAAGTGGTCATTGAAGGTTATCGCCCTGTTACTTCGGAGCCAGGGGAGTTGCAAGTCATTGAACAATTGAAATTCATGCCACAGCCTACTTCGAAAAATCTAGAATTAGGTTCGGTAGGTAAAGTACATTGCAAAGCCCAGGGTACACCAATACCCCAAGTTAAATGGCTTAAGGTAAGTTTCGCATTTCTCTACACGCTCCATTTTTTCTCCTACTATTCTAACATTCCAGGATAGTGGGAGGGGGGTTTAGTTTTATGTTTACTTCAGTGTTGTTGTGTTGTTTGGGGCGAAGAAGATTTAGTTGGCACAGCCAAGTTAGCAGCAGGTGCAGTGTTAAGATAGTGGCTTAAGGGCAATTATGTGAAAAACAAGGTGAAAATACAAGATAATGAAAGAGATAAGAAGGAAGGAAAAAGTTTGTTAAAATGTAAATAGTTTTGGAAAAACTTAGTAGTCAATTTGGCACAGTGGGGAATTTTAAGAAAAAAAATGGCAATTGGAATCAAGACCTGAAAAGGCTGTATAGCAAATTTCCTAAGGAAAACACTATTCAGCCCGGCCGAATTGAAGATTTCCTATAGAAATCCCTATTTAGCCAGGCTGAATTGAAGATTTCCTATAGAAATCCCTATTCAGCCAGGCTGAATTGAAGATTTCATATAGAAATCCCTATTCAGCCAGGCTGAGTTGGAGATTTCCTATAGAAATCCCCATTCAGCCAGGCTGAATTGAATATTTCCTATAGAAATCCCTATTCAGCCAGGCTGAATTGACGATTTCCTATAGAAATCCCTATTCAGCCAGGCTGAATTGACGATTTCCTATAGAAATCCCTATTCAGCCAGGCTGAATAGACGATTTCCTATAGAAATCCCTATTCAGCCAGGCTGAATAGACGATTTCCTATAGAAATCCCTATTCAGCCAGGCTGAATAGACGATTTCCTATAGAAATCCCTATTCAGCCAGGCTGAATAGACGATTTCCTATAGAAATCCCTATTCAGCCAGGCTGAATAGACGATTTCCTATAGAAATCCCTATTCAGCCAGGCTGAATAGACGATTTCCTATAGAAATCCCTATTCAGCCAGGCTGAATAGACGATTTCCTATAGAAATCCCTATTCAGCCAGGCTGAATAGACGATTTCCTATAGAAATCCCTATTCAGCCAGGCTGAATAGACGATTTCCTATAGAAATCCCTATTCAGCCAGGCTGAATAGACGATTTCCTATAGAAATCCCTATTCAGCCAGGCTGAATAGACGATTTCCTATAGAAATCCCTATTCAGCCAGGCTGAATAGACGATTTCCTATAGAAATCCCTATTCAGCCAGGCTGAATAGACGATTTCTTATAGAAATCCCTATTCAGCCAGGCTGAATAGACGATTTCCTATAGAAATCCCTATTTAGCCAGGCTGAATAGACGATTTCCTATAGAAATCCCTATTCAGCCAGGCTGAATAGACGATTTCCTATAGAAATCCCTATTCAGCCAGGCTGAATAGACGATTTCCTATAGAAATCCCTATTCAGCCAGGCTGAATAGACGATTTCCTATAGAAATCCCTATTCAGCCAGGCTGAATAGACGATTTCCTATAGAAATCCCTATTCAGCCAGGCTGAATAGACGATTTCCTATAGAAATCCCTATTCAGCCAGGCTGAATAGACGATTTCCTATAGAAATCCCTATTCAGCCAGGCTAAATTAAAGATTTCCTATAGAAATCAACATTCAGCCAGGCTGAATTAAAGATTTCCTATAGAAATCCCCATTCAGCCAGGCTGAATTAAAGATTTCCTATAGAAATCCCCATTCAGCCAGGCTGAATTAAAGATTTCCTATAGAAATCCCCATTCAGCCAGGCTGAATTAAAGATTTCCTATAGAAATCCCTATTCAGCCAGGCTGAATTAAAGATTTCCTATAGAAATCCCTATTCAGCCAGGCTGAATTAAAGATTTCCTATAGAAATCCCTATTCAGCCAGGCTGAATTAGAGATTTCCTATAGAAATCCCTATTCAGCCAGGCTGAATTAGAGATTTCCTATAGAAATCCCTATTCAGCCAGGCTGAATTAGAGATTTCCTATAGAAATCCCTATTCAGCCAGGCTGAATTAAAGATTTCCTATAGAAATCCCCATTCAGCCAGGCTGAATTAAAGATTTCCTATAGAAATCCCCATTCAGCCAGGCTGAATTGAAGATTTCCTATAGAAATCCCCATTCAGCCAGGCTGAATTGAAGATTTCCTATAGAAATCCCCATTCAGCCAGGCTGAATTGAAGATTTCCTATAGAAATCCCCATTCAGCCAGGCTGAATTGAAGATTTCCTATAGAAATCCCCATTCAGCCAGGCTGAATTGAATATTTCCTATAGAAATCCCCATTCAGCCAGGCTGAATTGAAGATTTCCTATAGAAATCCCCATTCAGCCAGGCTGAATTGAAGATTTCCTATAGAAATCCCCATTCAGCCAGGCTGAATTGAAGATTTCCTATAGAAATCCCGATTCAGCCAGGCTGAATTGAAGATTTCCTATAGAAATCCCCATTCAGCCAGGCTGAATTGAAGATTTCCTATAGAAATCCCCATTCAGCCAGGCTGAATTGAAGATTTCCTATAGAAATCCCCATTCAGCCAGGCTGAATTGAAGATTTCCTATAGAAATCCCCATTCAGCCAGGCTGAATTGAAGATTTCCTATAGAAATCCCCATTCAGCCAGGCTGAATTGAAGATTTCCTATAGAAATCCCCATTCAGCCAGGCTGAATTGAAGATTTCCTATAGAAATCCCCATTCAGCCAGGCTGAATTGAAGATTTCCTATAGAAATCCCCATTCAGCCAGGCTGAATTGAAGATTTCCCATAGAAATCCCCATTCAGCCAGGCTGAATTGAAGATTTCCTATAGAAATCCCCATTCAGCCAGGCTGAATTGAAGATTTCCTATAGAAATCCCCATTCAGCCAGGCTGAATTGAAGATTTCCTATAGAAATCCCCATTCAGCCAGGCTGAATTGAAGATTTCCTATAGAAATCCCCATTCAGCCAGGCTGAATTGAAGATTTCCTATAGAAATCCCCATTCAGCCAGGCTGAATTGAAGATTTCCTATAGAAATCCCCATTCAGCCAGGCTGAATTGAAGATTTCCTATAGAAATCCCCATTCAGCCAGGCTGAATTGAAGATTTCCTATAGAAATCCCCATTCAGCCAGGCTGAATTGAAGATTTCCTATAGAAATCCCCATTCAGCCAGGCTGAATTGAAGATTTCCTATAGAAATCCCCATTCAGCCAGGCTGAATTGAAGATTTCCTATAGAAATCCCCATTCAGCCAGGCTGAATTGAAGATTTCCTATAGAAATCCCCATTCAGCCAGGCTGAATTGAAGATTTCCTATAGAAATCCCCATTCAGCCAGGCTGAATTGAAGATTTCCTATAGAAATCCCCATTCAGCCAGGCTGAATTGAAGATTTCCTATAGAAATCCCCATTCAGCCAGGCTGAATTGAAGATTTCCTATAGAAATCCCCATTCAGCCAGGCTGAATTGAAGATTTCCTATAGAAATCCCCATTCAGCCAGGCTGAATTGAAGATTTCCTATAGAAATCCCCATTCAGCCAGGCTGAATTGAAGATTTCCTATAGAAATCCCCATTCAGCCAGGCTGAATTGAAGATTTCCTATAGAAATCCCCATTCAGCCAGGCTGAATTGAAGATTTCCTATAGAAATCCCCATTCAGCCAGGCTGAATTGAAGATTTCCTATAGAAATCCCCATTCAGCCAGGCTGAATTGAAGATTTCCTATAGAAATCCCCATTCAGCCAGGCTGAATTGAAGATTTCCTATAGAAATCCCCATTCAGCCAGGCTGAATTGAAGATTTCCTATAGAAATCCCCATTCAGCCAGGCTGAATTGAAGATTTCCTATAGAAATCCCCATTCAGCCAGGCTGAATTGAAGATATCCTATAGAAATCCCCATTCAGCCAGGCTGAATTGAAGATTTCCTATAGAAATCCCTATTCAGCCAGGCTGAATTAGAGATTTCCTATAGAAATCCCTATTCAGCCAGGCTGAATTAGAGATTTCCTATAGAAATCCCTATTCAGCCAGGCTGAATTAGAGATTTCCTATAGAAATCCCTATTCAGCCAGGCTGAATTAGAGATTTCCTATAGAAATCCCTATTCAGCCAGGCTGAATTAGAGATTTCCTATAGAAATCCCTATTCAGCCAGGCTGAATTAGAGATTTCCTATAGAAATCCCTATTCAGCCAGGCTGAATTAGAGATTTCCTATAGAAATCCCTATTCAGCCAGGCTGAATTAGAGATTTCCTATAGAAATCCCTATTCAGCCAGGCTGAATTAGAGATTTCCTATAGAAATCCCTATTCAGCCAGGCTGAATTAGAGATTTCCTATAGAAATCCCTATTCAGCCAGGCTGAATTAGAGATTTCCTATAGAAATCCCTATTCAGCCAGGCTGAATTAGAGATTTCCTATAGAAATCCCTATTCAGCCAGGCTGAATTAGAGATTTCCTATAGAAATCCCTATTCAGCCAGGCTGAATTGAAGATTTCCTATAGAAATCCCTATTCAGCCAGGCTGAATTGAAGATTTCCTATAGAAATCCCTATTCAGCCAGGCTGAATTGAAGATTTCCTATAGAAATCCCTATTCAGCCAGGCTGAATTGAAGATTTCCTATAGAAATCCCTATTCAGCCATGCTGAGGAGCATATTTCCTATGGAAATCCTTATTCAGCCAGGCTGAATTGCAAATTTCCTATGGAAATCCTTATGTAGCCAAATTGCAAATTTCCTATGGAAATCCTAATTCAGCCAGGCTGAATTGCAAATTTCCTATGGAAATCCTAAATCAGCCAGGCTGAATTGCAAATTTCCTATAGAAATGTTTATTCAGCCAGGCTGATTTCCTATAGAAATCCCTATTCAGCCAGGCTGAATTAAAGATTTCCTATTGAAATCCACTGTTCACATGCCCAACAATCCAGAAATATCTTAAGGGGAGCACTAGTAACTGGAAAATAGTTGAAGTTGTGGAAAATAAAAAGGGCATAAATAGCCCAACTACCAACGAACGAACGGAGAAAGAAGCAGAACACAAAACTGACACAGAATTAGTTTTATTGGAGAACATTATACTTTTTTTTAAAGATAAATACTTTAAAGAGCTTAGACTAGTAAAAAGTCAGCGTCGCATTGGCAAATATTGCTCCACGGATGGTTGGCTGGCTGGGTGGCTGCTAAACTTATGGGGAGGAAATTTGCTTTTTGGCGTTGTTGTAGTTGTTGTTATTGTTCGTAACAACAAATAAAACAAGTCAATGACCAACAACGACAATGGCTGAGAAGTGTTTGATGTCCCGCAGGCACAAACACTCATATCGTAACAATGGGAAACCATAGAACCATGACGGTTGGTTGGTTGGCCGTTCGGTTTACAACAGATTTGGATAGGGAAGGGTCAGTTTATTAACTTGGAGTTTGTTACCGGCTCGTTGTTGGCCATTGTCTGTAGCATTGCAAATAAAAAAGTTTCAAGAAGAGTTTTATTTTTATAAATTTGCTCACTTGTTTCCTCCTTCTGCTCCTTCTCTCCCACTCCAGGATCTCAAGGATGACTTGCCAGATACATTGGAGGACATTAATGGCACTTTGACTTTTAAAAATGTTACTGCTGAACATCGTGGCAACTACACTTGTGTGGCCATCAATTCACAAGGACAAATAAATGCCACTGTCAGCATTAATGTTGTGGTTGCACCCCGCTTCCTGGTGGCTCCCGAAGGGCCCATTGAAAGTGTGGAGTCCGGTGTGGCATTGATGCATTGTCAGGCAACGGGTGACCCCAAACCCACCATACAATGGGACAAGGATTTGCAGTACTTGAGTGAAAACAACACAGATCGCAGTCGCTTCAATTTCTTGGAGAACGGCACTTTGCAAATCACCAATGTCCAGCCGGAGGATGAGGGTAGTTATGGCTGTACCATTGGCAATAGTGCTGGCTTGAAGCGTGAGGAAGTGAGATTTATTGTAAAGGGTAAGTTTGAAACAAAGAAAAAATTAAGAAAATAGAAACTAATTTATGACTCTCTTTTCCTTTACAGCCACAGGTGATGTTGAGGCAGAGCCCCAGGAAGGTTTTCTCATAACTCGGGCCGTTTTGATTACCATGTCCGTGGCCTTTGCCTATATTATTTTGGTGGTGGGTCTCATGATTTGGTGTCGCTATAGACGCCAAGCCCGCAAGGCCCGTCTCAATGAGGGTCGTGACAATCCCGAGGCCGGGGAGGGTGAAAAGAATGCCGAAAACGAACCATGCCTATCCGAATCCAAGACAGCCAAGGTACGCAAGGCCAATGGCAACAACAATCCCAAGGCCAACGGTGGCGGTAATGATGCCCAGAAATCTGATGACACCGCCTGCAGCAATCATTCCAAAACTTCCAAGAAATCCAATGTCTATGACCAGCTAAGTTTCCCCCGCTCAGGCATTACAGAATTGCTACAAGTGGGTCGTGGTGAATTTGGTGATGTTTTTGTGGGCAAAATCAAAACTTCCCTCATTAAAACCAGTGTCGATGATAAGGACACAGATACGGAAAAGAATAGCAACAGCGATAATGGCAATGGTTCAGCGGCCACCACATCCACCACAGTGGAGAAAAGACGTTCCAAAACTTCCATGGATGACATTGAAGAAATCAAAGAAGAACAGGAAACATGCAGCAGTGATAATGAAGCGAACGCTAATGCCAATACGGATGAATATAAACTGGTTATGGTTAAGGCTTTAAATAAAATTAAGGATGAGACGGCCTGCCAAGAATTTCGAAGACAAATTGAAATGTTCCGCACATTGACGCATAAGGGAGTTGTACGGCTGTTTGGTTTGTGCAGGGAAAAGGATCCACATTATATGGTTTTGGAATATACCGATTGGGTAAGCAAGAGGAAGCTTCAAAGAAATCTTCTAAAAATCACTTATTTCGTAGTAAATCTTTTATTCAACCTGGCTGAATAGGAATTTCCACAGGAAATTTGCTAATCAGCCTGGCTGAATAAGGATTTCCATAGGAAATTTGCAATTCAGCCTGGCTGAATAAGGATTTCCATAGGAAATTTGCAATTCAGCCTGGCTGAATAAGGATTTCCATAGGAAATTTGCAATTCAGCCTGGCTGAATAAGGATTTCCATAGGAAATTTGCAATTCAGCCTGGCTGAATAAGGATTTCCATAGGAAATTTGCAATTCAGCCTGGCTGAATAAGGATTTCCATAGGAAATTTGCAATTTAGCCTGGCTGAATAAGGATTTCAATAGGAAATTTGCAATTCAGCCTGGCTGAATAAGGATTTTCACAGAAAATTTGCAATTTAGCCTGGCTGAATAAGGATTTCCATAGGAAATTTGCAATTCAGCCTGGCTGAATAAGGATTTCCATAGGAAATTTGCAATTCAGCCTGGCTGAATAAGGATTTCCATAGGAAATTTGCAATTCAGCCTGGCTGAATAAGGATTTCCATAGGAAATTTGCAACTCAGCCTGGCTGAATAAGGATTTCCATAGGAAATTTGCAATTCAGTCTGGCTGAATAAGGATTTCCATAGGAAATTTGCAATTCAGCCTGGCTGAATAAGGATTTCCATAGGAAATTTGCAATTCAGCCTGGCTGAATAAGGATTTCAATAGGCAATTTGCAATTCAGCCTGGCTGAATAAGGATTTCCATAGGAAATTTGCAATTCAGCCTGGCTGAATATGGATTTCCATAGGAAATTTGCAATTTAGCCTGGCTGAATAAGGATTTCCATAGGAAATTTGCAATTCAGCCTGGCTGAATAAGGATTTCCATAGGAAATTTGCAATTCAGCCTGGCTGAATAAGGATTTCCATAGGAAATTTGCAATTCAGCCTGGCTGAATAAGGATTTCCATAGGAAATTTGCAATTCAGCCTGGCTGAATAAGGATTTCCATAGGAAATTTGCAATTCAGCCTGGCTGAATAAGGATTTCCATAGGAAATTTGCAATTCAGCCTGGCTGAATAAGGATTTCCATAGGAAATTTGCAATTCAGCCTGGCTGAATAAGGATTTCCATAGGAAATTTGCAATTCAGCCTGGCTGAATAAGGATTTCCATAGGAAATTTGCAATTCAGCCTGGCTGAATAAGGATTTCCATAGGAAATTTGCAACTCAGCCTGGCTGAATAAGGATTTCCATAGGAAATTTGCAATTCAGCCTGGCTGAATAAGGATTTCCATAGGAAATTTGCAATTCAGTCTGGCTGAATAAGGATTTCCATAGGAAATTTGCAATTCAGCCTGGCTGAATAAGGATTTCCATAGGAAATTTGCAATTCAGCCTGGCTCAATAAGGATTTCCATAGGAAATTTGCAATTCAGCCTGGCTGAATAAGGATTTCCATAGGAAATTTGCAATTCAGCCTGGCTGAATAAGGATTTCCATAGGAAATTTGCAATTCAGCCTGGCTGAATAAGGATTTCCATAGGAAATTTGCAATTCAGCCTGGCTGAATAAGGATTTCCATAGGAAATTTGCAATTCAGCCTGGCTGAATAAGGATTTCAATAGGCAATTTGCAATTCAGCCTGGCTGAATTTGCAATTCAGCCTGGCTGAATAAGGATTTCCATAGGAAATTTGCAATTCAGCCTGGCTGAATAAGGATTTCCATAGGAAATTTGCAATTCGGCCTGGCTGAATAAGGATTTCCATAGGAAATTTGCTATTCAGCCTGGCTGAATAAGGATTTCCATAGGAAATTTGCAATTCAGCCTGACTGAATAAGGATTTCCATAGGAAATTTGCAATTCAGCCTGGCTGAATAAGGATTTCCATAGGAAATTTGCAATTCGGCCTGGCTGAATAAGGATTTCCATATGAAATTTGCTATTCAGCCTGGCTGAATAAGGATTTCCATAGGAAATTTGCTATTCAGCCTGGCTGAATAGGGATTTCTATAGGAAATTTCTTATTCAGCCTGGCTGAATAGGGATTTCTATAGGAAATTTCTTATTCAGCCTGGCTGAATAGGGATTTCTATAGGAAATTTCTTATTCAGCCTGGCTGAATAGGGATTTCTATAGGAAATTTCTTATTCAGCCTGGCTGAATAGGGATTTCTATAGGAAATTTCTTATTCAGCCTGGCTGAATAGGGATTTCTATAGGAAATTTCTTATTCAGCCTGGCTGAATAGGGATTTCTATAGGAAATTTCTTATTCAGCCTGGCTGAATAGGGATTTCTATAGGAAATTTCTTATTCAGCCTGGCTGAATAGGGATTTCTATAGGAAATTTCTTATTCAGCCTGGCTGAATAGGGATTTCTATAGGAAATTTCTTATTCAGCCTGGCTGAATAGGGATTTCTATAGGAAATTTCTTATTCAGCCTGGCTGAATAGGGATTTCTATAGGAAATTTCTTATTCAGCCTGGCTGAATAGGGATTTCTATAGGAAATTTCTTATTCAGCCTGGCTGAATAGGGATTTCTATAGGAAATTTCTTATTCAGCCTGGCTGAATAGGGATTTCTATAGGAAATTTCTTATTCAGCCTGGCTGAATAGGGATTTCTATAGGAAATTTCTTATTCAGCCTGGCTGAATAGGGATTTCTATAGGAAATTTCTTATTCAGCCTGGCTGAATAGGGATTTCTATAGGAAATTTCTTATTCAGCCTGGCTGAATAGGGATTTCTATAGGAAATTTCTTATTCAGCCTGGCTGAATAGGGATTTCTATAAGAAATTTCTTATTCAGCCTGGCTGAATAGGGTTTTCTATAGGAAATTTCTTATTCAGCCTGGCTGAATAGGGATTTCTATAGGAAATTTCTTATTCAGCCTGGCTGAATAGGGATTTCTATAGGAAATTTCTTATTCAGTCTGGCTGAAGAGGGATTTCTATAGGAAATTTCTTATTCAGCCTGGCTGAATAGGGATTTCTATAGGAAATTTCTTATTCAGCCTGGCTGAATAGGGATTTCTATAGGAAATTTCTTATTCTGCCTGGCTGAATAGGGATTTCTATAGGAAATTTCTTATTCAGCCTGACTGAATAGGGATTTCTATAGGAAATTTCTTATTCAGCCTGACTGAATAGGGATTTCTATAGGAAATTTCTTATTCAGCTGGTCTGAGCCTGTTTTTTATAGTGCCGAATTTAATTTTTTTTTTGTTTTTAATTTTTCTTATTAATTTTTTTCTTTCTTCCATTTTCAGGGTGATCTCAAACAATTCCTGTTGGCCACCGCCGGTAAAGTTAATACTTCGACAAATTCCTCTTCACCACCACCTCTGCTAACGGGACAAGTTTTGGCTGTGGCTTATCAAATTGCTCGTGGTATGGATGCCATATATCGGGCAAGATTTATACACAAGTAAGTCCAAACTCCATGGCAACCAAAGAAAAATTATTAATGAAAAATATTTCTTTCCCTCTCTTTTGCTTTCCACAGAGATTTGGCCACCCGCAACTGCATTATTTCCAGTGATTTCATTGTTAAGGTTTCATATCCTGCCCTCTGCAAAGACAAATACAGCCGTGAATATTTCAAACACCGCAATACCCTGTTACCGATTAGATGGCTGGCTCCCGAGTGCATTCAAGAGGATGAATATACCACCAAGAGTGACATCTTTGCTTTCGGTGTTGTGGTGTGGGAATTATTTACCCAAGCCACCAAGATACCATTCGAGGAATTAACCAACGAAGAAGTGATACAAAGAAGTCAGACACAGAAATTGGAATGGCAGTGTGCAGAGGGTACACCAGAATGTCTCAAAGAGATATTGGTAAGTTAAGACAAAGAAAAGGGACCACGGACTCTTTAATAATGAAATTTATTCGTTTTTCCTTTTAGACTTCCTGCTGGAACCACAATCCCAAAGAAAGGCCCTCATTTAGCCAACTGGGTTCTGCTTTGAGCAAGGCCATACAAAGTCTGGACAAGTAATTCTTCCACGGAGTGATCATATAAGCATTTATTGTCATTAATTCATCCAACCAACCAATCAACAACAACAACAAATTCATTCAAAAGCCAAAAATTACTTAAGTCTTTTTTTATACTGCCTCAGAAGAAATAAACGAAACAAACGAATAGATTGATAAATTAAATTAAAATAGTTTTTAAGCGTAAAACAAAACCATTATTAAAAAATACAAATTATTTATTAACAACAATAACAAATGGAAATAATCGATAACTTAGTTTTTAAGTTAAGTTTCTGTAAAAACAAAACAAACAATGAAACCTCTTAATTTTATAATCCTCCATTTCTTTTTGTCTTCGTCTTAAGATTAAGTGTCCAACACTTGTGACTTTCTTTGATTGATTAATTTTATATAATCGAATGAAAAACAAAAAACGAAAAAAAAGAAAAAAACAATTTTAATTAAAGCAATTTTTTATATTTATAAGTAAGAAGGTAATCAACAATTTTTAAGAAAACATAATTTTATTTAATTATTTTTAAAGATAAAAAACAAGAAGCAAAAACAAATGTGTAAATCTTAAAGAAAATCGTGTAGTCTTTTAGCAGTATTTTCTCTTCTAATGTCTACAACAACCTCCATCATCCATCCCACTGTACATATTTTAATTTTAGCAAGTGATTTCCTCTCATCCCTTCCTGATCCCTGATCCCTGCCTACACTCTCATCCCCATAATTAACAAAGTCGAATAAGTAGCAAAAGAGCATTTTGTGTAAACCCATGAAAGCTGATCGTGCACATCGATCCAGTTACCAGATAAGCATTTATAGTTTGTAAAATAAAAAAAAGGAAGAAAATGAAGGAAACGCCATCATCACCATTAAAAATATAAAAACAAAATAATAATAACAATGATAAATAAAAATATAAAATATATAATTAATTACAAAAGGGAATGCTTTTTATTCGGAATATTTTTGTAATTATAAAAAAGAAAAGAGTCAGACATTAATGTTTATAGGGTCTATAGAAACGCCATTTCTTGCAGAAAGGTTGTATAGAAGCACCCTTTCTTGCAGAAAGGTTGTATAGAAGCACCCTTTCTTGCAGAAAGGTTGTATAGAAGCACCCTTTCTTGCAGAAAGGTTGTATAGAAGCACCCTTTCTTGCAGAAAGGTTGTATAGAAGCACCCTTTCTTGCAGAAAGGTTGTATAGAAGCACCCTTTCTTGCAGAAAGGTTGTATAGAAGCACCCTTTCTTGCAGAAAGGTTGTATAGAAGCACCCTTTCTTGCAGAAAGGTTGTATAGAAGCACCCTTTCTTGCAGAAAGGTTGTATAGAAGCACCCTTTCTTGCAGAAAGGTTGTATAGAAGCACCCTTTCTTGCAGAAAGGTTGTATAGAAGCACCCTTTCTTGCAGAAAGGTTGTATAGAAGCACCCTTTCTTGCAGAAAGGTTGTATAGAAGCACCCTTTCTTGCAGAAAGGTTGTATAGAAGCACCCTTTCTTGCAGAAAGGTTGTATAGAAGCACCCTTTCTTGCAGAAAGGTTGTATAGAAGCACCCTTTCTTGCAGAAAGGTTGTATAGAAGCACCCTTTCTTGCAGAAAGGTTGTATAGAAGCACCCTTTCTTGCAGAAAGGTTGTATAGAAGCACCCTTTCTTGCAGAAAGGTTGTATAGAAGCACCCTTTCTTGCAGAAAGGTTGTATAGAAGCACCCTTTCTTGCAGAAAGGTTGTATAGAAGCACCCTTTCTTGCAGAAAGGTTGTATAGAAGCACCCTTTCTTGCAGAAAGGTTGTATAGAAGCACCCTTTCTTGCAGAAAGGTTGTATAGAAGCACCCTTTCTTGCAGAAAGGTTGTATAGAAGCACCCTTTCTTGCAGAAAGGTTGTATAGAAGCACCCTTTCTTGCAGAAAGGTTGTATAGAAGCACCCTTTCTTGCAGAAAGGTTGTATAGAAGCACCCTTTCTTGCAGAAAGGTTGTATAGAAGCACCCTTTCTTGCAGAAAGGTTGTATAGAAGCACCCTTTCTTGCAGAAAGGTTGTATAGAAGCACCCTTTCTTGCAGAAATGTTGTATAGAAGCACCCTTTCTTGCAGAAAGGTTGTATAGAAGCACCCTTTCTTGCAGAAAGGTTGTATAGAAGCACCCTTTCTTGCAGAAAGGTTGTATAGAAGCACCCTTTCTTGCAGAAAGGTTGTATAGAAGCACCCTTTCTTGCAGAAAGGTTGTATAGAAGCACCCTTTCTTGCAGAAAGGTTGTATAGAAGCACCCTTTCTTGCAGAAAGGTTGTATAGAAGCACCCTTTCTTGCAGAAAGGTTGTATAGAAGCACCCTTTCTTGCAGAAAGGTTGTATAGAAGCACCCTTTCTTGCAGAAAGGTTGTATAGAAGCACCCTTTCTTGCAGAAAGGTTGTATAGAAGCACCCTTTCTTGCAGAAAGGTTGTATAGAAGCACCCTTTCTTGCAGAAAGGTTGTATAGAAGCACCCTTTCTTGCAGAAAGGTTGTATAGAAGCACCCTTTCTTGCAGAAAGGTTGTATAGAAGCACCCTTTCTTGCAGAAAGGTTGTATAGAAGCACCCTTTCTTGCAGAAAGGTTGTATAGAAGCACCCTTTCTTGCAGAAAGGTTGTATAGAAGCACCCTTTCTTGCAGAAAGGTTGTATAGAAGCACCCTTTCTTGCAGAAAGGTTGTATAGAAGCACCCTTTCTTGCAGAAAGGTTGTATAGAAGCACCCTTTCTTGCAGAAAGGTTGTATAGAAGCACCCTTTCTTGCAGAAAGGTTGTATAGAAGCACCCTTTCTTGCAGAAAGGTTGTATAGAAGCACCCTTTCTTGCAGAAAGGTTGTATAGAAGCACCCTTTCTTGCAGAAAGGTTGTATAGAAGCACCCTTTCTTGCAGAAAGGTTGTATAGAAGCACCCTTTCTTGCAGAAAGGTTGTATAGAAGCACCCTTTCTTGCAGAAAGGTTGTATAGAAGCACCCTTTCTTGCAGAAAGGTTGTATAGAAGCACCCTTTCTTGCAGAAAGGTTGTATAGAAGCACCCTTTCTTGCAGAAAGGTTGTATAGAAGCACCCTTTCTTGCAGAAAGGTTGTATAGAAGCACCCTTTCTTGCAGAAAGGTTGTATAGAAGCACCCTTTCTTGCAGAAAGGTTGTATAGAAGCACCCTTTCTTGCAGAAAGGTTGTATAGAAGCACCCTTTCTTGCAGAAAGGTTGTATAGAAGCACCCTTTCTTGCAGAAAGGTTGTATAGAAGCACCCTTTCTTGCAGAAAGGTTGTATAGAAGCACCCTTTCTTGCAGAAAGGTTGTATAGAAGCACCCTTTCTTGCAGAAAGGTTGTATAGAAGCACCCTTTCTTGCAGAAAGGTTGTATAGAAGCACCCTTTCTTGCAGAAAGGTTGTATAGAAGCACCCTTTCTTGCAGAAAGGTTGTATAGAAGCACCCTTTCTTGCAGAAAGGTTGTATAGAAGCACCCTTTCTTGCAGAAAGGTTGTATAGAAGTACCCTTTCTTGCAGAAAGGTTGTATAGAAGTACCCTTTCTTGCAGAAAGGTTGTATAGAAGCACCCTTTCTTGCAGAAAGGTTGTATAGAAGCACCCTTTCTTGCAGAAAGGTTGTATAGAAGCACCCTTTCTTGCAGAAAGGTTGTATAGAAGCACCCTTTCTTGCAGAAAGGTTGTGTAGAAGCACCCTTTCTTGCAGAAAGGTTGTGTAGAAGCACCCTTTCTTGCAGAAAGGTTGTATAGAAGCACCCTTTCTTGCAGAAAGCTTGTATAGAAGCACCCTTTCTTGTGTAGAAGCACCCTTTCTTGCAGAAAGGTTGTGTAGAAGCACCCTTTCTTGCAGAAAGGTTGTATAGAAGCACCCTTTCTTGCAGAAAGGTTGTGTAGAAGCACCCTTTCTTGCAGAAAGGTTGTATAGAAGCACCCTTTCTTGCAGAAAGGTTGTATAGAAGCACCCTTTCTTGCAGAAAGGTTGTATAGAAGCACCCTTTCTTGCAGAAAGGTTGTGTAGAAGCACCCTTTCTTGCAGAAAGGTTGTATAGAAGCACCCTTTCTTGCAGAAAGCTTGTATAGAAGCACCCTTTCTTGTGTAGAAGCACCCTTTCTTGCAGAAAGGTTGTGTAGAAGCACCCTTTCTTGCAGAAAGGTTGTATAGAAGCACCCTTTCTTGCAGAAAGGTTGTGTAGAAGCACCCTTTCTTGCAGAAAGGTTGTATAGAAGCACCCTTTCTTGCAGAAAGGTTGTGTAGAAGCACCCTTTCTTGCAGAAAGGTTGTATAGAAGCACCCTTTCTTGCAGAAAGGTTGTGTAGAAGCACCCTTTCTTGCAGAAAGGTTGTATAGAAGCACCCTTTCTTGCAGAAAGGTTGTGTAGAAGCACCCTTTCTTGCAGAAAGGTTGTATAGAAGCACCCTTTCTTGCAGAAAGCTTGTATAGAAGCACCCTTTCTTGTGTAGAAGCACCCTTTCTTGCAGAAAGGTTGTGTAGAAGCACCCTTTCTTGCAGAAAGGTTGTATAGAAGCACCCTTTCTTGCAGAAAGGTTGTGTAGAAGCACCCTTTCTTGCAGAAAGGTTGTATAGAAGCACCCTTTCTTGCAGAAAGGTTGTGTAGAAGCACCCTTTCTTGCAGAAAGGTTGTATAGAAGCACCCTTTCTTGCAGAAAGGTTGTGTAGAAGCACCCTTTCTTGCAGAAAGGTTGTATAGAAGCACCCTTTCTTGCAGAAAGCTTGTATAGAAGCACCCTTTCTTGTGTAGAAGCACCCTTTCTTGCAGAAAGGTTGTGTAGAAGCACCCTTTCTTGCAGAAAGGTTGTGTAGAAGCACCCTTTCTTGCAGAAAGGTTGTGTAGAAGCACCCTTTCTTGCAGAAAGGTTGTATATAAGCACCCTTTCTTGCAGAAAGGTTGTGTAGAAGCACCCTTTCTTGCAGAAAGGTTGTATAGAAGCACCCTTTCTTGCAGAAAGGTTGTGTAGAAGCACCCTTTCTTGCAGAAAGGTTGTATAGAAGCACCCTTTCTTGCAGAAAGGTTGTGTAGAAGCACCCTTTCTTGCAGAAAGGTTGTATAGAAGCACCCTTTCTTGCAGAAAGCTTGTATAGAAGCACCCTTTCTTGTGTAGAAGCACCCTTTCTTGCAGAAAGGTTGTGTAGAAGCACCCTTTCTTGCAGAAAGGTTGTATAGAAGCACCCTTTCTTGCAGAAAGGTTGTATAGAAGCGCCCTTTCTTGCAGAAAGGTTGTATAGAAGCACCCTTTCTTGCAGAAAGGTTGTATAGAAGCACCCTTTCTTGCAGAGAGGTTGTATAGAAGCACCCTTTCTTGCAGAAAGGTTGTATAGAAGCACCCTTTCTTGCAGAAAGGTTGTATAGAAGCACCCTTTCTTGCAGAAAGGTTGTATAGAAGCACCCTTTCTTGCAGAAAGGTTGTATAGAAGCACCCTTTCTTGCAGAAAGGTTGTATAGAAGCACCCTTTCTTGTAGAAAGGTTGTATAGAAGCACCCTTTCTTGCAGAAAGGTTGTATAGAAGCACCCTTTCTTGCAGAAAGGTTGTATAGAAGCACCCTTTCTTGCAGAAAGGTTGTATAGAAGCACCCTTTCTTGCAGAAAGGTTGTATAGAAGCACCCTTTCTTGCAGAAAGGTTGTATAGAAGCACCCTTTCTTGCAGAAAGGTTGTATAGAAGCACCCTTTCTTGCAGAAAGGTTGTATAGAAGCACCCTTTCTTGCAGAAAGGTTGTATAGAAGCACCCTTTCTTGCAGAAAGGTTGTATAGAAGCACCCTTTCTTGCAGAAAGGTTGTATAGAAGCACCCTTTCTTGCAGAAAGGTTGTATAGAAGTACCCTTTCTTGCAGAAAGGTTGTATAGAAGCACCCTTTCTTGCAGAAAGGTTGTATAGAAGCACCCTTTCTTGCAGAAAGCTTGTATAGAAGCACCCTTTCTTGTGTAGAAGCACCCTTTCTTGCAGAAAGGTTGTGTAGAAGCACCCTTTCTTGCAGAAAGGTTGTGTAGAAGCACCCTTTCTTGCAGAAAGGTTGTATAGAAGCACCCTTTCTTGCAGAAAGGTTGTGTAGAAGCACCCTTTCTTGCAGAAAGGTTGTGTAGAAGCACCCTTTCTTGCAGAAAGGTTGTGTAGAAGCACCCTTTCTTGCAGAAATGGACTATAGAAGCACCCTCTCTTTCAGAAAGGGTCTAAAGAAGCACTCTTTCTTGCAGAAAGGGTCAATAGAAGCAGCCTTTAGAAAGGGTCTATAGAAGAACGCTTTCTTTCAGAGGGGTCTAAAGAAACATAATTTCTTTCAGAAATGGACTGTAGAAGCACCCTCTCTTTTAGAAAGGGTCTATAGAAGACCCTTTCTTTTAGAAATGGCCTATAGAAGTAACCTGTCTTTCAGAAAAGGGTCTAAAAAGCACTATTTCTTGCAGAAAGGGCTAATAGAAGCAGTGTTTTTTCAGGGAGGTCCTGTAGAAGCACCCTTTCTTTCAGAGGGGTATAAAGAAACACAAATTCTTTCAGAAAGGGACAATAGAAACACCCTTTCTTTCAGAGGGGTCTAAAGAAACACAATTTCTTTCAGAAAGGGACTATAGAAACATCCTTTCTTTCAGAAAGGGACTATAGAAGCACCCTTTGTTTTAAAAAGGGTCTATAGAAGTAGCCTTTCTTTCAGAATGGGTCTATGGAAGCACCTAAAGAAGCACTCTGTTTTCAGAGAGTGTCTAAAGAAGCACAATTTCTTTTAGAAAGGGACTATAGAAGCACCCTTTCTTTCTGAGAGGGTCTATAGAAGCACCCTTTCTTTTAGAAAGGGCCTATAGAAGTAACCTGTCTTTTAGAAAAGGTTCTATAGAAGCACCCTTTCATTCAGAAAGGGTCCATAGAAGCACCCTTTCATTCAGAAAGGGTCTATAGAAGCACCCTTTCATTCAGAAAGGGTCTATAGAAGCACCCTTTCATTCAGAAAGGGTCTAAAGAAGCACCCTTTCTAGCAGAAAGGGTCAATAGAAGCACCCTTTCTGTTAGAAAGGGCCTATAAAAGTAGCCTGTCTTTTGGAAAAGGGTCTATAGAAGCACCCTTTCATTCAGAAAGGGTCTAAAGAAGCACCCTTTCATTCAGAAAGGGTCTATAGAAGCACCCTTTCATTCAGAAAGGGTCTATAGAAGCACCCTTTCATTCAGAAAGGGTCTAAAGAAGCACCATTTCATTCAGAAAGGGTCTAAAGAAGCCCCCTTTCATTCAGAAAGTGTCTAAAGAAGCACCCTTTCATTCAGAAAGGGTCTAAAGAAGCACCCTTTTATTCAGAAAGGGTTTAAAGAAGCACCCTTTCATTCAGAAAGGGTCTAAAGAAACACCCTTTCATTCAGAAAGGGTCTAAAGAAGCACCTTTTCATTCAGAAAGGGTCTAAAGAAGCACCCTTTCATTCAGAAAGGGTCTATAGAAGCACCCTTTCATTCAGAAAGGGTCTAAAGAAGCACCCTTTCTAGCAGAAAGGGTCAATAGAAGCACCCTTTCTTTTAGAAAGGGCCTATAAAAGTAACCTGTCTTTTGGAAAAGGGTCTATAGAAGCACCCTTTCATTCAGAAAGGGTCTAAAGAAGCACCATTTCATTCAGAAAGGGTCTAAAGAAGCACCCTTTCATTCAGAAAGGGTCTAAAGAAGCACCATTTCATTCAGAAAGGGTCTAAAGAAGCCCCCTTTCATTCAGAAAGTGTCTAAAGAAGCACCCTTTCATTCAGAAAGGGTCTAAAGAAGCACCCTTTTATTCAGAAAGGGTTTAAAGAAGCACCCTTTCATTCAGAAAGGGTCTAAAGAAGCACCCTTTCTTTTAGAAAGGGCCTATAAAAGTAACCTGTCTTTTGGAAAAGGGTCTATAGAAGCACCCTTTCATTCAGAAAGGGTCTAAAGAAGCACCCTTTTATTCAGAAAGGGTTTAAAGAAGCACCATTTCATTCAGAAAGGGTCTAAAGAAGCACCCTTTCATTCAGAAAGGGTCTAAAGAAGCACCCTTTCTTTTAGAAAGGGCCTATAAAAGTAACCTGTCTTTTGGAAAAGGGTCTATAGAAGCACCCTTTCATTCAGAAAGGGTCTAAAGAAGCACCATTTCATTCAGAAAGGGTCTAAAGAAGCACCCTTTCATTCAGAAAGGGTCTAAAGAAGCACCCTTTCATTCAGAAAGGGTCTAAAGAAGCACCCTTTTATTCAGAAAGGGTCTAAAGAAGCCCCCTTTCATTCAGAAAGTGTCTAAAGAAGCACCCTTTTATTCAGAAAGGGTTTAAAGAAGCACCCTTTCATTCAGAAAGGGTCTAAAGAAACACCCTTTCATTCAGAAAGGGTCTAAAGAAGCACCTTTTCATTCAGAAAGGGTCTAAAGAAGCACCCTTTCATTCAGAAAGGGTCTAAAGAAGCACCCTTTCATTCAGAAAGGGTCTAAAGAAGCACCCTTTCATTCAGAAAGGGTCTAAAGAAGCACCCTTTTATTCAGAAAGGGTTTAAAGAAGCACCCTTTCATTCAGAAAGGGTCTAAAGAAACACCCTTTCATTCAGAAAGGGTCTAAAGGAGCACCCTTTCATTCGGAAAGGGTCTAAAGAAGCACCCTTTTATTCAGAAAGGGTTTAAAGAAGCACCCTTTCATTCAGAAAGGGTCTAAAGAAACACCCTTTCATTCAGAAAGGGTCTAAAGGAGCACCCTTTCATTCAGAAAGGGTCTAAATGAGCACCCTTTCATTCAGAAAGGGTCTAAAGAAGCACCCTTTCTAGCAGAAAGGGTCAATAGAAGCACCCTTTCTTTTAGAAAGGGCCTATAAAAGTAGCCTGTCTTTTGGAAAAGGGTCTATAGAAGCACCCTTTCATTCAGAAAGGGTCTAAAGAAGCACCCTTTCATTCAGAAAGGGTCTATAGAAGCACCCTTTCATTCAGAAAGGGTCTATAGAAGCACCCTTTCATTCAGAAAGGGTCTAAAGAAGCACCCTTTCATTCAGAAAGGGTCTAAAGAAGCACCATTTCATTCAGAAAGGGTCTAAAGAAGCCCCCTTTCATTCAGAAAGTGTCTAAAGAAGCACCCTTTCATTCAGAAAGGGTCTAAAGAAGCACCCTTTTATTCAGAAAGGGTTTAAAGAAGCACCCTTTCATTCAGAAAGGGTCTAAAGAAACACCCTTTCATTCAGAAAGGGTCTAAAGAAGCACCTTTTCATTCAGAAAGGGTCTAAAGAAGCACCCTTTCATTCAGAAAGGGTCTATAGAAGCACCCTTTCATTCAGAAAGGGTCTATAGAAGCACCCTTTCATTCAGAAAGGGTCTAAAGAAGCACCCTTTCTAGCAGAAAGGGTCAATAGAAGCACCCTTTCTTTTAGAAAGGGCCTATAAAAGTAACCTGTCTTTTGGAAAAGGGTCTATAGAAGCACCCTTTCATTCAGAAAGGGTCTAAAGAAGCACCATTTCATTCAGAAAGGGTCTAAAGAAGCACCCTTTCATTCAGAAAGGGTCTAAAGAAGCACCATTTCATTCAGAAAGGGTCTAAAGAAGCCCCCTTTCATTCAGAAAGTGTCTAAAGAAGCACCCTTTCATTCAGAAAGGGTCTAAAGAAGCACCCTTTTATTCAGAAAGGGTTTAAAGAAGCACCCTTTCATTCAGAAAGGGTCTAAAGAAGCACCCTTTCTTTTAGAAAGGGCCTATAAAAGTAACCTGTCTTTTGGAAAAGTGTCTATAGAAGCACCCTTTCATTCAGAAAGGGTCTAAAGAAGCACCCTTTTATTCAGAAAGGGTTTAAAGAAGCACCATTTCATTCAGAAAGGGTCTAAAGAAGCACCCTTTCATTCAGAAAGGGTCTAAAGAAGCACCCTTTCTTTTAGAAAGGGCCTATAAAAGTAACCTGTCTTTTGGAAAAGGGTCTATAGAAGCACCCTTTCATTCAGAAAGGGTCTAAAGAAGCACCATTTCATTCAGAAAGGGTCTAAAGAAGCACCATTTCATTCAGAAAGGGTCTAAAGAAGCACCCTTTCATTCAGAAAGGGTCTAAAGAAGCACCCTTTCATTCAGAAAGGGTCTAAAGAAGCACCCTTTCATTCAGAAAGGGTCTAAAGAAGCACCCTTTTATTCAGAAAGGGTCTAAAGAAGCCCCCTTTCATTCAGAAAGTGTCTAAAGAAGCACCCTTTTATTCAGAAAGGGTTTAAAGAAGCACCCTTTCATTCAGAAAGGGTCTAAAGAAACACCCTTTCATTCAGAAAGGGTCTAAAGAAGCACCTTTTCATTCAGAAAGGGTCTAAAGAAGCACCCTTTCATTCAGAAAGGGTCTAAAGAAGCACCCTTTCATTCAGAAAGGGTCTAAAGAAGCACCCTTTCATTCAGAAAGGGTCTAAAGAAGCACCCTTTTATTCAGAAAGGGTTTAAAGAAGCACCCTTTCATTCAGAAAGGGTCTAAACAAACACCCTTTCATTCAGAAAGGGTCTAAAGGAGCACCCTTTCATTCGGAAAGGGTCTAAAGAAGCACCCTTTTATTCAGAAAGGGTTTAAAGAAGCACCCTTTCATTCAGAAAGGGTCTAAAGAAACACCCTTTCATTCAGAAAGGGTCTAAAGGAGCACCCTTTCATTCAGAAAGGGTCTAAATGAGCACCCTTTCATTCAGAAAGGCTCTAAAGAAGCACCCTTTCATTCAGAAAGGGTCTAAAGAAACACCCTTTCATTCAGAAAGGGTCTAAAGGAGCACCCTTTCATTCAGAAAGGGTCTAAAGAAGCACCCTTTTATTCAGAAAGGGTTTAAAGAAGCACCCTTTCATTCAGAAAGGGTCTAAAGGAGCACCCTTTCATTCAGAAAGGGTCTAAAGGAGCACCCTTTCATTCAGAAAGGGTCTAAATGAGCACCCTTTCATTCAGAAAGGCTCTAAAGAAGCACCCTTTCATTCAGAAAGGGTCCAAAGAAACACTATTTTTTTCAGAAAGTGTCTAAAGAAACACAATTTCTTTCAAAAAGTGTCTATAGAAGCAACCTTTCTTTCAGAAAGGTTTTAAAGAAGCACTCTTTCTTTCCACCGTATGGTGGATAGGACTTCCCCACATTTCAGGAGGTATCTTCATGATCTCGAGAGAGAGTGGTCTATTGTTAGAAGAAAGAATAGGGGAATGGGTGAATAGAGACAATTGCATTCACAGGGAGGCAGCCAACCGCAGATGCAATAAACAACTATCGCAGCTGATGAACGTTAGCTGCCAAGACAAACCGGAGTAGTTTTGGCTCAACTACATTCAGAATGGTGCAGTCGTCTAACTTGCTAGAGGGAAGGATTGATGAAACCATGCAAAACATCTACCCAGGATCATATGTTACAGGTACACAAGCGATGTTATAAATTTTCAAATTCTCTGTTGTAACTATTCCCCAAACTCTAGTAGCTTTGTGGTCACTAGCAATCGAAGTACCCACATTCCTAGACCTGTATATGATCCAGAACCGGATTAAGCAAGAAAACGAAGCATAGAAGACACCATGGTCTTCTATAAAAAGAAGGAAGGCCTTTAGGAAGATATTCTTTTTTGTATTAAAACAACGTTTACATTTAAACAGTTTTTACCTTGAGATCCAGGTTTTTCATAAGAAGGCCTTCGGATGTATTTATGATGTACATACATATTTTCTATATTTCATGGCTTATTTTCGCTGCATCTGTTTTGAATCTTTTACCTGGCAATATCCCAAAGACTTTCAACGCGGTTTTATTTTTTACTAAAGC
Source organism: Musca autumnalis (assembly GCF_047663935.1). Taxonomy (NCBI): domain Eukaryota; kingdom Metazoa; phylum Arthropoda; class Insecta; order Diptera; family Muscidae; genus Musca; species Musca autumnalis. The sequence continues at coordinate 205,187,358 of NW_027412088.1, forward strand.
TTATTTGCCGATAAAATTTCTATGCGCTTGCCTTTGCTAATGCTTTTCAAAGCATTTTGTATTTGTAAAAGCTTATATTTTTCTTTTAAGCTTTGTGGTTCAAAACAAAACTTCTCCAATTGAATTTAACTTTCAAAAGCATTGTGGAATATTTCTACATAGTCAATGAGCTCTTTTATCCATATTTTTGTGTAGAGTAGATGTGTGTAGCGGACATGCGCAGTAAATTGAGATCCACACAAAAATAGAATCCAAAATTCATTAACGACATTTATTTGAATTAAACAAAAGAAATATTTAAAAGATTTTTTTTTATTTTTTTTTTTTAAATTTATTTACTTTGTTTTCTTTACAATAAAAAAACAATATTTTTCATAATAATACTAATAATAATAATGATGATGATAATAATAATAATACAGATTTTTTTTGATTTTTCTCATCTATGAATATTTTAGTTTCAGAATCCGCAAAAACTTCCCAGGTGTAAGCTCCTTTCATTTAAAGTTGGGTCGAGAGCACCGTGTATACCGATTGCTAGCAAAAATTTAAGAAAATACCTAATCGTCATCCATTGGAAGAACTTCTGGTCTCTTCTATAAGGCTATTTCTTTTTTTCCATCCCAAGACCTTCTGGTATTCTATAGAAACACATCTGGCACGATTAACATACAGCTCCCTTAGACTTCTAAAAGGAGTTATGTCGGATTTCTATGTGAAGGCATTAAAGACTTCTTTGAGAAGAGTAACTTCCCCAAACCAACAACGACTGAAGGCCGTTGCATTTGTATTACGTTAACTTTTTCGGGAATAGCTGAACACTGTAGGAGGTAAGAGGGGCCCTATTTTTATTATTCCACTGATGGCTATCTAATAGGAAGTATATGGCCACCGTGATCATCATTAAAATCAAAATATGTACTTAAGTTAATCTTGCTACCTGCAATTAAACTACCTTTAACAGCCACAGCCTCTTCTCTTTCCTTCAAAATGAATTCACCTCAACGTTTACCATAAATGAAATGTAAACAAAAGAATTTAATCTAATTACCTCGATTTGCAATTAAAGTGAACAGAAGGAGAAGGAAGCCACTTCGACGTTGTCGATGATTTGTTCAACAATTCGAAGAGAACTTCGTTTGACTTGCCTTGTCGGGAGAAATTAAGGTGATGTTTCCTTAAAAAATCAAAAACCAACCGTTTTTTTGTTGTTGAACGCAAATTATGTTGGAAAACTAAGAAGAAGAAAAAGAAGCGGAAAAATTAAGGAAAACATAAGAAATGTTGCCCAAGAGAGGGAGAGAGAGTGAAAAGGCGAAGTCAGGAAGCCAAAAAGGCGTAAATAATTTAAAGTTAAATATTTTGATGGTAAATATTGCGGCATGGCAGCAAATCCTTGGTGAAAATGGGGTTAATTTTTGGCATTCGCTTTGTGGCCACGTAACGGAAGCAATTTTTATTTTAATCAAAGTTTTGGTGAATGTTATGAATTTGTGATTTGAGGGAGGAGAGTGTGTAGAGATGAGGGGGAGGAATAAGCTTAAAGGATTGTCTAAAGCAATATTTGTTGCTCCGACAATATTTTTTATCATAATAAGTAAGACATCAAACCAGAGGACTTAATGGATAGCAGTAAAACAAATTACGGAGGATTCTCCATACAGAAGCATGTACATTCCTTCTATAGGAAAATCTTCTATGAAAAGGCCTTTGTATTTTTTAAATATATTCTGGGTTTTTTATGTAAATAGCTTCCATAAACCCTTTCTGAAAGAAAGAGTGCTTCTATAGTCCCTTTCTGAAATAAAGGGTGCTTCGATAGACCCTTTCTAAAATAAAGGGTGCTTCTTTACAAACTTTCTCAAAGAAAGGATGCTTCTTTAGAACATTTCTCATAGAAAGGGTGCTTCTATAGAAACTTTCTGAAGGAAAGGGTGCAGCTATAGTCTCTTCCTAAAATAAAAGGTTGCTTCTATAGTCCCTTTCTGAAAGAAAGGTTGCTTCTATAGTCCCTTTCTGAAAGAAAGGTTGCTTCTATAGTCCCTTTCTGAAAGAAAGGTTGCTTCGATAGACCCTTGCTAAAAGGAAGGGTGCATCTATAGTCCCTTTTAAAAAGAAAGGGTGCATCTATAGTCCCTTTTAAAAAGAAAGGCTGCTTCTATAGAACCTTTCTCAAAGAAAGGGTGCTTCTATAAAACCTTTCTCAAAGAAAGGGTGCTTCTATAGAACCCTTCTCAAAGAAGGGGTGCTTCTATAGAACCTTTCTCAAAGAAAGGGTGCTTCTAAAGAACCTTTCTCAAAGAAAGGGTGCTTCTATAGAACCTTTCTCAAAGAAAGGGTGCTTCTATAGAACCTTTCTCAAAGAAAGGGTGCTTCTATAGAACCTTTCTCAAAGAAAGGGTGCTTCTATAGAACCTTTCTCAAAGAAAGGGTGCTTCTATAGAACCTTTCTCAAAGGAAGGGTGCTTCTATAGAACCTTTCTCAAAGAAAGGGTGCTTCTATAGAACCTTTCTCAAAGAAAGGGTGCTTCTATAGAACCTTTCTCAAAGAAAGGGTGCTTCTATAGAACCTTTCTCAAAGAAAGGGTGCTTCTATAGAACCTTTCTCAAAGAAAGGGTGCTTCTATAGAACCTTTCTCAAAGAAAGGGTGCTTCTATAGAACCCTTCTCAAAGAAAGGGTGCTTCTATAGAACCTTTCTCAAAGAAAGGGTGCTTCTATAGAACCTTTCTCAAAGAAAGGGTGCTTCTATAGAACCTTTCTCAAAGAAAGGGTGCTTCTATAGAAACTTTCTCAAAGGAAGGGTGCTTCTATAGAACCTTTCTCAAAGAAAGGGTGCTTCTATAGAACCTTTCTCAAAGAAAGGGTGCTTCTATAGAACCTTTCTCAAAGAAAGGGTGCTTCTATAGAACCTTTCTCAAAGAAAGGGTGCTTCTATAGAACCCTTCTCAAAGAAAGGGTGCTTCTATAGAACCTTTCTCAAAGAAAGGGTGCTTCTATAGAACCTTTCTCAAAGGAAGGGTGCTTCTATAGAACCTTTCTCAAAGGAAGGGTGCTTCTATAGAACCTTTCTCAAAGAAAGGGTGCTTCTATAGAACCTTTCTCAAAGAAAGGGTGCTTCTATAGAACCCTTCTCAAAGAAAGGGTGCTTCTATAGAACCTTTCTGAAAGGAAGGGTGCTTCTATAGAACCTTTCTCAAAGAAAGGGTGCTTCTATAGAACCTTTCTCAAAGAAAGGGTGCTTCTATAGAACCCTTCTCAAAGAAAGGGTGCTTCTATAGAACCTTTCTCAAAGAAAGGGTGCTTCTATAGAACCTTTCTCAAAGAAAGGGTGCTTCTATAGAACCTTTCTCAAAGAAAGGGTGCTTCTATAGAACCTTTCTCAAAGAAAGGGTGCTTCTATAGAACCTTTCTCAAAGAAAGGGTGCTTCTATAGAACCTTTCTCAAAGGAAGGGTGCTTCTATAGAACCTTTCTCAAAGAAAGGGTGCTTCTATAGAACCTTTCTCAAAGAAAGGGTGCTTCTATAGAACCCTTCTCAAAGAAAGGGTGCTTCTATAGAACCTTTCTCAAAGAAAGGGTGCTTCTATAGAACCTTTCTCAAAGAAAGGGTGCTTCTATAGAACCTTTCTCAAAGAAAGGGTGCTTCTATAGAACCTTTCTCAAAGGAAGGGTGCTTCTATAGAACCTTTCTCAAAGAAAGGGTGCTTCTATAGAACCTTTCTCAAAGAAAGGGTGCTTCTATAGAACCCTTCTCAAAGAAAGGGTGCTTCTATAGAACCTTTCTAAAAGAAAGGGTGCTTCTATAGAACCTTTCTCAAAGAAAGGGTGCTTCTATAGAACCTTTCTCAAAGAAAGGGTGCTTCTATAGAACCCTTCTCAAAGAAAGGGTGCTTCTATAGAACCTTTCTCAAAGAAAGGGTGCTTCTATAGAACCTTTCTCAAAGAAAGGGTGCTTCTATAGAACCTTTCTCAAAGAAAGGGTGCTTCTATAGAACCTTTCTCAAAGAAAGGGTGCTTCTATAGAACCTTCTCAAAGAAAGGGTGCTTCTATAGAACCTTTCTCAAAGAATGGGTGCTTCTATAGAACCTTTCTCAAAGAATGGGTGCTTCTATAGAACCTTTCTCAAAGAAAGGGTGCTTCTATAAAACCTTTCTCAAAGAAAGGGTGCTTCTATAGAACCTTTCTCAAAGGAAGGGTGCTTCTATAGAACCTTTCTCAAAGAAAGGGTGCTTCTATAGAACCTTTCTCAAAGAAAGGGTGCTTCTATAGAACCTTTCTCAAAGAAAGGGTGCTTCTATAGAACCTTTCTCAAAGGAAGGGTGCTTCTATAGAACCTTTCTCAAAGAAAGGGTGCTTCTATAGAACCTTTCTCAAAGAAAGGGTGCTTCTATAGAACCTTTCTCAAAGGAAGGGTGCTTCTATAGAACCTTTCTCAAAGAAAGGGTGCTTCTATAGAACCTTTCTCAAAGAAAGGGTGCTTCTATAGAACCTTTCTCAAAGAAAGGGTGCTTCTATAGAACCTTTCTCAAAGAATGGGTGCTTCTATAGAACCTTTCTCAAAGAAAGGGTGCTTCTATAAAACCTTTCTCAAAAAAAGGGTGCTTCTATAGAACCTTTCTCAAAGAAAGGGTGCTTCTATAGAACCTTTCTCAAAGAAAGGGTGCTTCTATAGAACCTTTCTCAAAGAATGGGTGCTTCTATAGAACCTTTCTCAAAGAATGGGTGCTTCTATAGAACCTTTCTCAAAGAAAGGGTGCTTCTATAAAACCTTTCTCAAAAAAAGGGTGCTTCTATAGAACCTTTCTCAAAGAAAGGGTGCTTCTATAGAACCTTTCTCAAAGAAAGGGTGCTTCTATAGAACCTTTCTCAAAGAAAGGGTGCTTCTATAGAACCTTTCTCAAAGAAAGGGTGCTTCTATAGAACCTTTCTCAAAGAAAGGGTGCTTCTATAGGACCTTTCTCAAAGAAAGGGTGCTTCTATAGAACCTTTCTCAAAGAAAGGGTGCTTCTATAGAACCTTTCTCAAAGAAAGGGTGCTTCTATAGAACCTTTCTCAAAGAAAGGGTGCTTCTATAGAACCTTTCTCAAAGAAAGGGTGCTTCTATAGAACCTTTCTCAAAGAAAGGGTGCTTCTATAGAATCTTTCTCAAAGAAAGGGTGCTTCTATAGAACCTTTCTCAAAGAAAGGGTGCTTCTATAGAACCTTTCTCAAAGAAAGGGTGCTTCTATAGAACCCTTCTCAAAGAAAGGGTGCTTCTATAGAACCTTTCTCAAAGAAAGGGTGCTTCTATAGAACCTTTCTCAAAGAAAGGGTGTTTCAATAGAACCTTTCTAAAAGAAGGGGTGCTTCAATAGAACCTTTCTCAAAGAAAGGGTGCTTCAATAGAACCTTTCTCAAAGAAAGGGTGCTTCAATAGAACCTTTCTCAAAGAGAGGGTGCTTCTATAGAACCTTTCTCAAAGAAAGGGTGCTTCTATAGAACCTTTCTCAAAGAATGGGTGCTTCTATAGAACCTTTCTCAAAGAATGGGTGCTTCTATAGAACCTTTCTCAAAGAATGGGTGCTTCTATAGAACCTTTCTCAAAGAAAGGGTGCTTCTATAAAACCTTTCTCAAAGAAAGGGTGCTTCTATAGAACCTTTCTCAAAGAAAGGGTGCTTCTATAGAACCTTTCTCAAAGAAAGGGTGCTTCTATAGAACCTTTCTCAAAGAAAGGGTGCTTCTATAGAACCTTTCTCAAAGAAAGGGTGTTTCAATAGAACCTTTCTCAAAGAAAGGGTGCTTCAATAGAACCTTTCTCAAAGAGAGGGTGCTTCTATAGAACCTTTCTCAAAGAAAGGGTGCTTCTATAGAACCTTTCTCAAAGAATGGGTGCTTCTATAGAACCTTTCTCAAAGAATGGGTGCTTCTATAAAACCTTTCTCAAAAAAAGGGTGCTTCTATAGAACCTTTCTCAAAGAAAGGGTGCTTCTATAGAACCTTTCTCAAAGAAAGGGTGCTTCTATAGAACCTTTCTCAAAGAAAGGGTTCTTCTATAGAACCTTTCTCAAAGAAAGGGTGCTTCTATAGAACCTTTATCAAAGAAAGGGTGCTTCTATAGAACCTTTCTCAAAGAAAGGGTGCTTCTATAGAACCTTTCTCAAAGAAAGGGTGCTTCTATAGAACCTTTCTCAAAGAAAGGGTGCTTCTATAGAACCTTTCTCAAAGAAAGGGTGCTTCTATAGGACCTTTCTCAAAGAAAGGGTGCTTCTATAGAACCTTTCTCAAAGAAAGGGTGCTTCTATAGAACCTTTCTCAAAGAAAGGGTGCTTCTATAGAACCTTTCTCAAAGAAAGGGTGCTTCTATAGAACCTTTCTCAAAGAAAGGGTGCTTCTATAGAACCTTTCTCAAAGAAAGGGTGCTTCTATAGAATCTTTCTCAAAGAAAGGGTGCTTCTATAGAACCTTTCTCAAAGAAAGGGTGCTTCTATAGAACCTTTCTCAAAGAAAGGGTGCTTCTATAGAACCCTTCTCAAAGAAAGGGTGCTTCTATAGAACCTTTCTCAAAGAAAGGGTGCTTCTATAGAACCTTTCTCAAAGAAAGGGTGTTTCAATAGAACCTTTCTAAAAGAAGGGGTGCTTCAATAGAACCTTTCTCAAAGAAAGGGTGCTTCAATAGAACCTTTCTCAAAGAAAGGGTGCTTCAATAGAACCTTTCTCAAAGAGAGGGTGCTTCTATAGAACCTTTCTCAAAGAAAGGGTGCTTCTATAGAACCTTTCTCAAAGAATGGGTGCTTCTATAGAACCTTTCTCAAAGAATGGGTGCTTCTATAGAACCTTTCTCAAAGAAAGGGTGCTTCTATAAAACCTTTCTCAAAGAAAGGGTGCTTCTATAGAACCTTTCTCAAAGAAAGGGTGCTTCTATAGAACCTTTCTCAAAGAAAGGGTGCTTCTATAGAACCTTTCTCAAAGAAAGGGTGCTTCTATAGAACCTTTCTCAAAGAAAGGGTGTTTCAATAGAACCTTTCTCAAAGAAAGGGTGCTTCAATAGAACCTTTCTCAAAGAGAGGGTGCTTCTATAGAACCTTTCTCAAAGAAAGGGTGCTTCTATAGAACCTTTCTCAAAGAATGGGTGCTTCTATAGAACCTTTCTCAAAGAATGGGTGCTTCTATAAAACCTTTCTCAAAAAAAGGGTGCTTCTATAGAACCTTTCTCAAAGAAAGGGTGCTTCTATAGAACCTTTCTCAAAGAAAGGGTGCTTCTATAGAACCTTTCTCAAAGAAAGGGTTCTTCTATAGAACCTTTCTCAAAGAAAGGGTGCTTCTATAGAACCTTTATCAAAGAAAGGGTGCTTCTATAGAACCTTTCTCAAAGAAAGGGTGCTTCTATAGAACCTTTCTCAAAGAAAGGGTGCTTCTATAGAACCTTTCTCAAAGAAAGGGTGCTTCTATAGAACCTTTCTCAAAGAAAGGGTGCTTCTATAGAACCTTTCTCAAAGAAAGGGTGCTTCTATAGAACCTTTCTCAAAGAAAGGGTGCTTCTATAGAACCTTTCTCAAAGAAAGGGTGCTTCTATAGAACCTTTCTCAAAGAAAGGGTGCTTCTATAGAACCTTTCTCAAAGAAAGGGTGCTTCTATAGAACCTTTCTCAAAGAAAGGGTGCTTCTATAGAACCTTTCTCAAAGAAAGGGTGCTTCTATAGAACCTTTCTCAAAGAAAGGGTGCTTCTATAGAACCTTTCTTAAAGAAAGGGTGCTTCTATAGAACCTTTTCTTAAGAAAGGGTGCTTCTATAGAACCTTTCTCAAAGAAAGGGTGCTTCTATAGAACCGTTCTCAAAGAAAGGGTGCTTCTATAGAACCTTTCTCAAAGAAAGGGTGCTTCTATAGAACCTTTCTCAAAGAAAGGGTGTTTCAATAGAACCTTTCTAAAAGAAGGGGTGCTTCAATAGAACCTTTCTCAAAGAAAGGGTGCTTCAATAGAACCTTTCTCAAAGAAAGGGTGCTTCAATAGAACCTATCTCAAAGAGAGGGTGCTTCTATTAGAACCTTTCTCAAAGAAAGGGTGCTTCTATAGAACCTTTCTCAAAGAAAGGGTGCTTCTATAGAACCTTTCTCAAAGAAAGGGTGCTTCTATAGAACCTTTCTCAAAGAAAGGGTGCTTCTATAGAACCTTTCTCAAAGAAAGGGTGCTTCTATAGAACCTTTCTCAAAGAAAGGGTGCTTCTATAGAACCTTTCTCAAAGAAAGGGTGCTTCTATAGAACCTTTCTCAAAGAAAGGGTGCTTCTATAGAACCTTTCTCAAAGAAAGGGTGCTTCTATAGAACCTTTCTCAAAGAAAGGGTGCTTCTATAGAACCTTTCTCAAAGAAAGGGTGCTTCTATAGAACCTTTCTCAAAGAAAGGGTGCTTCTATAGAACCTTTCTGAAGGAAAGGGTGCTTCTATAGAACCTTTCTGAAGGAAAGGGTGCTTCTATAGAACCTTTCTGAAGGAAAGGGTGCTTCTATAGAACCTTTCTGAAGGAAAGGGTGCTTCTATAGAACCTTTCTGAAGGAAAGGGTGCTTCTATAGAACCTTTCTGAAGGAAAGGGTGCTTCTATAGAACCTTTCTGAAGGAAAGGGTGCTTCTATAGAACCTTTCTGAAGGAAAGGGTGCTTCTATAGAACCTTTCTGAAGGAAAGGGTGCTTCTATAGAACCTTTCTGAAGGAAAGGGTGCTTCTATAGAACCTTTCTGAAGGAAAGGGTGCTTCTATAGAACCTTTCTGAAGGAAAGGGTGCTTCTATAGAACTTTTCTGAAGGAAAGGGTGCTTCTATAGAACCTTTCTGAAGGAAAGGGTGCTTCTATAGAACCTTTCTGAAGGAAAGGGTGCTTCTATAGAACCTTTCTGAAGGAAAGGGTGCTTCTATAGAACCTTTCTGAAGGAAAAGGGTGCTTCTATAGAACCTTTCTGAAGGAAAGGGTGCTTCTATAGAACCTTTCTGAAGGAAAGGGTGCTTCTATAGAACCTTTCTGAAGGAAAGGGTGCTTCTATAGAACCTTTCTGAAGGAAAGGGTGCTTCTATAGAACCTTTCTGAAGGAAAGGGTGCTTCTATAGAACCTTTCTGAAGGAAAGGGTGCTTCTATAGAACCTTTCTGAAGGAAAGGGTGCTTCTATAGAACCTTTCTGAAGGAAAGGGTGCTTCTATAGAACCTTTCTGAAGGAAAGGGTGCTTCTATAGAACCTTTCTGAAGGAAAGGGTGCTTCTATAGAACCTTTCTGAAGGAAAGGGTGCTTCTATAGAACCTTTCTGAAGGAAAAGGGTGCTTCTATAGAACCTTTCTGAAGGAAAGGGTGCTTCTATAGAACCTTTCTGAAGGAAAGGGTGCTTCTATAGAACCTTTCTGAAGGAAAGGGTGCTTCTATAGAACCTTTCTGAAGGAAAGGGTGCTTCTATAGAACCTTTCTGAAGGAAAGGGTGCTTCTATAGAACCTTTCTGAAGGAAAGGGTGCTTCTATAGAACCTTTCTGAAGGAAAGGGTGCTTCTATAGAACCTTTCTGAAGGAAAGGGTGCTTCTATAGAACCTTTCTGAAGGAAAGGGTGCTTCTATAGAACCTTTCTGAAGGAAAGGGTGCTTCTATAGAACCTTTCTGAAGGAAAGGGTGCATCTATAGAACCTGCATCTATAGAACCTGCATCTATAGAACCTTTCTGAAGGAAAGGGTGCATCTATAGAACCTGCATCTATAGAACCTGCATCTATAGAACCTTTCTGAAGGAAAGGGTGCATCTATAGAACCTGCATCTATAGAACCTTTCTGAAGGAATGGGTGCATCTATAGAACCTTTCTGAAGGAAAGGGTGCATCTATAGAACCTTTCTGGAGGAAAGGGTGCATCTATAGAACCTTTCTAAAGGAAATGGTACATCTATAGAACCTTTCTGAAGGAAAGGGTGGCATCTATAGAACCTTTCTGAAGGAAAGGGTGCATCTATAGAACCTTTCTGAAGGAAAGGGTGCATCTATAGAACCTTTCTGAAGGAAACGGTGCATCTATAGAACCTTTCTGAAGGAAAGGGTGCATCTATAGAACCTTTCTGAAGGAAAGGGTGCATCTATAGAACCTTTCTGAAGGAAAGGGTGCATCTATAGAACCTTTCTGAAGGAAAGGGTGCATCTATAGAACCTTTCTGAAGGAAAGGGTGCATCTATAGAACCTTTCTGAAGGAAAGGGTGCATCTATAGAACCTTTCTGAAGGAAAGGGTGCATCTATAGAATCTTTCTGAAGGAAAGGGTGCATCTATAGAACATTTCTGAAGGAAAGGGTGCATCTATAGAATCTTTCTGAAGGAAAGGGTGCATCTGTAGAACCTTTTTGAAGGAAAGGGTGCTTCTATAGAACCTTTCTCAAAGAAAGGGTGCTTCAATAGAACCTTTCTCAAAGAGAGGGTGCTTCTATAGAACCTTTCTCAAAGAAAGGGTGCTTCTATAGAACCTTTCTCAAAGAAAGGGTGCTTCTATAGAACCTTTCTCAAAGAAAGGGTGCTTCTATAGAAACCTTTCTCAAAGAAAGGGTGCTTCTATAGAACCTTTCTCAAAGAAAGGGTGCTTCTATAGAACCTTTCTCAAAGAAAGGGTGCTTCTATAGAACCTTTCTCAAAGAAAGGGTGCTTCTATAGAACCTTTCTCAAAGAAAGGTGCTTCTATAGAACCTTTCTCAAAGAAAGGGTGCTTCTATAGAACCTTTCTCAAAGAAAGGGTGCTTCTATAGAACCTTTCTCAAAGAAAGGGTGCTTCTATAGAACCTTTCTCAAAGAAAGGGTGCTTCTATAGAACCTTTCTCAAAGAAAGGGTGCTTCTATAGAACCTTTCTCAAAGAAAGGGTGCTTCTATAGAACCTTTCTCAAAGAAAGGGTGCTTCTATAGAACCTTTCTCAAAGAAAGGGTGCTTCTATAGAACCTTTCTCAAAGAAAGGGTGCTTCTATAGAACCTTTCTCAAAGAAAGGGTGCTTCTATAGAACCTTTCTCAAAGAAAGGGTGCTTCTATAGAACCTTTCTCAAAGAAAGGGTGCTTCTATAGAACCTTTCTCAAAGAAAGGGTGCTTCTATAGAACCTTTCTCAAAGAAAGGGTGCTTCTATAGAACCTTTCTCAAGGAAAGGGTGCTTCTATAGAACCTTTCTCAAAGAAAGGGTGCTTCTATAGAACCTTTCTGAAAGGAAAGGGTGCTTCTATAGAACCTTTCTGAAAGGAAAGGGTGCTTCTATAGAACCTTTCTGAAAGGAAAGGGTGCTTCTATAGAACCTTTCTGAAGGAAAGGGTGCTTCTATAGAACCTTTCTGAAAGGAAAGGGTGCTTCTATAGAACCTTTCTGAAGGAAAGGGTGCTTCTATAGAACCTTTCTGAAGGAAAGGGTGCTTCTATAGAACCTTTCTGAAGGAAAGGGTGCTTCTATAGAACCTTTCTGAAGGAAAGGGTGCTTCTATAGAACCTTTCTGAAGGAAAGGGTGCTTCTATAGAACCTTTCTGAAGGAAAGGGTGCTTCTATAGAACCTTTCTGAAGGAAAGGGTGCTTCTATAGAACCTTTCTGAAGGAAAGGGTGCTTCTATAGAACCTTTCTGAAGGAAAGGGTGCTTCTATAGAACCTTTCTGAAGGAAAGGGTGCTTCTATAGAACCTTTCTGAAGGAAAGGGTGCTTCTATAGAACCTTTCTGAAGGAAAGGGTGCTTCTATAGAACCTTTCTGAAGGAAAGGGTGCTTCTATAGAACCTTTCTGAAGGAAAGGGTGCTTCTATAGAACCTTTCTGAAGGAAAGGGTGCTTCTATAGAACCTTTCTGAAGGAAAGGGTGCTTCTATAGAACCTTTCTGAAGGAAAGGGTGCTTCTATAGAACCTTTCTGAAGGAAAGGGTGCTTCTATAGAACCTTTCTGAAGGAAAGGGTGCTTCTATAGAACCTTTCTGAAGGAAAGGGTGCTTCTATAGAACCTTTCTGAAGGAAAGGGTGCTTCTATAGAACCTTTCTGAAGGAAAGGGTGCTTCTATAGAACCTTTCTGAAGGAAAGGGTGCTTCTATAGAACCTTTCTGAAGGAAAGGGTGCTTCTATAGAACCTTTCTGAAGGAAAGGGTGCTTCTATAGAACCTTTCTGAAGAAAGGGTGCTCTATAAGAACCTTTCTGAAGGAAAGGGTGCTTCTATAGAACATAGAACCTTTCTGAAGGAAAGGGTGCTTCTATAGAACCTTTCTGAAGGAAAGGGTGCTTCTATAGAACCTTTCTGAAGGAAAGGGTGCTTCTATAGAACCTTTCTGAAGGAAAGGGTGCATCTATAGAACCTTTCTGAAGGAAAGGGTGCATCTATAGAACCTTTCTGAAGGAAAGGGTGCATCTATAGAACCTTTCTGAAGGAAAGGGTGCATCTATAGAACCTTTCTGAGGAAAGGGTGCATCTATAGAACCTTTCTGAAGGAAAGGGTGCATCTATAGAACCTTTCTGAAGGAAAGGGTGCATCTATAGAACCTTTCTGAAGGAAAGGGTGCATCTATAGAACCTTTCTGAAGGAAAGGGTGCATCTATAGAACCTGCATCTATAGAACCTGCATCTATAGAACCTTTCTGAAGGAAAGGGTGCATCTATAGAACCTGCATCTATAGAACCTTTCTGAAGGAATGGGTGCATCTATAGAACCTTTCTGAAGGAAAGGGTGCATCTATAGAACCTTTCTGGAGGAAAGGGTGCATCTATAGAACCTTTCTGGAGGAAAGGGTGCATCTATAGAACCTTTCTGAAGGAAAGGGTGCATCTATAGAACCTTTCTGAAGGAAAGGGTGCATCTATAGAACCTTTCTGAAGGAAAGGGTGGATCTATAGAACCTTTCTGAAGGAAAGGGTGCATCTATAGAACCTTTCTGAAGGAAAGGGTGCATCTATAGAACCTTTCTGAAGGAAAGGGTGCATCTATAGAACCTTTCTGAAGGAAAGGGTGCATCTATAGAACCTTTCTGAAGGAAAGGGTGCATCTATAGAACCTTTCTGAAGGAAAGGGTGCACCTATAGAACCTTTCTGAAGGAAAGGGTGCATCTATAGAACCTTTCTGAAGGAAAGGGTGCATCTATAGAACCTTTCTGAAGGAAAGGGTGCATCTAATAGAACCTTTCTGAAGGAAAGGGTGCATCTATAGAACCTTTCTGAAGGAAAGGGTGCATCTATAGAATCTTTCTGAAGGAAAGGGTGCATCTATAGAACTTTTCTGAAGGAAAGGGTGCATCTATAGAATCTTTCTGAAGGAAAGGGTGCATCTATAGAAACCTTTCTGAAGGAAAGGTGCATCTATAGAATCTTTCTGAAGGAAAGGGTGCATCTGTAGAACCTTTTTGAAGGAAAGGGTGCTTCTATAGAACCTTTCTCAAAGAAAGGGTGCTTCTATAGAACCTTTCTCAAAGAAAGGGTGCTTCTATAGAACCTTTCTCAAAGAAAGGGTGCTTCTATAGAACATTTCTCAAAGAAAGGGTGCTTCTATAGAACCTTTCTTAAAGAAAGGGTGCTTCTATAGATCCTTTCTCAAAGAAAGGGTGCTTCTATAGAACCTTTCTCAAAGAAAGGGTGCTTCTATAGAACCTTTCTCAAAGAAAGGGTGTTTTTATAGAACCTTTTTTAAATAAAGGGTGTTTTTATAGAACCTTTCTCAAAGAAAGGGTGCTTCTAAAGAACCTTTCTCAAAGAAAGGGTGCTTCTATAGAACCTTTCTCAAAGAAAGGGTGTTTTTATAGAACCTTTCCCAAAGAAGGAGTTCTTCTATAGACCCTTTATAAAAGAATGGGTGCTTCTTTAGAATCTTTCTCAAAGAAAGGGTGCTTCTATAGAACCTTTCTAAAGAAAAGGGTGCTTCTATAGAACCTTTCTGAAGGAAAGGGTGCTTCTATAGAACCTTTCTGAAGGAAAGGGTGCTTCTATAGAACCTTTCTGAAGGAAAGGGTGCTTCTATAGAACCTTTCTGAAGGAAAGGGTGCTTCTATAGAACCTTTCTGAAGGAAAGGGTGCTTCTATAGAACCTTTCTGAAGGAAAGGGTGCTTCTATAGAACCTTTCTGAAGGAAAGGGTGCTTCTATAGAACCTTTCTGAAGGAAAGGGTGCTTCTATAGAACTTTTCTGAAGGAAAGGGTGCTTCTATAGAACCTTTCTGAAGGAAAGGGTGCTTCTATAGAACCTTTCTGAAGGAAAGGGTGCTTCTATAGAACCTTTCTGAAGGAAAGGGTGCTTCTATAGAACCTTTCTGAAGGAAAGGGTGCTTCTATAGAACCTTTCTGAAGGAAAGGGTGCTTCTATAGAACCTTTCTGAAGGAAAGGGTGCTTCTATAGAACCTTTCTGAAGGAAAGGGTGCTTCTATAGAACCTTTCTGAAGGAAAGGGTGCTTCTATAGAACCTTTCTGAAGGAAAGGGTGCTTCTATAGAACCTTTCTGAAGGAAAGGGTGCTTCTATAGAACCTTTCTGAAGGAAAGGGTGCTTCTATAGAACCTTTTTGAAGGAAAGGGTGCTTCTATTGAACCTTTCTGAAGGAAAGGGTGCTTCTATAGAACCTTTCTGAAGGAAAGGGTGCTTCTATAGAACCTTTCTGAAGGAAAGGGTGCTTCTATAGAACCTTTCTGAAGGAAAGGGTGCTTCTATAGAACCTTTCTGAAGGAAAGGGTGCTTCTATAGAACCTTTCTGAAGGAAAGGGTGCTTCTATAGAACCTTTCTGAAGGAAAGGGTGCTTCTATAGAACCTTTCTGAAGGAAAGGGTGCTTCTATAGAACCTTTCTGAAGGAAAGGGTGCTTCTATAGAACCTTTCTGAAGGAAAGGGTGCTTCTATAGAACCTTTCTGAAGGAAAGGGTGCTTCTATAGAACCTTTCTGAAGGAAAGGGTGCTTCTATAGAACCTTTCTGAAGGAAAGGGTGCTTCTATAGAACCTTTCTGAAGGAAAGGGTGCTTCTATAGAACCTTTCTGAAGGAAAGGGTGCTTCTATAGAACCTTTCTGAAGGAAAGGGTGCATCTATAGAACCTTTCTGAAGGAAAGGGTGCATCTATAGAACCTTTCTGAAGGAAAGGGTGCATCTATAGAACCTTTCTGAAGGAAAGGGTGCATCTATAGAACCTTTCTGAAGGAAAGGGTGCATCTATAGAACCTTTCTGAAGGAAAGGGTGCATCTATAGAACCTTTCTGAAGGAAAGGGTGCATCTATAGAACCTGCATCTATAGAACCTGCATCTATAGAACCTTTCTGAAGGAAAGGGTGCATCTATAGAACCTGCATCTATAGAACCTTTCTGAAGGAATGGGTGCATCTATAGAACCTTTCTGAAGGAAAGGGTGCATCTATAGAACCTTTCTGGAGGAAAGGGTGCATCTATAGAACCTTTCTAAAGGAAATGGTACATCTATAGAACCTTTCTGAAGGAAAGGGTGGATCTATAGAACCTTTCTGAAGGAAAGGGTGCATCTATAGAACCTTTCTGAAGGAAAGGGTGCATCTATAGAACCTTTCTGAAGGAAAGGGTGCATCTATAGAACCTTTCTGAAGGAAAGGGTGCATCTATAGAACCTTTCTGAAGGAAAGGGTGCATCTATAGAACCTTTCTGAAGGAAAGGGTGCATCTATAGAACCTTTCTGAAGGAAAGGGTGCATCTATAGAACCTTTCTGAAGGAAAGGGTGCATCTATAGAATCTTTCTGAAGGAAAGGGTGCATCTATAGAACCTTTCTGAAGGAAAGGGTGCATCTATAGAATCTTTCTGAAGGAAAGGGTGCATCTATAGAACCTTTCTGAAGGAAATGGTGCATCTATAGAATCTTTCTGAAGGAAAGGGTGCATCTGTAGAACCTTTTTGAAGGAAAGGGTGCTTCTATAGAACCTTTCTCAAAGAAAGGGTGCTTCTATAGAACCTTTCTCAAAGAAAGGGTGCTTCTATAGAACCTTTCTCAAAGAAAGGGTGCTTCTATAGAACCTTTCTTAAAGAAAGGGTGCTTCTATAGATCCTTTCTCAAAGAAAGGGTGCTTCTATAGAACCTTTCTCAAAGAAAGGGTGCTTCTATAGAACCTTTCTCAAAGAAAGGGTGTTTTTATAGAACCTTTTTTAAATAAAGGGTGTTTTTATAGAACCTTTCTCAAAGAAAGGGTGCTTCTAAAGAACCTTTCTCAAAGAAAGGGTGCTTCTATAGAACCTTTCTCAAAGAAAGGGTGTTTTTATAGAACCTTTCCCAAAGAAGGAGTTCTTCTATAGACCCTTTATAAAAGAATGGGTGCTTCTTTAGAATCTTTCTCAAAGAAAGGGTGCTTCTATAGAACCTTTCTAAAGAAAAGGGTGTTCTATAGTCCCTTTCTGAAAGAAAGGGGTTTCTATAGACCCCTTCTAAAAGAAAGGGTGCTTCTATAGAACCTTTCTAAAGAAAAGGGTGTTCTATAGTCCCTTTCTGAAAGAAAGGGGTTTCTATAGACCCCTTCTAAAAGAAAGGGTGTTTCTATAGACCCTTTCTAAAAGAAATGTTGCTTCGATAGACCCTTTCTAAAAGAAAGGGTGCTTCGATCTATAGACCCTTTCCAAAAGAAAGGGTGTTTCTATAGACCCTTTCTAAAAGAAAGGGTGCTTCGATCTATAGACCCTTTCCAAAAGAAAGGGTGCTTCGATCTATAGACCCTTTCCAAAAGAAATGGTACTTCGATCTGTAGAACCTTTCTAAAGAAAAGAGTGTTCTATAATCCCTTTCTGAAAGAAAGGGGTTTCTGTAGACCCCTTCTAAAAGAAAAGGTGTTTCTATAGACCCTTTCTAAAAGAAAGGTTGCTTCTATAGACCCGTTTCTAAAATAAAGGTTGCTTCGATAGACCCTTTATAAAAGAAAGGGAGCTTCGACAGACCTTTTCTTAAAGAAATGGTGCTTCGATAGAACCATTCTTACTTGATATCATAAGAAAACCCGCTGCCCTTGTGTCCTATAAGAGGACCACCCTGTAAAAAATATATCCTGTTACCCGTTAAAGGACTTACCCTGAAAATCTCCTGCTCTTTTATACCAGGACCATATTCGTCCTTTAATAGTTTCCTTATTACAATTTTAATATCCTTTAACATTTCAAGCAAAACATTGTTGCTTTGATTTAAATATTCCTGCCACTATTCATTTTATGTTCGCACACACACAAATACACACACACATGAACACACAGCCAATATCATTTGTTTTAATGTTTTAGTATGCGTTGCATCGACTTGCCATCATTTGCATCTGATGACAGCTGTATTAGGAGGAACGAGAGAGAGAGAGAGCGTAGAGAAGATGCGAAGCTCACGGCTTTACATCTGTCTTCAGTGCTGGCTGGAGGATATTGGATATCATCGGCATGATTGGAAATGAGGAAACAGATGATGATGTTGTTGTTGTTGTTGCACGCGATAATGGGGTAACACATTGACATTAAATGAATTATTCTCACACCATAGGAGGTAATATGTTAAAGAGGATGCAGCACATGGCGTTTCTTGTAAAGAAACAACAAAAAACAAACATACAGACATCTGAAGTAAGAAATTGAAAAGCAAGAAAAAAGTTCCAAGGAAACCATGTGTTAGACAAGCTGAAGGAACGAACAGGTGCCAGTAGATTGTTGCGGAACAACAGCGATATTTATATTTTATGAGTAAACTGGAAAATGAGTTTTCTTTTTCTTCTTGCTGTGCATGAAATGACATGATAAAGAATACAAAAAAAATGTTTTATATTTGACAAACGCATGTCAAATATGTATAAATAGTTAACAGCTCACTTTGTCCTTATGATTATTTTTACATTTCAAAGCGTTTTTTGTGTTTTTTGTTGTTCTTCTTTTTGCATATTAAATGGGGGGAGGGGGGCTAATTGTATTCCATTTGTTTGGAAATTTGCTTTTACTTGCTTCTCCACCTTAAAAATGGGTTTGAATACGACAGAAATCGTTTTCCAAATATATGCTCATCGATGTCATAAAAACCAGAAACACCAACAACGTGTTCTTTGTCGTGTATTGTTAAGCTTGTTGGGGATTTGCACTTTTGAGTAAACTTTTTTGTTCCCACATCGAAGCAGATAAAGAAGAATAAAGAGAGAATCATAAACATCCAAAACAGAAATTCCCATGAAAATGTAGTTTCAATTTTAGGAAGGAGAAAGGAAGGACGTTGTGAACGGGGTAATACAAGAGAAAGGATAAATGACAGTTCAATATGGTATTTTTTTCTCGGGCCATGCATGGATGTGTTGATTTGCCTGCTTGGTTGTCTGTCTTCTTGGATTGTACGATACTGCATTCAATTTTAGATAAATATTTTGTAGACTACAATGAGGCCTACATACAAGTAGGGCTTCTATAGACCCTTTTTGGAAGAAATTGGGTATAGAAGACCCTTTCTAAAAGGGAGGGTGCTTTAGAAAAGTGTCAATAACTTAGTAATTCTTCGTCCCTAACATCTATTAGACTGTATATATTTTAATTTTATTTGTATACCCGTGTTGCTTGTACACCTAATACCTGATCTTATAAACGTTTTGTGCAACCTGGTCATAAAAAAGAATTATTTGTCATTGCATGACTACGTGTCATGCATGGGAACACGTATGAACTTTGTTAAAATTTCCCTAATTGAGTTCAATTTTAAATCAAATTTTCTCAAACATGCAGGATGATGAAGTAGTATTGTGTGCAAAAAAGGAATATTTATTCATACGGTAGCGTATTAGTTATATAAAGACAATTTTAAAGTGAAATGTTGCTCATACGCATCGATGACAAAGGACAAATGCTTTTTGCATCAAGAGATATACATATGTACATACATGTGTATGTATAAATAAATGTCACCGTGGCAGCTCTCTGGGGCACAATAATGAGGAACTTAATCCTGATTTTCCATACTTTAAAGAGAAGATGATTTGGTCTTCTATAAGAACCAAAGGTTTTCGGTTAATTCATTGGAAGAATTTCTGTTTTTTCCATTACACCTTCTCACCTTTTCAAAGAAGACAATCTGACCCTTATTAAAAATACGTTCCGCCATTTTATAAAAGAAGATTCAGGTCATCAATGTGTGGATCGCCTACTCGTTTTCCAATTGAAAACCTAGTCTTTGAAAAGAGTAATCTGTTCATAATTTCTAAAAGCATGCTTCTCAAAAAACAAGAGATGACTTTTCGGACTTCTAGCAAAATCTCCAAAAAAAATTCAGATTATCAGCTTGTGGTTTCCTGTCCGAAAACAGCCGACTTACCTGTATAAAAAAACTTTGTGTTCTACAAGACAATGTGTTCTCTAATGAAAACAAGTAAAAAAGTGTCAGTCGGCTTGCCGACAGATATATACCCTCAACCAATGTGAAGTGAAACTTTCACCTACGGACAGATCGAATGTATTTAAGGCCTCTTCAGAATATTGTGGCACTTTTTGGACATTTGAACTTGCCGACAAAAATGTGGATTAGGAATTTACTGCACTAAGACACAAATGTTGAACTTTTGTAGGGCAGGTACCCGTAGAAAGGACCGATGTGGACCATTTTAGAAGTTAAACTAAATTTTGACAAAATATTAGGAGATCCAAAATTTGGACCAAATTGGTTGCCCCATTCAAGTGATATCGTCGTAGCATTTTAGTTACATTTTTTAAATATTGGGGAGAAGTACCTGAAGTTGTGGACCGGTATTGCCCCATGAAACTAAGTTTGGATATAATATGACGAAGACCAAATGCTGGACCAAATCGGTTGAACAGTTCGAGAGCTATCGTGCTCTCCGTCCGCCACATATGGTGACATAGGGGTTTTTACACCTTTCGGGCTGTTTTCCCAAGAAATATGGACTTGCACCTGAAAAAACTTTTACCGTCTTAATGGAGGCAGCGAAAAAATCAAAGTGATTCGAGAGCAGGTCTTTAAGTGAACTTATCCGAAATTGTGTGTGAGAGGTACCAGAAGGAGTGGACCGATTGAGTCCATATTGGAAACTCATCTAAGTCTGGTAGAAATTTTACCATGGGCAAAGTATGGATCAAATCGGTTACTTCCTTCAAGAGTTATCGTGCGCACAAAATTTCCGAACATTTTCGAACTTTTGTGGGGGAGGTACCGGAAGGAGTGGACCGATATAGCCCATCTTCGAACTTAAACTAAGTTTGGACAAAATATTACGAAAGCCAAATTTTGGATCGAATCGGTTGACCCGTTCGAGAGTTATCGTGCGCTCCAGCCAGCCAGACAGACGGACGGACATTGCTCAATCGACTCCAAATTGTCTGAAACACATTTCGTCCAAACATACATGGGGTCTAAAACCATTATTTCGATGAGGCACATTTTGCCCGTATGAAAGTGTATATACCCTCGTTAGCATAAATGCTGAGGGTATAATCAGTTCGTCCCCTAAAATTAAAGAATACATCCCTGTCTTCTAAAGGAAAACATTCTTGAGCTAGAAAAACTCTGTGGTTTTCTATAGGAAGACGTTCTGGTTTTCTGTTGGAATATCATCAGGTCTTCGGACCTTTTGGTATTCTTTAAAAATAACTAAAAGTATTCCGGTCGTCCATAGAAAGTTTTCTGGTCCCCTACTGGAAGACATTCAAATCTCCCATTTGAAGACCTTTTTATATTACTTCTGTTCTTCTGTTGGAGGAACTTTCAATCTTCCTTTTGGCTTTCTATAGGCCAACCTTCTTGTGTTCTGTATAAAGACCTTACGACTTCTATAAAAAGACTTACTGGTCTTCGAAAGAAGAAGACCTTCTTGTCTTCTATAATAAGACTTATATAAGAGGATCTTTCGGTCTTCGAGAAGGAAAACAATTATGACTCCAATACACAAAAAAAATTTTAGACATTTGAAAAAAAAAAAAAATTCAAAGATTCAATCAAAAATTTATCGATTTTGCGGCCATAAAAAAATGGTCATATTGACAAGACTCGATAAAATTATTTGATCACAAAGTAAAAATACAACCGATAAAATATTTCACATATTGACAAAAATATTTATAAAAATATTCCACATTGTGCTTGAAAAAAATATTTTCTTGATGAAAAAAATTGTATAAAAAATCGATAAATATTTTAGTCAATATGTGAAATATTTTATCAGTTGTATTATTACATTGTGATCAAATAATTTTATCGAATTTCGTCAATATGACAATTTTTTTTATCGCCGCAAAATCGATAAATTTCTGATTTTTTCCTTTGTACGAGACCTTTAAGTCTTTCTATAGAAGACCTTCAGGTATTCGAAAATAATGAGCTTCTGGTTTCCTATAGGAGGTCTTCCCGTATTCTATAGGAAGGTTTTCTGGAAGAAATTCAGAGGCCTAATTACGACATTCGATTCGATCGAATATTTGCTCGAGAATGAAAAAATCAAACTATGGTCCTTCCCGTCCATTGCACCCACTGCTATCCAAAGGGTCCGTAGAATCACCCTTTTTATCCTAAGAGTCCTTAGAAGCACCCTTTGTTATCCATAGGGTCCTTAGAATCAACCTTTGTTATTCAAAGGGTCCTTAGAAGCACCCTTTCTCTTGGAAAGGGTCTTTAGAAGCACGCTTGAGTATCCAAAGAGTCCTTAGAAGCACCCTATCTTTTGGAAAGGGTCCTGAGATGCACCCTTTGTTATCCAAAGGGTCCTTAGATGCACCCTTTGTTATCCAAAGGGTCCTTAGAAGCACCCTTTTTTATCCAAATGGTCCTCAGAAGCGCCCTTTGTTATTCAAAGGGTCCTTTGAAACAATTTTTGGTATCCAAAGGGCCCTTTGAAGCACCGTTTGTTATCCAAAGAGTCCTTAGAAGCCCCTTTGTTATCCGAAAGGTCCGAAGAAGCACCCTTTGTTATCCAAAGGGACTTTAGAATCACCCTTTCTCTTGGAAAGGGTCTTTAGAAGCATTTTTTGGTATCCAAAGAGTCCTTAGAAACACCCTTTCTTTTGAAAAGGGTCCTTAGATGCACTCTTTGTTATCCAAAAGGTCCTTAGAAGCACCTTTTGTTATCCATGGGGTCCTTAGATGCACCCTTTGTTATCGAAAGGGTCCTCAGGCCTTCGTCGGGAAAGCAGACCATCTTGTTTTTATAGGAGGACTTACCGCACTTCTGTAGGACGACATACCTGTCTTCTTGGTAACACATTCAGGTCTTCTATAGGAAAATGTTCTGGCCTCTATAGAAAGACCTTTAAGTTTTCTATAGGAGGAACTTCAGTCTTCGACAAGAGAAGACTTTCTTGTCCTTCATAGGGGACTTGACACTCTTCTGTAGGAAGACCTTCTGATCTACTATAGGAGGATCTTGCGGTCTTCTATACGACGTTTTTCTGTCTCTGTAGGAAGAACGTAAGATCTTCTATAGAAAGACTTTAAGTCTTCTACAGGAAGACCTTCAGGTCTTCAAGACAGAAGACCTTCTTTTCTTTTATAGGACGACCTAAAGGTCTTCTGTAGGAAGACCTTCTGGTCTTTTATGGGAAAGAAGGAAATTCCTGTCTTCTATAGGAAATCCTGCCCGTCTTTAATATGAGGTCTTATGTAGGAAGACCTTCTGCTCTTTTATACGGAGACATTTTAGTATTCTATAGGAAGACCTTCAGGTCTGCTGTAGGTATACATTCTAATCTTCTATAGAGAAACCAATGGGAAGATAAACCAGGAGAAAGCTTTGCTATAGGAGAGCCTTCTGGTCTTCGATATAAAGATCTACAGGTATTCTATAGAAGAGCTTCATGCTTTCTTCTATAGGAAGAACTTCAGGTCTCCGAGATTGAAGACCTTCTTATCTTCTATAGAAGGGCCTTCCGGTCTTCTACAGGAAATTTTTCAGGCCTCTATAGGAAGAACTTGGGGTCTTCTATAGAAAGACATTTTAGTCTTCTATAAGTAGGTGGACTTTCACGTACTCGAGAAAGAAGATCCTTTTGTCCTTTATGTTAGGACCTACGGTTTTCTGTAGGAAGACCTTAAGGTCTTCTAGAAGGAAGAAGGTCTTCTATAGGCAGACCTTCAGGTTTTCGAGAGGAAAGATCGTTTTGTCTTTTATAGGAGGACCTTCCGGTCTTCTGGAGGGAGATATTAAGGCCTTCTATAGGAAGAAGGTCTTGGAAAAGGAAGATCTGGTGGTCTTTTATAGGGGGACCTACAGGTCTTCGTTAGGAAGACCTTCAGGTCTTCGAGAAGAAAGATGGAAATATATAGATGAAAGATCTCTAGGTGTTCGAGATGGAAGACCATCAGATCACCTAAAGGAGAAAAAGTCTTCTATAGGAAGACCTTCTGTAGTGGAATTCTGTAACTCATTTTTTGAGTTACCGACAAATGTCGGTAACATTAAAAGGCAACATAATCAATGAATAATTTAAATAAATTGTGACAGCACTCTTGATATCAGTAGAACTTAACGACTAATACATTTTGGTCGATATCTTAATGAACAGTTTCGTTTCGTCAGGAATAATTTAATTTTACAGATTTTTTTCGGTTACTCGAGGAATGAGTTACAGAATTCCTCTACAGGTCTCCTTTAGGAAAACCAGAAGACTTTCAGGTCTTTCAAAAGGATGACCTGCTGGTTTTTTTTATGGGATCTACTTTTTTCCGGTCTTGTATAGAAAAACTTCCGGATGGCCGGAAAGACTTCTTGTTTTAGAAGATCTTCTGATCCAGTTTGAGGAAATCTTTGTGCTTCCTGCCTGATGTCGTTCTGGAGTTTTATACGAAAATTATTTAATTATATGAAAGATGAAGGTTGTCTGTAAATAGAGCCTGATTTTACAAAGGTGTAATATCCTTTCTTCGAAAAAATCAATGAGTGCACCCCGATTATATATTTAGCTCAAAAATATCAGACCAGTAGGCTATGTAAGGCTGAAATACTCAGAAAATATCGCCTGCATTACGCTGAGCCGATTTTGCGATCGTGTTTATTCAGGGTTCAAAGGAATTTCTTTACACCACGGTGATACCTATACTCTGTAATGTATTATTCTTCAGTCCGTTTGCAGATATTTTAATTTCATTCCAGCTACGTCTTATTAGATTTCTTACACATGATCATATTTATTCCTTCTATCAATGGGAGTTTGACTAAACTATTTTACTTTACTTCAGTACCCATTTAGCTTGGCTAAGATACAGCTTCTTTAGATCTTCAGGGATTCAGAGAATTTAAAAACAGTCAAAGTTTATAGCGGAAGGCTTTTTAAATAAGTGTACTTTTCTTAGTAAAAAAGAAATTCCTTTAAAGTTGTAATCTGCCTGCAGTAACGGTTTCCCTAGCCACTCTCATAGTATTTATCCATATGAGCATATTATGATTTGTCTTCTCCTCACCCTAACCCTTCCCACTCTCCTTCTTCAAACTCCATGACACATAATTGTCGTTAAAGTAAATTCTTGTCGATACTCATTCATGTCAAACCAACAAGGACTTCATTAAGAGGATAAATGCATGCAAATATGTCTGTGGCTGCGTTTGTGTGTGTGCGTTTAAGGACATTTATCGATTAATAACCAACAATTGCACATATTACAACACATTACATATTACACACATTTATATTTATATTTATGTACGGATATAAGACATAAGTGCTGCTGTAGACCAACTTCTGTTGCTGCTGCATCTGCTGCCGTTACATGAACACCAGAAACCCACAATCCACAATGTTATGTTTTACAATAAAAAACATAATTTTTAAAAAATTATAATACCATTTATTTTTTAATGTTATTCTTTCGTAGTGCTTGGCAAAATTTTCGAACTTTATCGACATATGTATGAACCTGCTATGTATGTGGAGATTATCGATTGTGGAAAATAAAGATTAAATCGTTTATGGATATTTTTATATGTATGTCTTAATATGTTGCGTGAAGAACAAGGGAGTGAACTGAAAAAAAATATTTTAAAAAGTTCAAAATTGTTGCCAATGAAAATGTTTAAAAAAACAATTAAAACAGTAGGCAAAGCCGACTGAGATATACCCTCAGCATGTGTATATTGAAACACATTTTTCCAAAAAACGTATGTATTTAGGGGGTTTTAAAAATTTTGGATGTATGAACCGACAAAAATGTTGATTAGGATTTAAGATCAAAAGTTTTGAGGAGGAGATACTTAAAGGAAGGGATCGACATTGAACATTATGGAAGTTGATCTCCAGCCACTACATATGGTGCCATAGGGGGTTTTTGCACCCTTCGGGCTGTTTGATCAAGAAGTATGGACTTGCCCCTGAAAAAAAATTTACCATCGTAATTGAGGCAGCGAATGGAAGTTGCTTCGACAAAAATCACAGTGATTCGATTGCAGGTCTTAAAGTGAACTTATCCGAAATTTTGTGTGGGAGGTACCGGATGGAGTGGACAAATATAGTCTATATTTGAATCTGATCTATATCTGGTAGATATATTAGGATTTGTAAAGTATGGACCAATTCGGCCACTTCCTTCAAGAGTTACCGTACGAACAATTTTTCCGAACATTTTTGAAATTTTGTGTGGGAGGTACCTGAAGGAGTGGACCAATATGGCTTATCTTCGAACTTAAACTAAGTTTGGGCAAAATATTACGAATGCCAAATTTTGGATCGAATCGGTTGATCCGTTCGAGAGTTATCGTGCGCTCCAACCACCTCACACGGTGTGATAGGGGTTTTTTGCAACTTTCAGGCTATTTCTCAGGAAGTGTGTACTTGCCCCTGATGAAACTTGTACCGTCGTATGGGGGGCAGTGAATACAAGTTGCTGAAAAAAAATTCAAAGCCATTCGAGAACAGGTCCTAAACTAAAGTATGGACCAAATCGGTTACTCCCTTCAAGAGTTATCGTACGTACAAAATTTCCGAACATTTTCGAACTTTTGTGGAGAAGGTACCGGAAGGAGTGGACCTATATAACCCATCTTCAAACTTAAACTAAGTTTGGATAAAATATTACGAAAGCCAAATTTTGGATCGAATCGGTTGATCCGTTCGAGAGTTATCGTGCGCTCCAGCCAGACAGACAGACAGACGGACGGACATTGCTCAATCGACTTCAAATTGTCTGAAACACATTTCGTCCAAACATACTTGTGGTCTAAAACCGTTATTTCGATGAGGCACATTTTGCCCGTATGAAAGTGTATATACCCTCGTTAGCATAAATGCTGAGGGTATAAAAATTTTTAATTCAAGGCATGTTCTTAAATTTCACTTTTGCAAAACAAAAAATATAAATATAAATTTAGTTTGGCAGGTACCCGCAAGAGTGGACCGATATAGTCTATATTCGAACCTAATTACGAGGAAAAAATTGGACCTAAATTTGGACAAAATATTACGAGAACCAAGGTTTGGATCAAATCGGTTAATCCGTTCGCGAGTTATCGTAGGTACTGGTCAATCAGAAAGATGGGCAGACAGATGGGCGAATAGGTCTAAATCGAGTTCAAATTTTCTGAAACGCATTTCGTCCGATCGGCCTTCGATTAGCCTAAAGGCTGAGGATATAAAAACCGGCGAAAATTCACCTGATCGTATATAAGAATAATCTTCAACATCCTATGGTTATGAAATAAAAGTCTATAAGGGAACGATGTTTAGTCCTATCAAAGCTTTCCAAAGCTGAATCTTCTGTCAACTGAAGACCTATCTTTGGTCTATAGAAAAATATTCTGGCCCTCTGCTATTGTTGGTAATGCTATGTATGGTAATCTATTTCAGTGATTTGTGGTTTTTCTACAAAGGTCTTTGGTCTACGGAAGGCCCTTCAATGTCCTTCAGCCCGTAGAATAGAGTTCTATTGCCCTCGGTCTATAGAAGACCTTCTGAAGGTCTACGGTCTATAAAAGACATTTCGATTGCCTTTGGTTCCTAGAAGACATTCAACCTTTTGATGGGCCCTAGAAAACCTTTCAATGTTCTTTGGTTTTCAAAATCGTTGGTTCCTAAAATAGCTTTTTGTCGCTTTCGGTCAACAGATTACAGTTCGAGCGGCTTCGGTATTCAGAATATCTTTCTATGGTCTTTGGTCTACAGAAGATCTTTCGAACTATAAATGAATTGAATGCCGTCTTATAGCAGATTTGGAGGTAATTTTATAGAAGTCCTGGAGGTCTAACTCTCATAGATGATCTTGAGGTTTTCTTGTAGAAGAAGGTCTTCTATTATAAGACCTTGGGGTCTTCTTATGGAAGTTAGTTATACAGGAGTCCTTAAAGTTTTAGGAAAGGTTCTTTAAAAGATGAAATGGATTTTTTCTTATAAAAAAAGACTCGGAAGTTTTCTTATAAAGAAAACCTGGAGATATTTTTATAAAGAATATCAGGAGGACATTTTATAAAGAAGACTTGTAGGTCGTACAATAAAAAAATTAGAAGTCTTCATTTTTAGGGTATTTTTAGGTTTTCACGATTTTGCTTGGAAACCACAAGTCCTATCTATCGAAAAGGGACTAAAGAGAATGTTGTAGCAGTGAAAATTCTCTACAAGATTAACCTTTATTATATTTTCGTAGGTTTTACCATTTTTGAGATATAAAATTGGGACAATGCATTGACATTATGGCCTCCTTATAAAACAATGTCATGCACAGTGTGTCGTAACTAAGTTTAAATGAAAACCGCTTACACCTGGGAAGTTTTTGCGGATTCTGAAATAGCAATGTTCTTAGATGAGAAAAATCTAATAACAAGAAAAAATCGCTGGAGGGATTGCAGTCAATATGAAATTTTTTTGTTTTTTTTTTTATTTTTTTCTTCTATGAACATTTAAGTTTCAGAATCCTCAAAAACTTTCCAGGTGTAAGCCCCTTTCATTTAAAGTTAATTAAGGCGCACCGTGCTAAAGGACTTCTTATATGGAAATTTCCATAGTAGCCTTGAGATAGACTTCTCTTAGTATACCTAGAAGACATGGAGGTCTTTTTATGAGGACTTATTATAAGAGACCTAAAGGTCTTCTTTTTTTGGTATTCGGTTTACAAAAGACATTTCAATGGGTGACGTAGGGGATGGAAGATACCAAGGAACGGTCCTGACCGGTTCTAACATGGCAAAGCCCTAGATTTATCTTAATCCCTCTTTCATCTCAAGTGGACACTGACCTCCCCGTGGTGGCACCTGGGGAATTGCAGTTAAAGGTAGTGAGCTAACATGTACCGCGCGTTCACCCATAAGAACGTCAAAAACAGCCTACTATGAAAAAACGAAAGAAAAGAAAAACAAACCCCTCTAAAGTTGACGAACCCCGCAAACGTTTTAAGGACCATGATCTGCGAATCTGCACCTGGAATGTTCGCACTCTTTATAGAGAAGGTGCAGTCTTCGCATTGGCAGACGTACTTGAAAAGTACAAGGCCGATATTACTGCCATACAGGAAATACGATGGATTGGAAAAGACGTCACAACAACACCTAAAAGTGACGCACTGTATTACAGCTGCCATGACGTAAAGCATGAGTTTGTTTGCGGATTCGTAGTTAGTCGGAGGCTAAAACATCTGGTATCAAGCTTCACCCCAGTGAACGAAAGACTTGCTGCAATTCGAATAAAAGCTAAATTCTTCAACATCAGCTTTATTTGCGCTCATGCTCCCACTGAAGAAAAGGACGAACAGACCAAAGATATATTTTACGAGCGCTTAGAAGACACATATGACCGTTGCCCTGCTCATGACATTAAAATTATACTAGGCGATTTTAATGCAAAAATTGGAAAGGAGAATATCTTTGGCCCAACAGTCGGGAAATTCAGTCTTTACAGTGAAACATCTGATAATGGTATGAGGCTGATAGACTTTGCAGCTGCAAAAAACATGGTAGTTAGCAGTACCAGATTTAATCATCTCGATATTCATAAGGGCACCTGATTGTCTCCAGATCAGAAAACAAGAAATCAAATTGATCATGTTGTGATAGATGGAGGACATTCATCCAGCGTGTTGGATGTACGATCGTGCCGAGGCGCAAACATAGACTCGGACCACCACCTTGTTGCAGCAAAGGTACTCACCCGCTTAAACGTAGCAAACAAAGTGCGAACAGACACAACGCGAAAGTTAGACATCGGTAAGCTGCAATCACAACAGATAGCCACAGCATATTCCACTCAACTAGCCCAATTGCCTTATGAGAGCACTCCTCATCCCGATAACATATCAGCGCAATGGCAAGGTATTGCCCACTCCATGCAAACAGCCGCAAAATCCATACTTGGATACCAGAGACCTCCACCAAGTAATCCATGGTATGATCAGTAGTGTCGTGCTGCCACCGAAGAGAAAAATGCGGCATATAGGGCTACTTTACAATCCGTGGCAACGCGTAGCGCACGAGAGAGATATCGGGAGAAAAGGAGAGAGGAGAAACGTCTTTGCCGCAGGAAAAAGAGAGAGATGGAAAATCGGAAGTGTGAAAAAATCGAGATGTACAGGAGCCAGAATGAAGTCCGAAAATTCTACCAAAGCGTCAAGCATCAAACTGATGGCTTTGGTAGAGGCACATATTCCTGTAGAGACCAGCGAGGCAATTTGGTAACTGATAAAGATAGTGTACTCAGGATATGGAAAGAACATTTTTCAAAACTGTTGGTATCCAATAGTAGCAAAGACGACGAAGATACCACAGTCCCAATCCCAGAAGATGGTATTGAATGTATACCGCCCAGCCAAGATGAGGTAAAGACAGCAATAAATCGGCTGAAGAATAATAAGGCAGCAGGAGCCGATGGCTTACCAGCCGAGCTGTTTAAAACTGGAGGCGACTCGCTGATAAGGTGTATGCATCAGCTAGTTAGCACCATCTGGCAGGAAGAACGCGTACCCGACGATTGGAACCTGAGCATCCTATGTCCCGTCCACAAGAAAGGAGATAAGACTGTATGCTCCAACTATAGGGGCATAAGTCTTCTCCCTATTGCCTATAAGATAGTGTCAGGGATATTGTGCGAACGACTAAAGCCAATGGTCAACGAAATAATTGGGCCATACCAATGTGGCTTTAGACCTGGCAAGTCCACCATTGACCAGATATTTACTCTGCGGCAAATCCTAGAGAAGACCCAAGAAATGCAGATCGACACATATCACCTTTTTGTCGATTATAAAGCAGCCTGCGACAGCCCGCTGCGTTCAAAGGTATTCCAAGCCATGTCTGAATTTGGTATCCCCGCAAAGCTCATCCGGCTTTGTAAAATGACTTCAACTGACACGAGGTCCTCAGTTAAAATAGGAAAGAACCTCTCCGAAGAGTTTTGTACCAAAAGAGGTTTCAGACAAGGAGACAGACTTTCGTGTGATCAACATCCTGCTGGAAAAGGTTATACGAGAGGCAAACGTCAAAAGAAGTGGCAGAATCTACATCAATAGCCACATGTTACTTGCTTATGCAGATGATATAGACATCATGGGACGATCAGTAAAAGAAGTAACCGATACCTTTATGAAGGTCGAAGGAGAATATGCTAAAGTGGGTCTGGCGGTAAACGGTGTGAAGACCAAGTTGATGGTGTCGACGCGCAATGCGTCCATTGAGCTCGGACCGAATATGGAAGTTGGTTCCTATAATATTGAGGTAGTAAAAGACTTCGTCTACCTCGGCACCTCCGTAAACACAACAAACGACATCAGTTGTGAAATAAAAAGAAAAATTGTAGTGGTCAACAGATGCTACTTTGGTTTAAGTAAGCAGTTTAAAAACAAAGCCACATCTCGTCAATCAAAAATAACGCTCTACAAAACACTGATACTACCCGTGGTGATGTA